>NC_056728.1:1690783740-1691003740 GCF_019279795.1 Protopterus annectens
CAGGCGGCGGTATTACCTCCGCACTCATATCCTATGGATATGACACGCACATATCCCGTTACTGTACCGTGGCCTGGCGATCATCCCGACCCGCGGATATGCATTGACGCAGGTTGACATTTCCATGGCTGGCGTTCCCTGCTCTGCCCACCCTCCCGGATGATCGGGTTGTCGTTCACTATCTTTACTATGTGGAGATTTCGCGTCTTACTTATCTGTAAACTTGCATCCCTGGGTTCCATATTAACCTGTTGTACTTTATATCTGTGTATGTGTACATATATTTCTACGTGTGTAATGATATCTATTTCCGTATCTGTGTATGCACATAAGTACATATGTAGTCGACTTGCGGCGAAAGTGGCAGCATATGGCTACGCCGTCTGCTGTAGAACCGGCATGCGGTTGAGGTGTTGGCGTTCCATGCTCTGCTGGCTATTGGGTGTGCAGTGTTTGGGTGGTGCCTTTGTTGGAGTCACACATAGGTCCGCCCATACGGTACACATTATGGGCGGACATGTTTGTGTGGCATCCATTTCACTGTGTGTGCAGGTAAGGAGGTGTCAGTCCATGGGGCCTACGCTGTCAAAGTATGTGCTATGCGTTCCCTCTTTGCCAGGGCGTAGGCATATTGGGTACGCCTCCGTCTACCTACTGGGGCTGGCACAGTGTGTTCATGGCGCTGAGCGGCTCTGTGCCTGTGCTTGCCTTGGCAGTTGTGGCGGGCTTGGTGGCCCTACACCATTATGTCCCTGCAGCAGCTGTTTCCGCAGAATCATATTGTGTAGCATACAACATACTATGAATATGTGGGCACATGTGCCTGGAGAGTACTGCAAGGCTCCACCGGATGTATCCAAGCACCGGAACCGTGATTTCAACATCCCAAACACATGCTCTATGATTATTCTAGTTTGTGCGTGTGCCTCATTATGGCGTTCTTGCATGTGTGTGTGTGCATTTCTGATGGGTGTCATCATCCACGGCTCCAGTGCGTAGCCAGCATCCCCCACAAGGTGACCTTGTGTGATGTCCCCCCTGGCGAATACCTGATACAGCTGTGAGGCATGCCAGATATGGGAGTCGTGGTAGCTGCCAGGGCTGCCAGCACACACATCCATGATAATGCCCTGCGCATTGCACACGACCTGGCAATTGATGGACGGGTATCCCTTGCCGTTTATGTAGCGTGTACCCTGCTCCCGGGTGGTGACTTGATTTCTATGTGCGTACAGTCTATCGCACCCAGTACCTCCGGTATTGTGCCACACGGTGGAAGCGGCGCATATTGCTAGCCAACTCCTCCTGAGATCTGGGGAAGTTTATATACTCATGGGCATGTCGTAACATGGCATCCAGGAACTGGTGTAGTACCCTGGATGCTGATGCCTGTGAGATGCCCATTATATCCCTGGTTGGCCTTTGAAAGGTACCTGTAGCCAGTATTCGCAAGCTCACACATACCTTTGTGTCCACTGGGATGGGCTCCCCTCTGTTGTCTCTTGTTCTCAGGCGTGGCCGGCACAGCTCCACTATTTGCTGTAACGTGTCCCTGTCCACCCTGTAGCGCTCTACTATCTCCAGGTCTTGCAGCCCCTGGTAGGTCACCCTTGGTCTGAACACTCTCCTTCTCCTCTGAGGCCTATGGTAGTTGTCGGCACCCTCCTCTGCAACTCCGTCTGTCTCTGACACATACCGATGCATCACGGCCATGGCAGCACCCAACATATACATATTAAAAGTTCCCCGTGTGTTTACACCCTACGGTGCGGCGTTTGGGAAATCGCGCTGTGTGTTGTGTGCATTCACACTTTATACTGTTGTGCTGTACACCCGGTGATGTCATTGGGTGTGCCTGTGCGACCGTATCTGTGGATTATCTTCTGTGTTTTACCGTTGCAACTGCAATGCTGTTACCTTTGGTGTTACATTGCACTTGCCTGCATTGGCTTACCTTTGCATCTTACCTTACTGTTTCTGCACGTTGCACCTACTATTGCCTGCAGTGCATCCTGCAGGCACATGGCATATGATGCACTTTGTCTGCCACCACCGTTATCCTACCTCTGTACTTGGCTGTGCTATTTCGGTTCTTTGCTCTTTGCATTTCTACTACATCCCCTACTATCTTTGCATTCCTATGCCTCCCCTTTCCCGTTTTGCAGGAGTCTGCATGCAGAGTTGTCAGCTGCCACCATTTGCCCTTCCTGGATTGATTGGTGTTGATTGCTCATTACGGCTCCAATTACACTGCTTCCGCATTTCCTCATATTCTCCGCATTACCTTCCTATATCCGTGGTTGTTGACGGGGAGGCCGTCACATGACTGGGTTGGGGAACGTAGTCATCCTCGTGCACATGCATCTGTGCGCGCAGTATGTACTGTCAGCGCATCTATTTCCTCACACGCCGGTCCTGCTGCTTTGATGTGCATTGTACAGCCCATGTTTGCTGGCCTCCAATGTGCTTCCTCCTACAGTGGCACACCCCTCTGCGATTGACATGTATTCCGTGTAGGCCACTCCTCGGTGTACTACCGCTCGCTTTGCTCCATCCTTACACCGGCGGCGGTTTTGCGATTCAGTATTATCTGCCTCATTTGCATGGCATTGACTGCTAATACATGGTTACGGCACCGAACACTGCCGCCACTCCTTGACAACCCTTGCGCTGGTGTTGAGGCTTTCCATACATACTATGGTGTGTGGTGGCTGTGCATCTGATGTGTATTATACAGCTCTTTTAGGACATTGTCATATTATTTCATTATTTTGCACCTTCTGTGCACATATCCGGGGGTTCTGCTGTGGTTTCTGCGTACATAAACATTTATGTCATTATTTACATTTTGTGCATGTTTTCTTTGGACATTCTCGGTGCCTTTCGCCATTGGCATATTGCACCTGTATGATACCTGACGTTGACAGCCTTCCATTACTCCTTGGTCATGTTTGGGTAAATGTAAACCGTTTTTTTTTGGTTTACATTGCCGTGCCCTTACGCTACGCCTGCGCCACTTTGTGGATCGCTATTTGCCTTCATTTGCATGGTGCAATACCGCACACAGTGTGTTTAGCATACCTACGCCGGGGGCGGCGCAGGTCCGGCGCACGCCGGTAGTGCACGTGGGATTGGTTCATACCTGAATCGCTCGGTGGCCATATTTGGCTTTATAACGCCGACGCTATGCGGGCGCCTGGCGCAAGGTTCATGAATCCCGGGGAATATTTTGTCACCATTTCAAAATAACATAGCAAGTAACATGCACGATTTCTGTAATGTTGTGTAGAGTACTGTAACGTTTGTGTGCCTGTAGGTTACACAGTTTTTATAACATTGATTATTGCATCAAATTGCTACTAATATTCATTAACTTTTACCAAAAACATTTACATCTCCGGATGTCTTCATGTTACCAACAATGTTTTAGAGAGTTTTTTTACCAACAGTCATTACTTTATTGGACCACTACATAACAGTGTTACTCCCCAGTCTTGCATTATTAATATAACTAGGAGATATTCCACTATTTTCATATCCTTCCACATACACTTTAAAATTGTTCAGGCCTTATATATTTCTTTTACAGCATTTTTTTATCTAGCACCAAGCACTTACATAAACCCCTAATATTCATATTATTAATGAAAATAAAGAAATACCTTAAAAGGCAATACCTTACTAAAATGATATATGGCCTGAACCACATGTCCTACCTGTACTGACGCAAAGCCCTGTCACTATACTTGGTATCCTACAGACTGCTAAGAGGTGACCTGTGCCTGGCATACAAGGCATCCTCTGACCCATTACTGAGGAATTTACTGCATACCAGAAAGTCATATGTTATGAGAAAATGTTTAGGGATCTAAACCTCTTCTGCAAAATCAAAAGAATGGCTTGGAGGTACAGGAATATTTCACAGAGGTTGCTGCTTCTGCGGAACAGACTCCCCATCCACATAAAATAAAAAAAAGTTAATCTCTGACCATTTTCAAGTGCATCTTAGATCTATGGATGCGAAACAGAAATTTAAAATTTACCTAAGGACTGCCGCCTGTACTACTAATAGACAGATGAAGCTCTTACATGCTTTATCCTTTGCATGGGTCCTCTCAAATTATCTATGGTATGATCCTGTTTAGTCTCATTAGGGATAATATATAATTATTGATTACAGGATGAGGAAGGCCAATCTATAACAACATGGGATAGGTTATTTTGATCACAAAAAGGGACAATGGCTAGGATTAAAATGGATGCAAGGGCAGCTAGCCTAGTAGTTACCTATGAATCTATAAGAAGATATTTAATATTTTTCATAACCTTGTACAACAATTTTCAGTTACTCAACTTCTGTATATTCCCACAGTGATGGTTTTACTGTGCAGGCATACCAAACCAAATCAGCATCCATATGCCATCTTTATCCATAATGTCTAGACAAGCATTCTTGAAGTTTTGGGTTTACTATCAAAACGTTGAAGGTTGGTTCAGTGAACACGGAAAGATGAATGGCAGTTGGCTGATTTTTGTGTTGCCAAACATTAGGAGAGTAAGACTAAATATCAGTGAATGCAACTCTGTATTCGTTGATATTTACCCGATGTTAGGCATAGAGTCATGGTACAGTGCAGATTGGGAAATGTTTCCCTTTCTTCACTGTAGTGCAATCTCAGAGTTGGAATATTTAGTTAGCAGGGGGTGTGGGGGCATAGCCCCCCACAGGGGGGTGCAGGGTGCTTGCCCACCTGCTAAAACGTGAATGCCAGTGTAACTGTTAAAATTACATTTTGATCTACATTGACATCATGTTTGATATTCAACATAAATGTCGAATCTGCTGAATTTGTTAAACAGACTCGACATTTTAACCTAATTAGTATGCAGGAAGTAGCAGCTCCTGTTCGATGTGTCGATTTTTTTTTTTTTTTTGAACTTCGATGTTTTGATAGTAAACTGAGGTATTGCTATTAACATGCAACTATTGTTAATATTCATATCTGTGTGAAAAATAAAGTTGTATTAGTTTTGAAAGCATGTACATTACCATCTCCTTTTGTGTTATTTTTTATTAGTAAGTAATCTCTCACAAATTGTTTCAGTGCATCCAGATAATAATACATATAAGCTTGCAGATGTGATCTTGCTCCCTAATGCTGAGAATGCAATTCATGAGATAAAGTAATCTGCAAATATTCATAGCATTCATAACTGTGGAAACAAATAAAGCTGTCCAGCTTGGGGCATGTACATTTTATCCATGTGCCTTAATATAATATTATTCTGTGTACACATGCCTTCACAGGTATGCTCCTGCTGCCATGTGCATTTATATATTGTAAAGCAAAGTATAAAAAGTATATTCTGTTTCCATAAATCTACATAAACAATCATCAGTGACTCAAGTAATTTCATGCTCTGCCTGAGAGGCCAGATATACTACTTCAGGGCACTTAGTACAGAGCACTTCAGTTTCTAATTCTACAGCTACTATTCTTGGTACCTTACCAATAATATACAAATATTATTATCATTTATATCTGTGAGAGCAAATATAGATGTGTAGTTTAACATGTGTGAATAAGACCCATTTACTTTTTGTGGGTATGTGTCTTTAAATATATATGTGTGCATGCATATGTGTGTGTGTGTGTGTGTGTGTGTGTGTGTGTGTGTGTGTGTGTGTGTGTGTGTGTGTGTGTGTGTGTGTGTGTGTGTGGTATATGCTTATGTAGACAACATCGTTTGTTTTGTTTCATTTCCACAAAAGAAACATTCATCAGACCTGACACCATTGATTTCTGTTCATCATTAGCACATTCATAGTTTCATAGTTTAGTACTAGGCTATCTGCCCTGGGGCATTTGTAAGCCTAGCCATAGTGATGTGGCTTTCGCCACCCCATGAAATGGTACACAAATGCACAGAATAAATTTAGAATACTGTGCCTCTGTCTAGTAGTGACACAATGATGGTCCCCTTATATAATAGAATTAGTTTACTGTGCCCCTGTCTAGCAGTGACACAGATGTGACCCCTGGGGTAAACTTACGATCTCCCATCCACTCATCAAGATTTCTCTTGAAGAGAGTCAGTGAGGGGCTCTGCCTAACATGAACTGGGATTCTGTTCCAGAGAATGGGAAGCCTCTGGGTTATGAATCTATCCCTCCAGCATGTCCTATTCATACTTGTGCCAAGGTTTAAGTCTTTAGCTCTCGTGGTCCTGATGGATTTGGACTTTTTGAGGTGGACCATGTCCATCAGTTCCATTATCTTTTTAAAAAAAAAAAGAAACAGAATACAATAAAAATCTGCCTAGTACTTTTTCACAATATTTTTCAAGGTGAGATGTGTCTTTGACTTGGAAAGTAGTAGTAGTGGTAGTTGTACCAAAGGAGGGCAAAGATCCCCATGATTATGATTCTTAAACATTTCTGACAATGTTGGCAAAAATAATGGCAAAGATATTGCCAAAAATAAGAGGCCTGCATTACTGTGAATTTGTATAAAGTAGATAAACATTTGGCAATATTAGGATGCATTGGACACTGACAATATATTTATGTTAAGAGGTTTGGATGCTGAACAAGCATTTGACAGTGTGAGAAGAGGATTGACGGTGTGAGTAGGAGATTTATTAAGCAATCTCTTGTGGTATTTGGGTTTCCAGTCACATGGGCAATATAATATCTGCCAAGACACTAAAGCAGGGGTGCTCCTGAGAGACAACAACCTAAGAAATGGTGTAGAAATCTGCAACAACTGTCTGTCAGGAGCTGGAAGGAATGAAATGTGCTCCTAGATCGGAGAGAACTTGTTTGTCCCATCAAAAGAGGTATTCCTTCACACATTGAAAACTGAAATTGGGAAGCACAGAGGATGCAGAAGATACTGTTAAAAGAAATTGATGAAGTTTATTTCTTTTCAGGAGGAATGAACACAGTCATAATGGAGGTCTCTAAAAGGCATCACAGTAAAACTACTCTGTGATTTGCAATAAGGGAAGACTTTCTTAGATTCAGGGAATAACCCTGACTACTGACAAAGAGTTACTGTGAACTGCAGAGTTGACAGAGTGAAGGACTGGTTAAGGAAGATATCAGGCAATTTGTCTATCTAAGAAAAGATGTGTATGCCTTGAAGTCTGCAAAGCTTATCACCGGAATAAGGCATTGTATCAAGTCTTGAGGCAGAAGAAAGACCAAAGATCAAATAAGTAAATTGCAAATGCAATCCCAATACAACAAATCTTAAAAATAACCTGTTATATTTTGTGGATCAGAATAAGTAAGTAAGCATCTTTCATGTCTAAAGTGACCCCAATCACTTGAGGGGAAAGAAGAGGAAAAAGAATTTGAAGAGTCAATGTTTTGAACTTTGGAATGAGGAAATGTACATTTGATAGATTTAGAATAGGCATCCAGGTTCCATCTTTCCCGGAGATCAGTCAAAATCTTGAATACAAACTTTTCTTAATTGGTCTGAGAAGATTGGCTCTATGAACCCCACTGCAGAAATAAATTTGCAGTAATCAGAGGCATAAGGTAAAGCTGCTCTTTTGGGGACTGGGGAAAACCTGATTGAATTGTGGGAAATGCCCATTTTAGTTTGTTACTGTTCTCTATTATGTTTATCACCCAAACGTCTGTGGTTATTGATTTCATGTAGGAAGTCATTTAGAAAGATTCCTGCATGTTTACAGGGAGGACATAATGGGGAGGAAAGGAGAGGATAGGTGATAAGGATAGTCATCAGTACTTTCTTTGGGAGACGGATCTTAAGGACCCATTAGGTTTCTTTTTAGAATCACCTTACCAGGCAGTTCCTTATAAACTGCTTTTTGCAGATTTCTACAGGCCATACTTGAAAGGTTTTTGAATATACAGGTCTAGATTAGAAGGATAGCTCCTTTGAAATTTAGGAACTGGAAACAAAAAACAACTGTTTAACTTTCTGCATGAGTTTATCTCTCTCTTCTAACCTTTCTAAAACGTTCACAGATGTGTTGCCAACTAGGCAGTCCTTCTCCACAGGGGCATTTAACAACTGTGCTTCCAAACTTTCAGAAAAAGGAATATAGCCTTAAACAAGCATATCTTCTCATGTCTGCACCAGTTGCAGTAGCTTTGGAGATAGCATTTATGGCATTGTAGCTAAATATAATTGTGGGTTTAGCTACCCGAGAGGCAGAGGTAAATGTGTCCACAACACTTCAAATCAGAAATAGGAAGATTGGCTTAGGATTGTCCCATATTGCTCAAAATGGATAAAGGGAACATGGACATTTGAGTTTGACAGTTTATGGCTGTAAATGCTAAGGTGGCAGAACTGTATATCTTTTTGTCATATCTGTAAAATGATCTGCTGTCTTTACCGTTAGGGACTGGGTTAGAAAAGGGAAAGATTCTGGCACCATTGTCAGTATCCAAAGATATGACAGCAGGGTCAGCAAAGGGATTTTTAAAGAGGTACTTGAGCAGATCAAGAACCCTATAAAACCTGTTGTTTAAGGGGCAGGAGGCTGATAGTGTGGGGACACAGATGTGACTGAAAGGAGACCACAATATCCCCTAGAACTGTAGGCCACCAACAGACTTAGAGGTGTCTACATGTAACAATTCATAGTACCTTTTCTTGGAGTCAAAAAATTCTTTACCTTCCCATTTGAAAAAAAAAAATTAAAAAAGTCTTATGTTTTAACTACTGTGTCAAAAAATAAATTCCCTCATTAAGGGAGCCCCCTGCCTCAAATTCACATCCAGTGGGGAAACAAATTTTGGAGACATAACCAAGTCCTTCATTATCAAAGACAGACATTTCCTCTTTCCCAATTAATAGGAGTAACCATTCAAGAAGAAGAAGCAGACAAGAGCTTTAAACAACCCTTGAACAAAACTAAACCAATCTTCCTTGTTCCTTTTCTGACTGAAACTGGTGGTGATGGGGGGTGGGGGTGATAAATGTTTGGTTTTCTGTATATGTTTCTTTGAGGTGTCCAGATGTATGGTCCTTGGGACTGAAACCATAGGCCTGCTCTCCATGACTGAGCCTTCAACATCCTACTTTAAAAGAATCTGGTGAATACCTCTCTCATGATCAGATAAGATAATAATTGTTTCCCTCTTCCTGGCTTCCTTAGCCAAATGTATGGTATGATCAAATGTGTGAGGATGCTGGGCTATAGCAGCTTTCAAAGAGGTCAAGTTACATGGCCCAAAAGAAGCAGACTGATGGTTTGGGGACAGCAAATGTCCCTCAGCATTCATTAGTCACAGACTGTACAAGAAGAGAGGCCATATTTTTTATCCCTTACCTCTCTCAGCACTTTTCTTTTTAACCTGAGTGGGAAGATCTGTACCTGAGAAGGATCATGGCCACTCATGCAAAGTTCTGAAGATGCACATTTTCTATAAAAATGGAAATTAAATTTAACTTTCTTCTAATGGTCTCATGGGGTAAGTGACAGACAAATTAATCACAATTTAATGTCATGTTCAGCACGGAAACAGAACTAACAACTAGAGTGTAAGTCCTTGAATGGTATTTGGCATCCACACTCACACTTTCATTTTCTGAGAGACATAAGAAGGTTTCTGGAAAAAGTTGGCAAAAAAAAAAAAAAAAAAGAAGAGGTCTCCAGTGGAGTGGGAGAGTACCTGCCTGAGGAGCTTGAATTGAAGATGACCATGTGGAAACACCAGACACAATGCTGATGAGACTGCATAGGAGGACTAATGCCAATACAGTTTTGTTGCTTCTATACATCCCTCTTATACCGGCACATCCACTCGTATTAAGGAAGGACATATATCACATGAGGAACCTAGAACTTTGTAGACTGGTCAGACATGCAACATCCTTGGCAGGATGCATCCCAGATGTAATGGCCACTGCAACAGTGATTTAATGAAGAACATGGTGTATTTCTTTTTTCTAAAGCTATTGATTTTGAAATCAAGAGATTAAAAATGCACTAAAATTAGTACAAGATAGTTTTGTATTGCAAATCAGCCAACTTCATTCATTTGAAACTGTTTTGACCTGATTTCCATGACTAATTTGGCAGGGGGGAGAGCTAAAGGCAGTAATATAAACATGCATGTAAGATGTTAAGTTGGCATTTCAGCTGTTAGAAACAAGGCATGACAGTATTACTGATAAGGTTCAAAAAGACTTAAAGGCTTCATGGAACATAATAGCACACAGCTGCATGAGAAAAGGCAGGTTGTGTGAGAAGGTGAGAACATTCTCATTCTTTTTTTAAACAATGGAACCATAGTTTTCTGAAAACTTTGGTGAGTGCAATGGTGTTTTACGAACAGAAAACAGATGACCTGAATGGAAGTGTACAGTTTTGAATATTGTGAGAACACTGAGCTATTCAGCCTTAGTGTTGAACTGTTAGTTTTTTTAGTTTTTTTATGCGTTACATGCTTATTACTGTGTTAACTTGACAATATTGTAGACAAACTGCCTTTTCTTGTAACAATTTGATTTTGCAGTAAAGACACAGTAAAATTTGCTCATGCATATGTACAGCCAAGAATGGCTTACTGCATTCTAAGATGGTGCAGAATTTTCTGATGCATACTTGCACATTTCATCGCCCAAAAGTCAATTAGCCTTGATCTTTTTTTTCCTCTGGTACCATATTCCTAGTAAAAAAAAATAGCAAAAACAGCCCTGAGAATCCAAGGGATTCTTGCCACCAACACTAACTGGCTAAAGCAGTTTAATGAATTAGCGTAAAACTGAAAATCAGATACAAGATAAAGTTGCACAGAAAAAAAATATTAGAGACAATCAAAGAGTACTGTGTCAGACATGACTGCACAAGTGTTCTTCCTACCACCCCACAAATTATATTATCATAAGGATCCCGCAAACACACACACACACACACACACACATACACACACACACACACACACACACACATGCACATATCCAAGAAGCTATAAACAAGCTTATACATACTCACTCACAGTTGCACAGAGTCACTCACATGCCATTATGCATGACCCAAAACACACAGACATACACACACACATGCACACACGCACACACACACACACACACACACACACACACACACACGCACACACGCACACACACATGCATACACACACATGCACACACACGCACACACGCACACACACACGTGCGCACACACACACACACACACACACACACACACGTGCACATATCAAAGAAGCTATAAACAACGTTATACATACTCACTCACACTTGCACAGAGTCACTCACATGCCAATATGCATGACCCAAAGCACACAGACATACACACACAAATGCACACACGCACACACACATGCACACACGCACACACGCACACACACGCACACACACACACACGTACACATGCACACAAGCACACACATGCACACACGCACACACACGCACACACACACACACACACACACACACACACACACACACACACACACACACACACACACACACATGCACATATCCAAGAAGCTATAAACAAGCTTATACATACTCACTCACACTTGCACAGCGTCACTCACATGCCATTATGCGTGACCCAAAACACACAGACATACACGCACACATGCACACACGCACACACACGCACACATATGCACACACACACACACACACACACACACACACACACACACACACACACACACACACACACACACACACACACACGCATACACACATGCACATATCCAAGAAGCTATAAACAAGCTTATACATACTCACTCACACTTGCACAGAGTCACTCACATGCCAATATGCATGACTCAAAACACACAGACATACACACACACATGCACACGCACACACACACACACACACACACACACACACACACACGCACACACACACACACACACACACACACACACACACACACACACACACACACACACACACATGTCCATGCACACACTCACACACACATGTCCATGCAAATATGCACACACTCACCATGGCTCTGTAATACCTACCTGGGGTAGGAACATGAGATGTAGCAAGTCTTATAGGAGTGAATGGGATACAAGTAAGACTGCTTTTTTATTTCAGGTCTAAATATAATGCTTTTAGTACTATACAAACACACTGTATGCTAAGCTACATTATAGCTTTGTTTGCAATTTCTGTGTACTGTTTGAAGAAAAATATCTATAGTTTGTTACAGTAAGTTATGGATAAACATTCACATCTCAAGAGTCACAGAACTGCCATGTTCAGATCTGCATGCTTGTCCATGTTACACAGTAACACATATTTCCAATTGAGTATGCTTTTCTGTGAAGCAATGAATTAAAAACCTGGCCCAAATTTTTTTTCTGGAATTTATTTATTTAAAGTATACCAGCTTTCAGATGCAATAAATGTGTAAATCATCTGTGTCCAGTTACCAATCACACTATAGAAGAGTTTGTGTTTTGGCTTTTCCCAGTTAGGGGTTGCCACAGCGGAACTCCGGTCCGCTAATGATTGGCAGTTGTTTTTTATGGTGTCGAGTTGCCAGCCCGATGCCCAACCTTCAACAAAGGCACACCCATTCAACGCATGTCTTTTGAACGCCCACTCGACCGCAGGGAGGACATACAGACTCCACACAGAAGGCACTCCCAACCCAAGCTGAGAATCAAACGGGACAACCTCTTGCTGTGAGGCAGAAGAGTAATGTACGGTAATTACATCAAACAGAAAGGAGTCAGAAGTAACGACCATCAGTGCTCTCCTCAAAAAATACATTAATGCATGGGAACTGCAGGTTACTACTCAATATGATGAAAGTAATGCAGCATAAAACTGATCTAGTGTTCAGTGATGATAATGTGAACACAGTTATCCTCAGCATCAAAAAAGCAGCTTTTACATAAGGACAAAACGGAAGTGTCTGACAGAGATGTGCTAACTTCCACTACATTGACAGGGTTATTGCTGCATAAGATGCAGTATGATTTACTGGAAACAATAAAATGGGGGAAAAATCAAAAACAGAGGCCTTAGTACTATAGCTCTTTGTTGATAGTCAAACAGCAATCATTCAATGCAGGAAAACTTCAGGCTTCAGGAACACTGGAACAGTTGTATTAACTCCAGTTTAAGCACAGGCCTTGCATGGGATTGTGTGTGCAGTACATTCCTTCTCAGTGATATCTTTTTTTTTTTTTTCTTTTTGCTGACATCTTATTCCTGCATTTGTTATTATATAATGTAGTTGAAAATGCCTTTCACAAGCCTGTTTAGTTTTACTACAACATGTCCTTCACTGACAGCTGAATCCTACACAAATGACAATTGTAATCATATAAAATATGGATAAATATTCATATTTCATTTATTTGTTTATTATCTCATAGTAATAAGCATCAGAAAATAACTAAGCAAATGATGCATTCCTTTGTGCCTTCTAGCTGTAAGGACAGTAATCGCATTAACATATTCAAAGCTGAAGGGACACAGGGATAATTACGTCATTAGTACTCAGTATGAGTCTTAGGAAAAACATACCTGCTGTTTATTCTGGGTGAGCATGCTCATTTGAAGCTGCATTCCCTTGACTCCTGAGATGATTTGCTCATGATCATTAGCTTATTGTGTCTGTTGCACTTTAAATGCATTTATAGATTACAATGACTGCCCTGGTTCAAAAACTAACCTCTCACCACCATTTCTGAAGGAATTTCAATTCATCAACCTCACCATCGGTCCCTCTACAGAAATGTGTCTCCCAAGGATTTATTCAGGAACCTCTCTTATTTTCTATCTACATTAACAAACTCCCTTTTGACTTACCCCATTTTCCTCTCCTGCCTCATGCTGATGACCTGGCCCTGTTTCACTCCACCCATTCTGTCCCTTCTCTTGAACTTGAACTTCAGGCTGATTTTCATGCCCATATTCAGTGGGTCATTGATAATTACTGCTAAACTCCTCGAAAACAAAAACAAGGCTTCTTGGCACTAGGAAAGGGTTCACTTCTACCTCCATCTCTCTACAAATTCTCCATCATCTGAATAACACTTTTCAGTTTGCTGCTCCATTCAAATGCCTAGGGATTTGGTTGGACCCCTTCCTAAATTTCCATCTCCACCTGAACTGTACACACAAAAAAATAACTCTCACCTATTTTGGGCTAATATGCTTCCCTCTTTTCTTTCCAATCCCTTTAGGAATGCCATGTGTAAATGTATCTTACTGGCTCAGCTAGAATATGGTCTCCCTCTGATTGCTGCAACCTCTAAAATAAATACATCCATCATTTAATCCATGCCAAATGCAGTATGCAGATTCATCACTATCTCCCTAAGAAATTAATACCACTGAAAAAGCTAACTGGCTACTTGTGAAGCAGTGACTTTCTACTTACCTTTCAACTATTCAAACTTAGCAAGAATGACACCTTCCCCCCACTAAGCTCCAGACTGTTCAGAGATGCATCAGCATACATCCTTATCTCTCTCCCCTAAAACCCCCAAACTACGCTTTAATGCACAGACTTACCCCAGATTTACTAATCTTCCATGCAGGACTAGCTTAGTCCTGCATGGAAGCGACCATTTAGGAGCAGGATGGAAGCGCACCATGCATATTAATGAAGTGTGCTGCCTGAGCTCCAAATCTTACACAGAGCGTGTAAGAGTGCAGGGGGCATGTCTGAGAGCAGATCTCTCAGAATAAACATGCCCCCGCAATGAAGAAAAGTAGAAAGGGGTATGAAATGAGCAAAACCACTCACAAGTGACCACATATCCCCAGCAAAAGTCCCCTTGTGTATAACAGCAACAGAATGTATAAATAAAATGAAAAAAAACTTTTATTTTTTAAAAAATCCGATTACAGCTAACCATAGGTGCGCGGGTGTGCTCATCACTTAGCTATGGTTAATGCCGCTTAAATGGCTGAAGAGGATAACAAGGAAGATATATGCAAATGAAGCAACATAGCAATAGTGTAGTGGGCAGAGCATCACCTTACAATCAGACATTCCTGGTTCGAGTCCCACTGCAGCACTTTCCATTTTCCATGGCAAAGCACATTATGAGTAATATTTATGTTGCATAACCCACTAAGTAACATATTTTTATGAACTGGAGGACTGCAGTAAATGCACATGTGAGGTGTCAGTGTCATAATGAATAGGGCACTAGTAAGCAGGTTTAAGCACAAATAAGCAGTAGTAAGCATATTTAAGCACTAGTAAGCTGGCTTAAGCCCGTTTGTGTGGCAGTAAGCAATGCCCACACTGGTTAAGCAATTCTAAAGCTAACACTGTGTAAGTAGATGTAACTGCAGGTTAGCAATGCTTACCATCATGCAAACCCACTTACAAATGCTCAAAAGTGCCTTAATTACTCTGTATCCAACGGCCCTTGTTCTGCCCATCAACAAAATAAACAACCATGCAGGTCACGAAACCAGGACCCTGTACACCATAGTCCCAGTAGCTATCCACCAAGCCATCACACAACTACAGAAAAATGAGGTAGTAGCAAACATGTCCACACCATAGTATAACCAAAGTGAACCTGTGAAAGGAATCAGTATACAGTTATATGTACCATAACCCACTACATAACATAAATATGTGAACTGGAGTACAGCAGTAAGCCCAGAAGTGAGGTTTAATTGTAACAGTGTTGAAGTCCCAATAAAACACAAGGACCCCACATAGTGTACGTACACATTAAACATGGATAACAGGCATACATATAAGATATAATGAATAATAACACAATGCCAAAAAGGCATTATAATGAAAGTCTAATGTAAGCAACGCTAAGCATTGCACAGGTCAGCTTAGGAGGTGTGAGCAATGTGTAGCCCAGCTAAGTCATTATGCCCAGTGGTATACCCCTTAAAACAATGCCAACCTTGGGTAAGCAGGTTTGCCCTTAGCTTAGCCTTTTCAAAAGCAGACAATCATGGAAAAGTGCAGGAAATTGGCCTTACTTAAACCCAAGAGGTGGGAATACATCTCATAACTGGTTGCAGCTTCCCCTTACAGGCACTATGGCAGTAAAGGGAGAAGCAGTGCACTTCCGAGTGCAGCACTGGTGCATCCAGGAGTCCAAGGTCATGGCAGGACTCCTAGTTAAAGACCATGATCAGAGAATGTTGCAGGGCCAGTACCAGGGCTCCCAATATAAGGCAGAGGCCTGGGACTGTCTCGCTTGTGACCTCACCAGTGCCACTGGCATATTCTGAACTGGTGAGCAGGTCAGGCACCACTATGCTGACCTGAAGCGGTGGAAAGGGGACCTCTTGGAGGAGTGGCTCCAAGAGGCTAGAGCATCAGGGGATGTCCCAGATGTATGTAAGTATCACCCCAGTATGTGTGTAATACGTGCCAGCTCAGGTATATCATGGATAGGTATGGCTCAATATTCCTCTTATGTCACCCACAGCTGCAACGGAGCGGGCAGTGAACCAGGAGGCCCATATCAGTCACCTGACAAGGTTGCTATGTGAGGCAGGTCAGTAATGCTTATGCTTTTACTATCATAGGAAATAAAAATAAAAGTAGTAGTAAATTAATTGCTAGTATAAAACCTGTATTGTTCAAGCCAAGTACTGGATAGAATAGAGAATATGGCAGTAAGAGTCTCATATTGTCTATAAGTCAATAAAAGTGTAATAGCCTGACAAAACAGGTCTAACTGCTGGACTGCATGTGTATATCCTGGTATCATATGGTAATGTAGATATGCAATCATGTAATAGTACTGTAGTATTAAGCACTGTTACCCACACTGTGCACCATAAATTGAATGTGTAGGAATGCCTGTATATGACAGGTGTAATCCCTAGAGGCCATTTAGTACAACTGAGAGATGCATAGACAGAAACAGGGAAAATGCAGACAACGCAAACTGAATAGCACATGCAATTGAGCTGTGAAGTGTAGCTTTTTAGCACACACAGCCACAGTTCGAATCCTGCCAGTGGTAGTAGTCTGCATACAGAATCATACCCCACAATTGTACAGATATGTCCAGAATGTCTAGTAAAGTGGCCCATATTTGTTGCCTATCAACCTGTCTCCCTGGGAAATCAGTGGGATGATCCCAGATGTATAGGCAGCAAACAGGAAATACAACTGATTGACATACAGCTATGAGAACAAAGCTGGCACACTAGCAACCTTATGTGACTAAGAAGCCACGTATGTCCCATTTAAACCCTAACATGTCAAGCTGTGGTCAGAGTGTGCACAGTAACAGAGAGAGTTGTATGTGCATAATAGTAATGTGGACTCTAGTACTGTGTGTGGGAACATTCAGGTAGTGCTAATAAACATTTATCCCACAGGTCTGTCAGATACGAACACTGTGCCCAGAAATACAAGAATGATATGCAGTTGCTCTGAATAATGAGGTATTACACATCGCTGTCACCCCCCACTGTCCAACAACATATAACTGTCTAGGAAATCTGTATATGAGTGTTGTAATACATGATCAGAATGCAAAAGCACAGGGGATTAATAAGACAGAAAGCAGATAGGAGATATACAGCAATAACTATATAGCAGACACAACTGTGATGGACAGTGTTTAAGTTGTAGCAGACACAGCCACGGTCTGAATCCTGCGAGTGGAATTAGGCTGCATACAGATGCATACCCCACAACTGTACAGATGAGGACAGAATGTCCAGTATATGTGTTCATACCTGCTGCCTGTCCCCCTGGTAAGTCTGTGGCATGATCCCAGATGTGTAGCCAGCAAACAGGGAATACAAGTGATTGTCAAACATCATGAGAACACACCTGTCATTGTAGCAATCCCCAAAACTGTCAGGAGAGTAATATTTCAAGTATGTCCTATCTACACTCCCATGTTGTCAAGCTGTGATCAGAGTGTGTACAGTAACAGAGTGAGATGTATGTGCATAATACTAATGTGTAATCTGGAACTTTGTGTGGCAACAGTCAGGTAGTGCTAACAAATATTACTCCCACAGGTATGTTGGATATGAACACTGTGCTGAGAAATATAGACCATTATAACCTGTACTGGTACTGTTCACTTTGGTACTGTAGGGAATTGTGAGGGTTGCAGTTTCTCTGAATAATAAAGTATCACTGGTCACTGTCACCCACACTGTGCTACATAATATAACTGTGTAGGAAAGCATGTATACGTGTGTGTCAGGTCACTAAAGGTGGAAGAGAGCAATATTCTAGATATGTCCAGGCACAACAGCATGTGGCCAACACATGGCCAGAGTCTGTGCAGAAAGAGTTGGATAGCTATGTGCAAAACAACAACCCAGAATGTGGGAGTATGTGTAGAAACAGTTAGTGTTAACAAACATTCCCTCCACAGGTATACCAGGTAAGAGGTGTATACTGCAGGTAAAACCAGTTCATGTGTAACGATGATGACAGCCATATCACTGTCCAACCTAAGGCTATAGGGTAGTATAGTAAGATGTGTAAGGTACAGATAACAGCACTGACTAGGAAAGTAATGTGGAGTACAGTAATATACTAGTTGTTAATTGACATCTTTCTCTCCACCCCCACCATATCACCAACAATAATCAACAATTAACTCTGATAATGTCCAATTGTTTGATAAATATATTAATGGTTCCCATGCATGTGCCATACTGAATTATTCCAACATTGGTGGCATGGTGCCGTCAACGTATCTGCATGCTGTTCTTATTACCACTGTGGTCCCATATATGCATGTGTTCTGTTTGCTATGCAACTGTTCCATATCTGGTGTCTGGGTTAATGGTAATACCTATGCATGCTGTTATATGTAACCCTGGAATGTGTTGACTATTACTAACCCATATATAATGATGAAATCTAAACACTATAGCACGCTTGGGAAGGCCGGTCCCAGCGGCCCACCTGTCCCACCTCAGCTGGCTGTGGCACCGAGCACCAGCATGTCTGGGGCCCAACCATGGACCTCCGTGTACTTCTACACCTCAGGGGATGGGGCTCACCCTCCTTGGAGTGGGCATGGACAGGCACCTGTCACCCATCACCAGGTCGGGTTTGTAGTGTGTAGAGTGATCAACGAGCAGTTTGGTGATCTTCTACGCCAGCTCGAGGGCCACATGTTACAAATAGAGAGTCAGCCTGGCTCTGCGACTCAGCCCCCAGCACAGCCACCTTCTGGGCTGTGAAGGTGCAGTGGTGACTGCCCATGGCTGGGGACCTCAGTCCCACTGTTACCACTAGGGGGCTTGTGGGCTTTCGATATCCCAACACCCCTCCCCATCAAGGTGTTTACCGTCCACATGTGTCATATACCGCCCCTGTATACGTCTTGTTTGTCTTGTCTGTTAACCTACCCAACCTACCTCCCCAAATATACCTAATACTCCTCCCCAACATCCCACTCTCACCTGAAAAAAAGAAAAAGTGGGTTTAACCCTGTTTGCATGGGGGTAAGCAATGCCTACACTGGTTAGGCAATTTTGAAGCTGAGTATAAGAAACTGTAACATGAAGTTAGCAATGCTTACCTCCATGCAAACCCACTTACAACTGCTTTACAGTGCCTTAATTACTCTGGATCCAACAGCCCGTATTCTGCCCAGCAACAGAATAAACAGTCTCTGCAAGGGTCAAACCCAGGGCTTTGCACAACATAGACAAAGTGATTTCCCACTAAGCCATGCCAGATATACATAATGCTGATCTTTTCAAAAACATATCATCCAGCCCAGTCATGCAACAATACAGAGAATGTATTCCAACATTTAGATGTATGTGTGTGTGTGTAAATATATTAATATCTAAACAGATACAACATATCTATATATGTTGAGTGAGATATATATATATATATATATATATATATATATATATATATATATATATATATATATATATATATATATATATATATATATATATATATATATTTATATATATAACTGAGCAAACGTATGAATCCATAAAACCCGAACACACTTTAACGAAAGCGCTTTTATTGAAAAAGTGCTTTCGTTAAAGCGTGTGACAAAAAAAAAAAAACACTACGTTTACATGCCCCCAAACCCCCCTACTTTAATATTCTCCCTCCGAGACTGCACTACAGTGGAGAAAAGCGAAATTTCTCTTACCCGCACCATAGTATAGCCTCAGCAACAGTCATACTTATGTGAAAGTGCTTCTTCGGTGAAAAGCACTTTCATGTAAGTATGCCCGGCCGTTTGGATTTCGGTTGTTTGTTCAGTCGAGCAAACATCCTAGATCTATACATATATATATATATATATATATATATATATATATATATATATATATATATATATCTACAGAAATATATACATATATATAAATATATATGAACATATATACATGCAAATGTCTACATCTACACACACATACATGCATATATATATATATATATATATATATATATATATATATATATATATATATATATATATATATCTACACCTGTATAGGTTCATAGGTTCATAGGTAGGTACTGGGCTATCGGCCCAAGGGCCTACGTAAGCCTAGCCAGCATGGTTCCATAGCTTACGCCACCCAAGAAAGTTATTTTCCTGTGCCACTGTCCAGCAGAGACACAGAAGTGATCCCCGGGGTGTATTTCCTATTTCCCATCCACTCATCAAGATTTTTTTTTGAAGAGTGCTAATGAAGAACTTTGCTTGACATAGATGGATAGCTTGTTCCAGAGTATAGAAAGTCACTGGGACAGGAATCTATCCCTCCAGCGTGTCTTTTTTATTGTGGTGACAAGGTTAGGTCCCTAGAGTCTGTAGCTCGGGGGAATTGGGATTTCTTTAGGTGTAGCATGTCCAACAGCTCTGGGTTTGACATAGCTTTATATGTTAGACAGATCACCTCGGAGTAGGCAATATGCTACAGAGTAAAGCTGGAGTTTTTTGAGGCGGTCAGTGTATGGCATTTGTTTGAGGCCAGTAATCATCTTTGTGAGGTACTTCTGTGGCCTTTCCAGCTGCTGCAGATGTCTTGTGAGGTACATTCCAAAAGGGGCATTGTACTCTATAATGGGTCTAATGAGTGATGAGTAGAGGGGAACAATGACCTCTTTTTTCCTGGATGAGAACCCTTTTATGATGAGGTGTGCCATGTAGAAGGACTTCCTGACTACTGTGGCGATGTGACTATCAAAGGAGAGACTACTGTACACCTGGGTTCCAAGGTCTCTTATCACACATTCGGTGTTAAGTAGATTGCTGCCTATGTGGTAGTTCATGGGTACAGAGTTTTTACCAAACGGGATGACACTGCACTTTTTGGCATTGAGCTTGAGGCCATGGCTCTGACACCAGGCATCTGTCTCAGTGAGGCCCTTCTGTAGGATGTCTACATATACACAGCAAGTTACAAATATGTACGCAGATATACATCTATGTAGGTATATACAGACATAGTTATATATATGTAAGCAGATATATATATATATATATATATATATAGGTATATATGGACATACATGTGTAGATATCAATGGGAGATTAACTAAATCATATGTGTCCACATGCACCGTTAATGGGGTTGAGAGGCCCCAAACAACATATGTCTTGTACGAATAGGTATACCCACCCCCCCACAGCCAAACACGTCCGCCCTGCAATACGCTATTAAGTGTTGCAGATCCCATAACCAGGTCCTGACATGACATGGGCACAAGATGTTAACAGTACTACAGCCCACCTGTATGACATCAGGCTGGTATTAGTAACATATCAGGTAGTACAGTCTGTCTCCCATAGGAAATGTAACATGTGGATGTTATCAACATCCCCAGGATACATAGGATCTGTACAGATGCTCGTCGGCATCTTTCCCCAAATCCCAAATTGGTGAGCATACGTGTGCGAAAGTGCTGTTCACCGAAACAGCACTTTCACATAAGTATGCTTGTTGTTCCAGTTGTACTATGGTGCAGTAAGGGAAAATTCCCTTTTTCCCACTGTAGTGCGACCTCGGAGTGAGAATATTAAAGTAGGGGGGTGTGGGGGTGCAGGGGCGATTGCCCCCCTGCATTCAAGTAGATTTTGTGTGTGTGTGTTTTTTTTTTTAACATACTTTAACGAAAGCACTTTTTCAATGAAAGCTCTTTTGTTAAAGTGTGTTCGGTGGTAATGGATTTGCGCTTTTGATCTTTCGATCAGAATTCCTGGATCCATATATAAGTGTACATATATATATATATATATATATATATATATATATATATATATATATATATACATGTGACTACACATGCACACGCAGAGATATATATACAGCAAGCTACTTATGTAGTAGGTGCACACAATATGGAACAGTCACTATGCCTACAGTTAACACCCTAACAACTGGATACTAGATGAGCCACCCATACAAATAACATTCATTGCCTGCAATATATACCCACAGAGAGGTCATAGACTAAAACACCACACACAGGTTTTCAGAAATCGAAAACCTTTATTTGTGTACTATTACAGGTTTATATGCCATGTCATATAGCTGTTCAGACACTGACATCCATATAAACAGAGTAATGCAACTGTGAAACAGTTACAGTAATACAGTAGTCTGGAAAAAGTCCACAATCGTTGCTGTCCAGGCCAAGCCCTTCAAATCTTACAATAGTAAAGACAGACTGGGCCACATGATACCAAACAATCAACAGTAAGTAATGCAGGTGTATAGTTCAGCAGCTTCTATCTACACTCTGTACAAACTCAGTAGGTGGTAAAGACTTCAGCTGACCAAATGGGATGTAACTGTCACATAACAAAGCATAACTGACCCCATCACAGGCACACTGACAAATAGAACTGTCTGTATGGCAGGAGGCAGTAGTCCTGCATTAACCCAATTTATGTAAGTAATGTCAAGATAGGTGAATTGTATGGTAATGTACATCCAGATACCTTAAGGCAGCTCACTCCTGACACCTCCACATTTTGTAACAGCCTAGGTCATTTATGTTGCATCTCCCCCTACACTCAGTAATACAGGGCCATATACCACTGTTTCATACACTGGCCACTGGAATGCATATGGGCACACATATATTGTGTAGGTGAAGGCCACACATATATGGCCCCAGCCCCACCATGTGTGTGGGGGATACAATAGCAGTGGACCGTTGGCAGGAATGGCAGTATGGTATACATATATGTGCATATGTATCACTATCAGTATATGTGTAAACATATATTGCTCTGTATATGTATATATCTGGGTGTGTATGTGCATATCTATGTACATATACATACCCATCTATATATGTTGATATGTATATGTGTAATTATCTATATAGATATCTGGATAATCATATGCATATATATTTTCACCATATGTCCTGAACAAGGAGTATAGCCCTACCTCAGCCCCTATAGTCCCAATTTTGTAGTGCAAGGGGATGTCAGGTATGTATAGCAGGTATATTAGTAGACTATTGCTACTGTAACAAGGATTGTCTTCACAGACATAGTGTGTGTGGGAGGTCACATCTGCTTTTCACATGCTCGCCATTGGCTACTGACAGACATCCTAAGGACAACATAGTACAGTACCGCTGCGAGCACGTAATGCTCCTGTGGACTACAGCAGAGATATTGGCCAATAAATGCGGACATTTTGACACACTCTGTACAGTCCAGAGGTATACACAGAACCCCTTCATGCAGAACATGTGGACCAAGCCTAACAACATGGATGTTAACAGCCATGTAGACGAGTATAACACATAACAAATGGTACACATTTGCCTCCATAGGTTATGCATTCACACACCCCTGTCTGTCGTGACACATAATAACTGCTGGTACAGAGGTGCCATGGCCACATACTATCCACTAGATATTGACATACATCTGTACAGCATTCCACTGCTTTGTCTGACATACATGACTGTTAAGGGAGGCCCGGCAGCAGTACATCTGGCAACTATCTGGACATGACATATCACTGGGTAAGTACACTAAGCTGCTAGGCATGTAACATAGCACTGTGCTGGCTACAGGCAGACTGGCTCAACACTGGCCTACATCTCCTATGAGGGAATGCACATGTACCTGCATATATAGCAGGCTCTACAGGCATGTCACAACACAGGGTAAGATACACCTGTGGGAAAGTACATAACCACAACCAATGTGAACACAGCCACAGCCACAGCCACATATGGTAAGCTAGCATAATATTACAGTATATGGACTATCTGTTCAACAACAACCTCATATGTGCCACTCACACACTAACCCTACATATACTGGGCAGCTGCACAGTATGGCCTGATGCCTGTCTGTGGTATGGGACATGTGTGTGTATGCTCTACAAACATGTAAGCCAATACGGTAACATACAGTGGAGCAGCATCTAACATGAAATAGGGCGGGACCTAGAACAATGACATCTACCACAGTCTGTACACAGGCCAAAGTACATATTAACAATGCACACACTGTCAACATTCACCATAAGTACACAGACCTCAGTACTGTACAAACAACTACAGAATGCCCAGGTTATGTCATCAAATATAACTCCTACTGTACATAACATGTGTGGCAGTCTGATATCTCACTGGTTTGTTATCAGATATGATGACACTAATTATGGTGTACAGCACATATAAACCGCTTACTGCATGACATATGTACAAAGGTTGTCAGGGTTGTGGCTGGAGGCACATATACAGGGCCAATATTGGCATGTTGCTGTGATAACCTCATACATTTACTGTTGTAACAGGGTTTGTTGCAACATATTTCCTATGAGGGATATGAAGTCAATAACTATCACGGCTTTCACCATCTACAGACTGCAATTGTCACACTACCTTCTGCAGTTCACAGACAGATGCTCTGTGGGTAACACATGAAACCAAAGGCACCACACACTACTCAGTCTGCAGATGACCCTACAGATGGGGATTCTTCATAAACATAGAACTGACATTGCAGGTATTAAAACATGCAGGACAGCCATATCCGCACGCACCTTGTTAAACCAACATTACTCCAAATGCAGTATAGCAGCACTTACAGTCTGTAGTCAGGTCAGACACATCCCCCTCCTGTGTGTTGATCTGTTTCCACAGTGTATGTTGTTAGAGGTAAATCCCCAATCCATCTGAGATGCTGTTTGCCAAACAACAGATCCAGTTCTTGCTCACAGTGAATGAAAAGGCCCAACACCAACATGATGTTCCTAGATATTAGAGTATTGTTCTATGCAATTGGCTATATGAATGTTACCACAGCTGTTCCACATGCAGTCAGCTAGGGAAGGGCTGCAATTCATGCAGAGGCCATCAGCTGATCATGAGCATCACTTAAAATACACATGCTGCTGCCTAAGTAAAGCAGGTATAGGTCTCCACATCCACCAGTGAGGGAGTGAGATAGGCAGACAGAGGCAAAAACAAGTCAGGGAGGGGTGGGAGAGTAAAACCTAACCATGTTTGTGTCACACACCTACCAGCACAGGGTATCAAACCCCTGATGACTAGTTCTATGCAGTTATTGGACGTGCCACATAGGTTACCTGTTGTGGAGCCCTCAGAACATATATGTGATGGTGAGTGACATCTGCAACAGGGATATGGTAGCTATACAGTAGGTGTAGTAGACATGCCTGTCCACATGAACAGGTGCCAATATCAACACAGCCACACTCTCACAGGGATGCACACACATTGACGCACTTGGCAGGGCCAGGAATACAACTCATCACTAGTGAGATTGCCACAACACATTACTGTTGCAGGTATCACACGTACCATATGGGTCATATGGAGGTTATATTGGCAAAGGGTATGGGGAGGTGTTTGACATCAGACAGCATGCTTCAGTATGCCAATGGGTGTTGTAGTGAGTGCGAATGTGATCATACGCATCATACAACACACACACACACACAAACACACATGGTTCCAGTACATACATGCATGGGTGCATTTCTGCACA
The DNA here is from genome assembly GCF_019279795.1 of Protopterus annectens. Lineage (NCBI taxonomy): Eukaryota > Metazoa > Chordata > Ceratodontiformes > Protopteridae > Protopterus > Protopterus annectens. The sequence continues at coordinate 1,690,809,695 of NC_056728.1, forward strand.
GGTGTGCAGTTATCGACTGTGGCAGACTGCTATACAAGGCTAGGTGATGGGTATACTTTGGCATCAGGCCACATGCCAATGGTCTGCATTGTGACTCAGGGCTGTAGTTTCTGGATTTGCCCACACAGGTGGGTATTGTGTCCACTATCCAGTCATCTGGGTGACTATTGCGTGTGGCCAATGCTGTGCATCACTTGTCATGTATGTGTTCATTAGTCCATGACATGGACAGTGTCTGGGATGTGCACACCTCCCACATGCATGTGCAGTGACATGTGGAACTGTACCTGGGGCGTCTGGCCCATGTTGTGAACGCAGATTATCACCAGATGTGTCAGTCTTGGCCTCCTGTGGCAGGAACTGGTAATGGACAGCAGGTTTACCCTGCAACTACATTGATAGCATGCTAACGGCATTCCCTGGTGTCAGTGGCATCTGTCCATACAGGGCATGTTTTCAGGCATGGTATGTCCTTTGTGGGCCACATTTGATGACACCACAAGTATTGCAGTTGTCCAGTGGGGAATGTGGGAAAAGTGCACTGTCTGCATGTACATGCCTATTGGACAGATGGACAGGGTGCCATGCCCTCTATAGCCCACTGCAATCACTCCATAGTTACTGTCAGGGGCATATGCAGTGTACTACCAACATATTTGCTGTTGCCTATGCAAGTATGCATGTGCACGTGCATGAGACATGGGTTGAGAGTGTGCTCTGGGTAATACTGGGGTTGCTAACTGTGTTTATCTGGCCTTGATGTCACATGTATGGGTATGGATTTGCACCCCAGCCTCTTGGCTATTTCACATCTGTTATCCCTGTACAGTGGACATTGTGATATATAATAGGGCCACTATATAAGAAATTTGCAAAACCCATTCCAAATTGGGCCTAGGTGTTACCCACTCACACCCCCACAGGATACAAGTTACAAACACACACATACACACACACAGACACACACACACACACACACACACACACACACACACACACACACACACACACACACACACACACACACACACACCTGTTGTGTGTGGGATTAGAACTCCTACTTAACTAGTTTATTACACTACAGCTCTACCCAGTTATAGTATGCACCATGGAGATTACAGGAGTACTCCTTCCTCAAAGGTGTATATCACATTGGATGACATTGGATGCCAAAGTAGGACGTTCTATTGTAGTGAGTGTAGTTAGGCTAAAATGCATTGCTTCCTAGGCAGACAGTGAAACACACACAAAACATCCACAACCAATGTGTGGGTATAGAACCCCTAACAGAAGTCTATATCACACAAGAGCATGGAGCTGTTATAGGATGCACCATCGGGATTACTGGAGAGCTCCTTCCCCAAAGGTGTATTTCACATTGGATGACATCAGCAGGATTGTTGAAGTAGGGCATTCAAATTGTAGTGAGTGTGGCCAGGCTAAAATGCATTGCTCCCTACACAGACAGAGTCAGAAAGATACAAGCACAAACACTTGCCAAGTCAGGGATTAGACCTCCTACCTAACTAATTTATCATACTACAGCAGTACACAGTTATAGGACACGCTACAGAGATTACTGGGCTACAACCTTCCCAGAGGTGTATTTCTAGGTGGATGACATCAGTAGCCTTGCCAAAGTAGAGCATTTGAATTGTAGGGAGTGTGACTACCCTAAAAAGCATTGATCTATACACAGACAGAGTCAAACAGGCACACACACACACACACACACACACACACACACACACACACATACACACACACACACACACACACACACACACACACACACACACACACACTTGCCAAGTCAGGGATTAGAACTCCTATCTAATTTATCATACTACAATAGTACACAGTTATAGGACGTGCTACAGAGATTACTGGGCTACAACCTTCCCAGAGGTGTATTTCTAGGTGGATGACCTCAGCAGCCTTGCCAAAGTAGAGCATTTGAATTGTAGGGAGTGTGACTACCCTAAAAAGCATTGCTCTCTACACAGAGTTAGACAGACACACACACACACACACACACACACACACACACACACACACACACACACACACACACACACACACACACACACACACACACACACACACACACACACACACACACACACACAAACACGTCTGGGATTAGAACTCCTACCTAACTAGCTTATCACACTACAGCAGTACTCAGTTATGGCACATGCAACAGAGACTACTGGGCTACAACTTTCCCAGAGGTATATTTCTAGGTGGATGACATCAGCAGCCTTACCAAAGTAGAGCATTTCACTTGTAGGGAGTGTGACCACCCTAAAAAGCATTGCTCTCTACACAGACAGAGGCAGACAGACACACACAAACACACACACAGTTGCCATTTTTGGGACTGGAACACCTACCTAACTAGTTTATTACACTACAGCAGTACGCAGATATGGGACATGCCATGGAGATTACTGGGCTACAACTCTCCCAAAGGTGTATTTCACAGTGGATGACCTCAGCATGCTTGCCATAGTAGGGCTATGGGGAGGGCAGTGTGCGTGCATGGGCCATAAACCATTCATCTAAGGGTTGACACACCACATGCAGGCACAAACAGGGTCATATTTGACAGGTACATGTATACAGCTGCTAGATAACTACTTCCTTGTACAGTCATGTTGCACAGCTAGCATGTGCACCACATAGTCTGCAATGCTGGCAGATACCGGTGGCTATTATCTGCAGTGAGTGATATCTGACCCTTTTGTGGTTGTGGACCTTTGGCTTTGTGCTGGGTGGGACATGCCTGGATGGCTCCTTGTCAAAGTCACCCTCTTCCACATATATATGTACGTCTACCTTTGGCTTATTATAGTGTGTTGCCCTTACATATATGCCTGTATTCCTATCCACTGTGTGTGCAAAGCATGAGTGGTACATATTGAGGAGTGTCTGCACTAACATCTGCGACTGCCAGATATGTCTGGTCCACTGGTGTTTGCACAAATGGCCTTCATGTGTTTAAGTGTTTGAGCATGCCCAGTATGACCTTTCAGTAAGCTGTTGACTGGCATTGCCTTCATTTCTCTAAGTGTGTGAGTATGCCCAGTATGCCTGTTTGTATTGAATGTGTGGATTGAGTCCAGGTAGTTTTTACTGTAGTGCTGACCTTTGTGTTGTACACCTACAGGTAGCATGCTGTCTATGCAAGGTATCCATTGATCATGTAGCATTGACAGTTACTACATTTCTACATAGGATGGGGGCACAACTGACTGTTACTACATTATAATGTAGGATTGGGGGCACACCTGACTATTTCTACATTTCTATACAGAATTGGGGGGTCACACCTGACTGTTACTACATGTCTACATAGGATGGGGGGGCACACCTGACACCTGTACACATTTGCTATGTATGTACTGGTATGTCAGGTACTCCATTTCATTCTGTAGTCTTACCTATCATGCTGCCTAGAGGCATACTGGTGTACTACAGATCTTAGCTTTTATTTACCTACATATTAGTTTCAGACTTCCTACCATTCAGAACTGACATCCCACTGCCTGACCTGCTGTAGTCTGTCTGTGTAGGCCTGGGGAGGGTAGGTTACCCATAGGCATCATTCAGCGGCCATAGCACAACCTTTGTTTGTATTTGTCTACACCTGTCCTGCTGGCTGTGACTGTTGTTGGGTATGTGAACCTCCCTGACTGGCATGTGTGAGTCACTTACCTTGTGTGTGTCCCAATAGTGAGGGTGGAGCTGCAAGGCTGACTATGTTGGATGCACATAGTACACTTCCTATACATGACTGAGCACAGGTAGTGTAATAATTGGCATCCCTTTTACTGTATGTGATAGTCAGAGAGAGGTGTTATTCCCTGGGTCCCTCCTGTGTCAGTGTATGTGCTACGTGTTGCTTCTTTGCCAAGGCCAGGGCATACTGGACATGCCTCCTTCTGCCTACTGGGGCAGGCTCAGGTTGTTCCTCCTTTGAGTCACTCTGTGCTTGTGCAGACCTTGGCAATGGTGAGGGGGTGTGGCCCTGCCCCATCCTGTCCCTGCAGCAGCTGTTTCTGAAGGATCATATTGTGTAGCATGGCACATAGGAGGACAATTTGGGTACATGTAGCTGGTGAGTACTGCAAGGCTACACCGGATGTGTCCAGGCACCGGAACTGTCACTTGAGCATCCCAGACACACACTCTACTATAATTCTGGTCTGTGCATGTGCCTCATTATGGAGTTCTTGTTCAGGTGTGTCTGCTTTTCTGATGGATGTCATCAGCCACGGCTCCAGTGCGTATCCAGCATCCCCCACTATATGTGCTTGCAGTCTATAGCACCCACTGCCTCAGGGTATTCTGCTATTTGGTGGAATAGGTGCATATTGCTGGCCAACGCCTCATGGGTGTTGGGGAAATATACGTTCTCACCGACATGTGCTGACATGGCATCCAGGAACTGGTGGAGTACCCTGGATGCTGATGCCTGTGAGATCCCCATCATATCCCCAGTTGGCCTTTGGAAGGTACCTGTAGCTAGTATTCTTAGGCCTACACATACCTTGGTATCCACTGGGATGGGTTCCCCTCTGTTAGTTCTGTGTGTCAGGCGTGGCCAGCACAGCTCAACAATTTGCTGTAGGAGGTCCCTGTCCACCCTATAGTGCTCCACTATCTCCAGCTCATGTAGCCCCTGATAGGTTACCCTGGGTCTGTACACTCTTCTCCGTCTCCTCACTGCGGGTTGGTGGACAGCATTTGTATCCTCACCACCCTCAACCTCTTCCACAAGTTGTTGTATGACAGCTATTGCAGCCCCTATCATTTTGCTGTTGTGAGTGTTAAAAGTTCCCCGCTTGCTTACACCGGTGGTTTAGAGTGTGGGAAAAAACAGAGGGGAAGGTGTTTGCATAGTTTATAGTAGTGTTCTGGGCTGGGCTGGTCTGCTGTCTGTATAATTGGCTGATTCTGATACATTTCACCTGCCAGCTACACTAGTTCTCCTTGATTACCTTCCTACTGCTGTTTTCCCTTCGTATTGCCTTCCTGTTTAAGCCCGGGGGTGTGCTGGGCAAACAGAGTGCTCAAATGTGCACAGTGCTGCTATTTCCTGGTTTAACTTTTTTTCTTCCTTTAAAACCCGGTGCACAGTGTGCACACCCGCTTAGGCAATGTAAAGAGAGCTAGGCAGATTCAGACACACTCCCTTGCTTAGCTGTGCTGAGTTATTAGCAAACCTGAGCCACAGGGCTCCAATCCGATTACAGTATGCCTGACACCCCCCCCCCATGATGTCACCTAACTCCTAGGCTTGCACCAAGCTATTCCTACTCTTACACTGTTGGGACCTGACTAGCATGCCGGGGAAAACTGGGATTCACTATCATTCCCCTCATTTGCATAGGATTACCTGCTAATGCATAGTTACATGTCTCACACTGAGCCTCCCCCTTAGCAAACACTACTCACTGGCCATGTTGTCTTCTGCCTGCCATTGACTTTCATGGAAGAATAGTGATTTTAGTTAGAATGCTTAATTTAGGTTTATTTTGCGCGCCACTGCCCTACGCTTAAACAGCCGAGATCGGCTTAAAAAAAAATAAAAGTTGATTTTTTTATGTTTTTTGCTCTTTGCAATAGCAATGGCCTTATACTTGGCCATTGGCATGCTTCATAAGTGATATGCAGCCTTTATTTGGAGCTGTCTCAGCTCAGTTTTGGATTTTGCAGAAATGTACTCGGTTACTAACCGAGTACATTTCTGCAGAGTGCACTAGTCCTGCACAGCCAGTTGCAAGTTTCCTGGATCACAAATTCATCTCAGTTGCATGGATTTCTCCTGAAAATGTGGTGATTTGTATACAGGGGCTTAGTCTGTGTAGGATTAGTGCAGGAGCGCTTCTGCATGCCCCTGCAGGCTGTTCCTGGATCGCATGGCAGACATATTGTCTGCTAGAGCTCCTGCAATGATCCTGCACACCGTGCAGGGCATAGAGAATGTGGGAGTTACTCTTTTATCCCAAATTGTGAGAATTTCTTTCTTCTTTTCTTTAAGAGCATTCCTCCTACCTAATTTTCCAATCAGAACTAAAAGCACATTACAAGACTAAGAAATGCAACAGCTCTCTTTCTCTCTCTTCATATAACTTCACCTCTCTCTATGCTTCTTCCCTCTGCATTCCTTGCTCTGACAACTATTCATTGTGATTCTTTCAGTATGCTAACTTTGGTATCCACTCTGTTTATAGTGCATGTGTATATTGTGTTGTGTCAGTCACGCTATATATTATGTCACACATTTATTGTCTTTATACACTTAAGTCAACTCTGATATTCACTTTATATGTAATATATATGTATATATTGCATTTTGTCATTCACTCTGTATATATGTATCTATTATGTTTGCAACTGGGCTGAGAATGAATTAGGTCCATGGGATCAGTGCTCTACCCCAGTTAACAAATTCAACATAAAGTAAAATAAACACATTCCATCACATAGTTAAATAGTCTGCTGGATCTGCTCCGAGTTTGGTGACTTAGTCAGAGACCTGGAGTGAATCTGAACTAAATTTAAGGCATCCACTGTGATCAACAAAAAATAAGTATATGTTAAGCTTGCATTGCACTTTTTTTTTCAAGTGTATTTTGCTTAATTGCTGTTTCACTTTTGTTGTTGTTACTGCTGTGACTGCTTTTTTTTCTGCACTTTGAAATCTTAGTACTTCTGTATTTCATAGCATAGGTTACATTCAGACTTGATGAATCTAGGCTGTTTGGTATTAATTCAGCACTAAAACCAGTCATCCTACAATAGGAATTCCGAATGCCCTCCTGTAGTCTCATGGCAGAGGTGTATACTCAGGAACCATATGAGTTGGGGACTTATGGAATAAGTCTCAGTTTTGAGCTTTCCCATTGCTTAGTTTGTGTAAAAATTGTTTACCTTCACTTGTATTTAAGCTCTGCATTTACTTGTAGCTGTGCACCACACAGTGTGGTTTAGTGCTGCCACCTATAGATGCAAATGCTTAGAAACAAGAATTTTCCCTTGATATCTGCCTGAAACCCCTCTTTGCTCCACTGCTTCTCTGTGTGCAATGCAGTTGCAGATTGGTACCCAGTGAGCAACTCAGCTGCCCATTCTGTGGTGTTGACGCAGTTTTTCCCCCTTAGCCTTTGACAGAATAACCACCCTTGTTAGTCTCACAAGCAAACCCTGGACCATCTAGCCAATCCCCACTAGTCACTACAGTATATACCTGCCATAATGGATGAACAGTATTCCACCATTTCTCCAGCCAACCTAATTGACATGGGCATCCTGAGGCAATGTAGCAATTGTGTCATATATACTGACAACCACTTGCTCTTAAAGCAAACAAATACAGTATGTGAGAGATGTAACTATACCATGAAATTAGAATCAGTCATCTCACATAACAACAGACAAGATATACAACAGGTTGGCAGCACACACACCTCCCCTCTCACACAAGAGAAGGTCAAGACACATAAACCGACATACATGGAAGTACTCACTAATAGCTTACCAAAAGACCAGAGACTTCCCAATTGCAAACAGCATACACATACTGGTACACAAACAGAATCCACCACCACACATAACACACATATCAGTGTCTCAATAATTAAACCCCTAAGGCAGAACACCTTGAAACCTAATGTTTTAGTCATAGGCAACTCAATAGTGAGACACACGGATGTCCCCCTTACCAGGTTGAACAAGGAGAATGTCACAGTCAGTTGCCTGCCAGGTGCCAGGATCCATCAAATCATACACACACTCAAGTCGCTCAGCAACAATTACCATTATGACTCTGTCATAGTACATGTTGGTGTGAATAACTTGAGATGTATCTCTCTGGACTATATGAAGAGAGACATGACCGAACTCTCAGATTCTACCTTGATCGAAGATGATGCCACAATACAGTCAAAAAAATATTGATTTCAATAATTGGCTTAGCTTCTGGTGTCACTCCTGGGGGATCCAGTATCTGTCTGCCTGGGAAGACATGGTCAACAGTCCATGTTGCTTTGCCAGAAATGGCCTTCATCTGTCTCCTCAAGGCTTTTGGATACTGGCAAAAACATCTGCCTCCCAATAGTCCCTTTTTTAGGCAATGTCCAAACAACAAAACTTCTGATGTAAATAAGTCCACTAAAGACAAACTCATGGTTGTGCTATTTAATGCTAAGAGCTTAAACAGTAAACTGCAGTCCATGGAAGCACTCCTTACCTTGGAAGATGCTGATGTTTTTGCCATTACAGAGACTTGATTCAAGGCCACTGAGAGCACCCTGGCCATACAAGATTACAATGTCTTTCACATGTTCAGACCCCAAAACGAGCATGAAAGAACCAAAGGTGGAGGTGTATCCATCTTCGTTAAATCCAAATACACCCCAAGACTGGTGAAACAGTACGACTCTTTTGAGCTACTCCAGGTCTAATTAACTATAGGAAAAATACCCCTCCACATCACTGCTAGCTGCAGGTCTCCCACCATGAACTAGGAGAAGTACACTGGCTAACTGGACTTGCTAGAGTCACTCAGCATATAGCCAAGCAAGATACAAGATTACAATGTCTTTCACATGTTCAGACCCCAAAACGAGCATGAAAGAACCAAAGGTGGAGGTGTATCCATCTTCATTAAATCCAAATACACCCCAAGACTGGCGAAACAGAATGACTCTTTTGAGCTACTCCAGGTCTAATTAACTATAGGAGAAATACCCCTCCACATCACTGCTAGCTGCAGGTCTCCCACCATGAACTAGGAGAAGTACACTGGCTAACTGGACTTGCTAGAGTCACTCAGCATACAGCCAAGCACCTTTGTCATGGGAGATTCAACTATCCTTCCATTGATTGGGTGACTTACATGGTGTCCTGGAACAGTTGGCCCCACACCCCCACAAGGGGTTCAAATGCCCTGGACCTAGTGCTCACCAACATGGGGGGAGGTCGCTGCACTACCTGCTGTGTGTTCTCTATGTTAAGGTCAGACCATAAATCTTTCTTGTTTGAAGTAAAGATCAAACCTGACACCCTCACAGGAGTATAAAAATACCTGAAAATTTCTCCAAAGCAAACTATTGCATACTAAGCGATGGTATAAAAAGTTTTAAAGCCCCTGTTAACACAGACAACAGTGACTCCTATATAGAGGAATAGGTAATTGCCCTATATTGCTACTTAAATAAATGCATTGACGTGGCTTCACTTAACAGGAACAAAACCAGGTCTTTCTGAAAAAACAAATCACCCTGGAGGACTGCAAGTCTAAATAAGTTATACAACAAAAGAAAGAAATAAACTGATATCTAAGAACAAGAGGGAACTAACTCAACAGGTGAAGAATACCCTCCACAGCCTGAACAAGCAAATCACATATCTTGTTAAGTCCTCTAAGGTTAGCTACAAGTCTAAAATAGCATCCTTAGCTAAACACAGTCATAAGGCATTCTTTAACTAAGTCTAAAACCTAAGAGGGAAAGCCCAGCTGTGTGCCAAACTATAGTGGATGGTACCATTCACAGTGAACCTGAGAAAATTGCCAACCCGCTAGCTGACAGATTTGTCAATAACATCAACCCACTGTCCTTACCTGACATACCATAAAGCATTCCCGACACCAGTCCTGTACCAAGTATCTCCAAAGAACAGGTCATACAAGCACTCTCCAAGACCAAAAGCATGGCCTCTGTGGGACCAGATATCATCCCAGTCTGCTGATTAAACAATCTAAAACAAGACCCAATGGAACGACTCAGCACTCTCTTTAACCATACCCTGAGAACTGTCTTTGTCCTGGCAGAGTGGAGAAAAGCGGCAATAATCCCCTTGGACAAAGGGGTCCATCAATCGATCCTAGGAACTATCAACACATAAGCCTAACCAGCCTTATCTGTAGGACCATGGAAAGGATCATCATAGACCTTATCCACAAGGACATAGGTGACTTTCAAACTATTTGCCTAACCCAGTTTGGTTTCGGCAAGGGTGGATCTCGCTTATTAAACCATGTGGATTTCTATAAAAATGTCAACAATGCCCTGGATGAAGGCAAAACAGTACATACCACCTATCTTGATTTAGACAAGGCCATTGACACAATCCCTAATTCAGGTATTATAGAGAAACCCTCCCAGATGGGAATTAACCCATACATTACTAGATGGGTAGCCAACTGGCTTACTGACAGAATGCACACTGTCACAGTTGGGGAGTACACCTCCACCAGTAGGCCATCTATCAGGGGATACGACAAGGATCTGTGATGAGCCTCTACTGTTTGGAATCTATTTCTCTGAAGTCCTGGCTAATGTAGATGGCCTGTGGCTTACCAAGTTTGCAATGACTGTAAATTGGGCAAAATCATAGAGTTCCCCAGTGATGTTAGCATATTAAAGAAAGAGCTGACGCAAACAAATGATTGGTGCCAAACTCACAGATTTAAACTTAACAAAAAACTGACTCATTATCTCCTTTAGCAAAGAAGTAGCCCCTGCTAGTTATGATATAGATAGCACCCCTCTAAGCTCAAACTCAGTAGTGCAAGACTTGGGACCACAGGTAGATAGCAATCTAAACTTCGATCACCATGTGTCCATTGTGGTAAGAAAAGCATTCTGCATTGTGCATCTCATAAATACGGGCATTGGATCCAAGGGCAGGGAGGTCATAGCTCCACTGTACTCGACCCTTATCAGACCACTAATTGAGTACAATGCTCCCTTCTGTATGCACCTCACCAGACACCTGCAGCAACTGGAGAGCCACAGAGCTTTCTTACCAAGAGAATCCATGGCCTCCAAAACATGACATACATGGAATGACTGAATGTTCTGTCACTGTACTCTGTATCATACAGGCTGCTGAGAGATGACCTGTGCCTGGCCTACAGAGGATTCTGCCTAATGGCAATGCTGCACATCTGAAAATCAAATGGCACAAGAATAACTCACTCGAGGGATCTCAACCTTGCCTGTGACATTAACAGGACATGCTGGAGAGACAGATATACCTCTCAGCTATTGCTGCTCCTCTGGAATAAGCTTCCACCACATGTGAAGGAGAGATCCTCAATGACACTATTCAAGTGCAACCTTGACAACTGGATGGGTGACAATAAATTCACCCCTGGGGTGGCACCTATGTACCTCATGGACAGGGCAGTTGGTGCTGATCACAGAATTGCTCTGCTAACAATGGTCAGTAATGGTTTTTACATGGATAGGCTTGTAAAGGCCCTAGAGCCACTATCCTAGTAACCTCCTATGAACCTATAAAATGGTCTGTAATAGATTTCCATTCCACAAATATTGTCTCCAATCTGGGTGATAACTGAAATTATCTTATATGACTACAGATCGTTAAAAAGAACTTGCATACTATGATGGGCTGGAGATGTACATTTAGTCATTTTGGTGTACATGCTGTGATAAAAATTATGTATGTAAAAAATAGATATATTATATTATACTATATTATATTATATTATATTATATTATATTATATTATATTATATTATATTATATTATATTATATATGTTATTAGAGATTCATACAAATCCCAAACAGTATATGTTTGAGCCAGCTTATAGATCACTACCTTTTTTAAAACAAGTTTAGTAAAAAAGACAAGCTAAGGCCAAGGCCATGCAAGTGAATTATGATACCATTAAAATGACAACATCTTCTTCCTCTAAATCTTCCTTGAGCTGTTCCATTTTGTCTGTAAGATCACTGATGTCCTTGCAGAGCTTTTGAATTTTTTCTTCCACAGCATGCATTTTCTTCTCCTCTTCCTCCTTAAGGTTACAGATGAAAATGTCTTCTTCGGTGCATAAAAGCTGGTGTAGCTTCTCAAACTCCTTCTTTATCTGTTTTCCTGTGGCTTGGCTCTGATTCTAATTAAAAAAACAGAGAGCCTCAGTAAAAATAAGAGTAACATATACTATACACAGCTATGTGACAAATAATGGTTGTCAGCAAAAAAGAGATGAGATAAATATCCAAATGTTACCAGTTATAAAATAAGTAATCTTACTTGATTTGTTGTACTGATCATTAACAATAGCAATTTAAATTATAGCATTGTTTTACTCATAGCAAGATGTTGTCCTGTTCAATTCTCAGCTAGAGCATCTTCTGGGTGGAGGCATGTGTAAAGTGGGCGTGCCTTCATTGGAGGTTGTGCGTCAGGGCTGGTAACTCGGCGCGTAAAAATCCACTACCAATCATTAGCGGACCGGAGTTCCGCTGTGGCGACCCCTAACCGGGATAAGCCGAAAGACACAAACAAATCAATTAATATGTCACTGGTGGTACTCCAAAACTCAGAGTAATTTCCTGTTTGGCAAGTGCTTATCCCTTCAAGTACTAAGGCATACAGTTATACCCAGACCACAGCACAATGATAACTTATCATTTAAAACTCCTATGGGAATCATTTTTTATTTGGGTCCTTATGAGTTTGAAGCTTAGGCTATGTTGGTGGAGGAATGTTACCACAGTGAAAATTACATACTTTCTTGAGCTGTATTGCATACCCATCATGTCTGCTTCTCCATTATCTGTTTAGCTTATGAAAATCAAAAATCGCTTAAGCAGTTCATATGAAATGGCCACTAAAGGAAAGTCTCCAATCATATTTTATCCATAGCTCACCAATTTAGAAGGAGGTGGGGCAGGGAGTTTTGGATTCAAGGAGAAAGGCTGTTGTTTTTACCCTTCTTCAGTTTATGGCTGCACCAAAAACCCCATGTAAGTCTTGGAAGATACAGAAAGCAAAACCTCCAAGTAGCACATTTATTATGGCTTTAGGTTGATACAGGTCTTCTCTTTCTAATATTCTTATCCACCTCTCAAGGTCTGGCTCATGCTGGAGGTTACTTTTAAGGTTCTCTGAAAGGTCACCAGAAAGAAAAGGGATTGGGGTTTTGATCTCTCTGTTTGGGGTCACCCTGAGTTAAAGATAGAAGGTAGGAGGCTGTGGTGGCCTTAGTAGATAGAAAAGCACACTCCCACTTAGTACATAACTTTGGTTATGGAATATCAGAAGGCTGTGGGCTGTTGTTTCACCCCAGATAATTATTGACATTGCACTGCAGCATCAGGGGGTGCTGCACTCCTGTGTGTGCCTCCCTTCAAATGAGATGTTAAACAAAGGTCCCATCTGCCTGACATGGTGGTAGCTCATAGGCCTTATTGAAAATAGTATGGGAAGTTTTCTGATGCCATGGCAAAATCTGAACATTACTTGCTCTCTCCTGAAAAGAGGCTAATGGTCTAGTGAGACTACCCAGCTTACAAAGGGTAAATAAATAAATAAGTAAAGGGTGTCAAACACGTTTTCAGTGATTATGTGTCCAATGGATAATCCTGAAAAGGAAGTATTGCTGAAAGCTACTTTCATTGAGTGTTAAATTTTCTACTTTTTTCCATTCTTGTGTGACCAAGGAATTAATATAGGTTCCCTACTGAAATGTTCACACTTCAAATGCCGAGGGAAGATACTCAGAAAAAGAAGGATTAAAACCATAGAAGGGTTAACTCAAATGTCAATTTTTTCCTTACAACTTATTTTTTGCAGGGGGCAAGCTCCCACCACACCCGTAATGTGTATATATGTACTAACTCCAAGGTCACCATACATTGGAGAAAAAGGAATATTCTGAGATATTCTTATCTCAGACTTAATATATTTAAATCCATTTTTTTTCCATTCAGTCTCTGTAATATATATATATATATATATATATATATATATATATATATATATATATATATATATATATGTGTGTAGCGTCTGTATTTTATTATCGGACGATAAAAAGAGTGAACGCTCTTTCATTGATCCGATAATGTCGAAAGACGAAAATAGCGAAGAAATGGAACATCGATTTTTTCCTAGGGAAAAATAATATCAGTGGGCTGTCTTCAGCACTTTAACATTTCCTCCACTATGGTGCGATCTCGGAGTTGGTATATTTAAGTAGGGGGAGTGCGGAGGGCACAGACCCCACATTGGGGGGTTTGGGGGTGAAGACCTCCATTTAATTTTGTGTTTAAACGTTTTTTTTTTTTTTTGCGGAGCAGCAAATGTTTTTCCTGGGAAAAGATTTGCTGTTCTGTGTGTTTTTGTGGTTTCAACATTATCGGTTCGATGAAATAGCATTCGCTCTTGTTATCATCCGATAATGTGATATATATATATATATATATATATATATATATATATATATATATGTGTGTGTGTGTGTGTGTGTGTGTGTGTGTGTGTGTGTGTGTGTGTATGTGTGTACATATATATGTGTGTGTGTGTCTGTATATATATCTATATCTATCTATATATATATAATCTATATCCATCTATCTATCTATATATATATATATATATATATATATATATATATATATATATATATATCTATATCTATATATATATATATATATATATATATATATATATATATATATATATATATATATATATATATATATACATATATACAACTCGACCCATTGAAATTATGTTTCAACGAAACGTAATAAGGCAAACTCTTTTTCGCGAAAGTGCATTTTTTTGAAAATGTTCTTCCATGAAAAGGCAACTAAGCAAACAACAATGGAGGCCGTTGCCTAGATCATGACACAGCAGGGATATGGGAATATTCCCTTTTCCCCACTGTAGTGCGATCTCGGACTAAAAAGTCTTTTGGCTTTTCCTGGTTAGGGGTCTCCACAGCGGAATGATTGGCAGTGGATTTTTACGGTGCCGAGTTGCCAGCCCGATGCTCAACTTTCAAAGAAGGCACGCTCATTCACGCACGCACCTACCTGCATGTCTTTAATGTCACTCGACCACAGGGAGGACATGCAGACTCCACACAGAAGGCACTACAGCTGAGAATCGAACAGGAGAAACTCTTGCTGTGAGACGACAATGCTAACCACTGCATCACTGTGGCCTATTTAGTGTGATCTCGGACTGAGAATATAAAAGTAGCGGAGGTGTGGGGCATGCAGCCCCCACACATGGGGGAGAACTAGGGGGGCTTACTCCCCTGCATAAATGTAGTTAGTGTTGTGGGGGCTTTTTGTCTGTTTTTTTTTTTGCTTTATTTGTATTTCGAGAAAGTGCATTTTTTGCGAAAGAGTTTGCCGATTTAAGTTTCATTGAAACGTAATTTCGATGGGTCAAAGTAGATCCGTATATATATATATATATATATATATATATATATAGATATAGATATAGATAGATATATATATATATATATATATATATATATATATATATATGTATGTAGATATATATATATGGGTGTACTTCGCTTGATGGAAAACTCACTTCACTGAAAATGAAATTACTAGGACCACTTCACTGAAAGCTCACTTGACCGAAACTCATTTTGTTGACAGTTATAAATGGCCTTTTCCCCACTTTAGTGCGATCCTGGAGTTATATATATTTACATATGTATATATATATATATATATATATATATATATATATATATATATATATATATATATTGTGTGTATATATCGATACATATATCTGTATCTGTATCTATATCTATATCTGTATATATATATATATATATATATATATATATATATATATATATATATATATATATACATACATATATATATATATATATATATATATATATATGAATAATGTAATTTATATATACATTTAGGGGGTATGGGGGTACAAGGGGAGCTTGCTTCCCACAAAAAAGATTGTTTTATTTTTTATTTATTTATTTATTTTTCTTGTTTTTGTTGTTGAAAATGGTTTCATTTATACGTTTTAGAGGCATTCACCACTGGACACATTTTCTTTAACATATCATCAAGAATCAGCAACAAATATATGCATATATAAAGGTACATTTAATTTGTCTCAAATAACTCAGAAGCTCCAAGATGGTTGCTGGTCAATAGACACATCAGATGTGATGCTCCTTCTACTGCAATCTTAATCTGGCCATTTAAACAGACATCAATCAAAAAAAGTAGACAAAGTCAGAAGAAATCAAGAAAATAAACATAGATAACTTCTTCATCCTATGTATTTTGCAGAAAAATGGATTTCAACATATAAAAGTATCGTTATCTGAATCCAGTGATCTTGACTGCATGCTGTCTGCACATTCTAGATATCTAGGCCTACAAAGGACAGCAAAAGAATAGAAGGAACTTAAACAATTGAAGTGCGTAATCAAGCTAATCTAATGGAAATGCAAACATCAAAAACTAAACTGTCACAGATCACATCACCAGAAAAGGACTTCTTCTTTCGGCTTTTCACAGTTTGGGGTCACCACAGCAGATCACCTGTCCACTCATGATTGGCAGTGGAGTTTTACAATGTTATCTTGCCAGCCCGGAACACAACCTTCCTCAAAAGGCACACACATGCACTCATGCCTAGGGCCAATTTAGAGTGTCCACTCCACCTACAGCATGTCTTTGGTATGTGAGAGGAAACTGGAGCAACCGAAGGAAACCCACGCGACCACAGGGTGGACATGCAGACTCCACACAAAAGGCACCCCAGTTGAGGATTGAACCAGAGAACCACTTGCTGTAAGGCGACAACGCTAACTGCTGCACTACTGCAGCCACCCATGACTAGAAAAGGACAATACCTCAAAAAGACAAAAAACTAACAAACAGCAACAGGACACCATAAAAACAGCCTTATGATCAAAACAGGATCAAACGTATTCCCTGGATGACCTCAAACTAGCCCTTTAACCCTTACAATTGGAAATTCAAAATTTTTCTCAAAAACTTACCTCCTTTGGAAAAACCTAGATCAGATTGTGATGCGCATAGAGCAAAATGAGGCAAAAATACTAGATAATGGGCCGCATTCACAATGGCTTGCACGGAATCTAAGAGTAGTGTAAGACTCCATGCAGCCATCATGTCTGACGAGCGATCCACGAACAGCCTGTAGGGTCGTGTAAGAGAGCTCCTAAAATGGCTCTTACATGGACAGGGCTTGGATATGCAAATTACCTCACTTGCAGCCGAAAGGCATGCAAATGAGGTTATTTTGTGATCCAGGAAGCACAAACCTGTCCATGTAAGAGCCGTGTTATCTGCAGAAATGTACTCAGTTGACAACTGAGTACCGTTCTGCAAATAGCACAATGGAGCCTTGTCAGCTCCAAATAAAGGTTGCATATGTTCCAGGAAGCATGCCAATGGCCAAATATGTGGCCACTGGCAATGTACCTCCATGCAAAATTAAAATAAAAATGTTTTTTTTTTTTGGCGATCGCCGATGTTTAAACGTAGTGCATTGCCGCGCAAACGGGCTGCGCTGTAAAAAAAACAGAAAAATAAAAATTTAAAACCCACAAATGTGGGTTTTAAGCAAACCATCAATTTACAATGTAAGGGAATAGCAGACTGAAAACAACATGGCCACCGAGTAGGGGTAGCTAAGGAGGGAAGCTCAGTGTAAGACATGTAACTAAGCATTAGTAGGCAATCCTATGTAAATGAGTGTTAGGATAGTGAATCACACTTTTACATAACAAATGAGCACATTCACTGGAGTGCAGGAGTAGGATAAGGGGGAGTAACAGAGTAGGAGATAGGTGACATCGCAGGGGGGTATGTATGAAAGAAATTAAGCTCATTGGAGCAGAGTGGCATGTGAAAGCTGTCAGTTACACATCATGAAAAGAGGTGTGTCAACAGGTAGACATGGGAAAGCCAAGAAATGGAAGGTGTACACTGTGGATAACACCAAAGTTTCTTGCTGAGCGTGCATGCACGCGTGTGTGTGCTGGGAAGCCCGAGTAAGATGGAGTGCGTGTAAATGTGAGTGCGCACGTTTAAGCCGGAGTAAGCATATAGAAGCCTGATTAAAGACCTGTAAGCACATTTGCACTGGTGTGTGCGTGTTTTAACCCGAATAGGCCAGTTCTACTCTATTTAAGCATGTGTGCAGGTGTTAGCTGCTGTGAGTGTGTTTTCTGCTTGTATGTGTGCTGCTCCCCCCTGAGGAAACAGAAAGGAAAAAAGAAGCAGAAGAAATTATAGGAAGCTACCAGGGAATACCAGCAGAGCTAGCAGGTGAAAACAATCAGAATCAGGCAATTACAAAGGCAAAACAGTAGCCCAGCCCAGCACTTAAAACTCTGCAAACAACAGTGCAGTATGTTTCTCTCAAGAGACATTGCAACACTGGAGTAAGCTATTAGAAGTGAAAACTGAAAAAGCTTCACTCAGACAAAAAATGCTAGGGGCTGCCATAGCTGTTATAGTTTCATAGTTTCATAGTATAGTACTAGGCTATCTGCCCTAGGGCATTTATAAGCCTAGCCATAGTGTATGTGGCTTTTGCCACACCATGTAATGATACAAAAGTGTACAAAATAAATTTAGTTTACTGTGCCTCTGTCTAGTAGTGACACAGAGATGACCCCCCGGGGTAAACCTACGATCACCCATCCACTCGTCAAGATTTCTCTTGAAGAGAGTCAGTGAGGGGCTCTGCCTAACATGGACTGGGATCCTGTTCCAGAGTGCGGGAAGCCTCTGGGTTATGAATCTGTCCCTCCAGCATGTCCTATTCATATTTATGCTGAGGTTTAGATCTTTAGCTCTCGTGGCTCTGATGGATTTGGATTTTTTGAGGTGGAGCATGTCCATTAATTCCGGATTGGACATGGCCTTGTACGTCAGGAACAGATCACCTCTGAGCAGGCGATATGCTACTGAATAGAGCTGGAGCTTCTTTAGTCTGGCAGCATATGACATATGTTGGAGACCCTTGATCCTCTTGGTGAGGTACTTTTGGGGTCTCTCCAACTGCTGCAGGTGCCAGGGAGGTGCATACCAAATGGGGCGTTGTACTCAATCATAGGCCTGATAAGGGAGGAATATAGGGGTACAATGACATCTTTTGATCTGGATGTGAATCCCTTCATGATAAGGTGGGCAAGGTAGAAGGTCTTTCTAACCACTTTGGTGACGTGGGTGACAAATGAGAGGCCACTATCAACTTGGGTCACCAGGTCTCTGATTACTTTTTCTGTACTTAATGGATTACCACCTATGTGGTAATTTGTGGGTACTTTGTTTTTCCCAAAGGGGATGACTATACAATTTTGGCATTTAGTTTAAGGTCATGACTCTGGTACCAGTCGTCTGTTTCTGTAAGGCCCTTCTGAAGGATGCATGTGTCAGCTGGTGTATCGACTATGGCGTCTAGTTTGCAGTAATCTGCAATCTTTGTCAGCTACAACCCCCCTATGTTTACCTGCACATCTGAGAAATAAATGCCAAACAAGAGGGGTCCCAAGACAGAGCCCTGTGGGACTACACTTGCGACTGGCTTAGAATCTGACATCGCTCTAGCTATTCTGACTTTGTGGGTTCTGTCCTTTAGCCAGTTTGCAACCCATCTTGTGACATATGGGTTTACATTTAAGCTGTTGAGCTTGTCTATGATGCCTGAGTGGGGTATTGTATCAAAGGCTTTTGCCAGGTACAGGTAAGCTGTATGAACTGCTTTGCCCTCATTGATGGCTCTAGTGACTGTTTCAAAAAAGTCCACCAAGTTCAAAAGGCAGGATCTGCCTTATACAAAGCCGAATTGGGTAGGATCAATTGTCTGTAAGTCCCCGATGTCTTTGTTTATGAGTTCCATAATGATCCTTTCCATAGCTTTGCAGACCAGGCTGATTAAGCTTATGGGGTGGTAGTTTCCAGGGTCTGTAGAGGTGCCTCCTTTGTGGAGTGGGACCACTGTTGCTGTACGCCAGTGTTCAGGTACACATCCTGTAGTAAGGCTAAGATTAAACAGCATTCTTATGTCTGGGTTTAGCTCTTCTTGGAGTTCACGTAGCATGCAACCCGGGACACCGTCAGGTCCCATTGATGCTGTATTTTTAGCTTTGCTGAGAGTGGCTCTCACCTGGACATCTGAGATCTCAGGGAGGTTGCATTCAGCTGGGATAAATATTTCTTCTTTTGGGGGAGAGGGAGGGGAGAAATTTGCACTGAACCTGTCTGCCAGTATGTTGGCAATATCTGTGGGTTCAGTGTATTTCTTGCCATTATGAACTAACTCTGAGCATATCTGAGGCTTTCTGCCCAGGTTTCTAACATAGCTGAAGAAGACCTTGTGGTTATCTTTAGTGTCCTTAGCGATTTTTCTCTCAAAGTTGGCCTTGGATGATTTTATGAGCGAACGTAGTTTTTTGCTAGTGCTGATCTGAGATGTCTTCCCTTTATGATATTTTGCTCTGTATTGCAGTAGCTTCCTTCTCTTGTTATAAAGTTTGTTTATGGCTGGGGTCCACTAGATAGGATGCCTGCCTTTGGTGGAAAGGGTCTTGGTTTTATTTGGGATTGCATGATCCATGCATTCTTGGAGATGTCTGTAGAAAGCATTTGTGAAGGATTCAGCAGTGTGGGATGTGGTTTCCACTGGCCCAGGGGGCTTGAAGGATACCATTTCAGTCTTAAGGAGTATAAAGTCGGCTTTTGAGAAGTTTCTCACTATGGTCTTTTGTGCTGGGGGTGGAGGTGGGATATGAATATCCAGGGTCATTAGTTTGTGGTCTGATCTCACTAGTGAGGGGTATACTTCCGGTGTTGAGCATTTTGTCCCCATGTTTGTGATGATCAAGTCAAGTATATTATCTCCCCTTGTGGTGGAGGTGACTAGTTGTTCCATGGCATTTGAGTTGATGAATTCCAGGAACCTTTGGGCTAGGGTGTTAGGGCTTGAATAATGCACCCAGTCTATGTTTGGGTAGTTGAAGTCTCCCAATATGATGGTATTTGGTGAGACATTCATATCCTCCAGTGTCTTCAGGAAGGCTGAATGGAGTTCCTGAGATTGAGAGGGTGGTCTGTAGCATACTACAAGTTGTATAGCAGTTTTGCCTATGATTAGTTGCACATGGATGGTCTCCAATGCTTCGTGCGTTGCCACTAACCTGGAGGTGTGGGTGCCTTTAATGAATATGGACACTCCCCCTCCCTTTGTGGTTCGGCCCAAGTTTTGGGGCCGAAATGCATGATACGAGGTATAACCTGGTAGAGCTGGGGTGATCTCAGGAGCCTTGAACCAGGTTTCAGTTACTGCACAGACATCGATGCTCTCCATATTGAGGAGTGCTTCGAGCGCCTGCATCTTGAGATTTAGACTTCTGGTGTTGAGCAGCATTACCCTTAGTTTTTTTCCTTTTTTGTTTTCTAAGGTGGTGGATTTATCTTTTGAGCCTAGCCTAAAAAAGGCACTATGGGGGTGGCAAGAGCCTTAGCCAATATCTGGAAGCCCAGTGGTGACAGGTGCAAGCCATCCCTTGTGAAGCAGTGTGGCTTGTCCAGCATGTCATCCCAAGCAGACAGACATTGGATCCCCCTAGACTGACATCAGTAATTGAGCTAATTATTAAAGCTGATCATCTTGTCTTTGTATTGTGGCATCATTCTTGGTGAGGGCAAGATGCTGCTCAGGGTCAGGGTCATACCGGCCTGGGCTACATAATCAGAGAGCTCCTCTATGTCTCTATTCATGTAGTCCAGGGAGGTACGTCTCAGGTCCTTCATGCCTGCATGGACAATGATGGAGTCATATTTGTACTAGCTTTGGAGTGACCTGAGTGCTTGTGTTATGTGGCGGATCCTAGCACCTGACAGGCAGCTCACCGTTACCCTCTTCTTGTTCATCCTGGTAAGAGGAACATCAGTGTGTCTGACTATAGAGTCACCTATTACTAGTGTATCAGGCATGGTGTTTCGCCTTAAGAGCTGTGATTGTTTGGCACACTGACTTAGTGAACTATGTGTTGCATGTGCTGCGTTTTGAGGTGGTGGTTTCTTGGATGTCTGCTTTGGGAGGCTCTGTTGTTTTGGTAAGTTTTTTATTAGAGCCTCCGAGTATGTCTTTGTGTTTTTATGTGTTTGGTTTGCAGTTGTGGTTGGTTTATGTGGGACTGGGTTAGTTGTGTGTGTGGTTACCTTCTCCTCCTGTCTGGTCTTGCCAGTCCTGAGTTGAGAGAGTTCAGCCTCCAGTTTGGCTATATAGTTGCATCTCTCACATGTGCTTGTGTTTGTTGAGAGGAGGAGAGGGTTGTCTGTGTACATGAGGCAATTGTAACATTGTCTCAGGATTCCCAGATTAACCAGCTGAACTGGGGAGGACGTCAGTAATATACCACTCGACATGCCAGAATAGTATAAGGGAGTGATGTGAAACTGGGTCAGAGAGGACTTTGAAGGGAAGTGGGTATTAACAGGGGTTGTAAGTGGATGTAGTGCTTACTTTAGTTTAAGAGTGCTTCACTTGAAAGAAAGGTTTTAGGAGCAAGGGCTAGGCTTATAATATAGCGAATAGACTGATTTTGTTGAAAGTAGAGCTTTCTTAAGGGAAAAACTGAAGTGCAGACTTGGAGGAGCCAGGAATAGTTTAAGCCTGTTTAACCGGTGCTGCGCTATGCGCACAATTGCGCAAAGCTGTGCAAACGCAGATTTTAAACAGGGAACTTCAAAAGAGCTAGAAATGGTCCAAAATGACCAATTACTACAAGGTGATATATGCAACATGCTGAAGGTGGTGACAATGCAAATGCTGCCAGACAACCCACAGTGAGGAGATGGAGAAGAATGTACAGGCCCAGGGTCACCTACCAGGGGTTACATGAGTTGGAGATAGTGGAGCACTATAGAGTGGACAGCGACCTCCTGCAGCAAATAGTTGAGCTGTGCAGGCCACGCCTCACACACAGAACCAACAGAGGGGAACCCATCCCAGTGGAAACCAAGGTATGTGTTGGCCTAAGAATACTAGCAACAGGTACCTTCCAGAGACCAACTGGTGATATGATGGGGATATCACAGGCATCAGCATCCAGGGTACTGCACCAGTTCCTGGATGCCATGTCAGCACATGTCGGTGATCATGTATATTTCCCCAATTCCCGTGAGGTATTGGCCAGCAATATGCATCTCTTCCAGCAAATAGCGGAATACCTTGAGGTAGTGGGTGCAATAGACTGCAGGCATATATGCATCAAAGCACCAGCCGGTGAGCGGGGTAGGGCCTACATTAACCACAAGGGCTTCCACTCCATCAACTGCCAGGTCATGTGTGATGCCCAGGGCATAACAATGAATGTGTGTGCTGGCTGCCCTGGAAGCTACCATGATTCCCATATCTGGCATCTGACACAGCTGTACCAGACATTTGTCAATGGGGATATTCCACATGGTCACCTACTGGGGGATGCTGGCTATGCACTGGAGCCGTGGCTGATGACACCCATCAGAAACACACACACACCTGAACAGGAACGCCATAATGAGGCACATGCACAAACACGTAATGTAAGAGAGTGTGCGTTTGGGCTGCTCAAGTCACAGTTCCGGTGCCTGGACACATCTGGTGGAGCCTTGCAGTACTCACCAACTACATGTACCCAAATTGTCATGGTATGTGCTATGCTACATAATATGATTCTGTGAAAACAGCTGCAGCAAGACCAGCATAGGCCCGGGCCAAACAGCCCCCCACAATTGCCAAGGCAAAGCATGACTTGGAGGAGGAACAACCTGAACCTGCCCCAGTAGGCAGAAGGAAGCATGCCCAGTATGCCTTGGCCTTGGCAAAGAGGCAATGCATAGCACATACACTGGCTCAGTAGGAATCCTGGAAATGATACCTCTCTCTGACTCACACATATAATAAAAGGGATGCCTAAGTTGACACAACCTGCTTTCAAACATGTACAGGGAGTGTAGTATGTGCATCCAACATAGCCAGCCCTGCAGCACCACCTGAGGCATGATTAACATGTGTTAGACAATGTAACACCATGTAGTATATGCAAACTTGATGACCCTGAGTAACATCCTACCCTCACCAAGCATGATGCCATAATATGAAGACAAGATAATCAATTACAACAATTAGCTTAAGTATTGTTGTTAGTCAAAGGGGATTCAATGCCTGTCAGCCTGGGATGACATGCTGAGCAAGACATGATGCTCGGCTAGGGATGGCTTGCACGTATCACCCCTGGCCTTTTGGATACTGGCAAAGGCTATTGTCACCCCCATAGTCCCTTGAATAGGTAAGGCTCAAAACGCAAACCCACCTCCATAGGTCTCACAAGGGATAAGAAACTAGAAGTAATGCTACCCAATGCCAGAAATCTAAACTGCAAGATGCATGCAGTCCAAACTCTCCTCAGCATGGAGAATGTTGATATCTGTGCAGTAACAGAAACCTGGTTCAAGGCTAACAAGAGCACCCTAACACTACCAGGTTACATCGCATACTATGCTTTATAGCCCCAAAACATGGAACAAACTACAAAAGGAGGGTGTGTATCAACAATTGTCAAGGATACCCACACCCCCAGGTTGGTGCCACAGCATGAAGCAGCACAGACTACCCACGTGAAAGTAACAGTGGCTAAAACTGCCTCCCAGTTTGTAGCCTGCTACAGACCCCCCTCCTAAATCCAGGAACTGCACTTGGCCTACTTGAGAACACATGAAAATATGAAGGTCTCTCCAAACAACATTATACTGGGTGACTGCAACTACCCAAACATAGACTGGGAGCATTATTCTAGCTCCAACACCCTAGGCCAAAGGTTCCTAGAATTCATAAACTGAAATGCTATGGAACAACTTATTACCACTCCCACAAGAGGAGTAAACATACTGGACCTGATAATCACCAACATGGGGACTCTATGCCCAAGATGAGAAGTGTATCCCTCACCGGTAAGATCAGACCATAGAGTAATCTCACTGGATATTCACATCCTGACCCCAGTCCCCGGCCAGAAAACCACAGTAAAAAACATGTGTAAAGCAAATTTTGCACTCCTCCAAGCTGAGGTGGAATCCATTAAAGCCCTTGTGCCTATGGAAAATATGGGCCAGACCTCAGAACCCTTTATAAATGCATTCTATGAACACCTTCAGGAATGCATGGATTATGCAATCCCAAATAAAACCAAGACCCAATCCTCCAAAGGCAGGCATCCTGTCTGGTGGACCCCAGCCATTACCAAACCATGCAAGGGAAGGAGGAAGCTACTACATGATAGAGCAAAACCCAAAAAGGGAAGGCATCTCTGATCAGTATTATGACAAAAAACTATGGCCACACATAAAATCCTCTAAGGCCAGCTACGAGATAAAAATTGTACAGGACACTAAGGATAATCACAAGGCTTTCT
The DNA here is from genome assembly GCF_019279795.1 of Protopterus annectens. Classification (NCBI taxonomy): domain Eukaryota; kingdom Metazoa; phylum Chordata; order Ceratodontiformes; family Protopteridae; genus Protopterus; species Protopterus annectens. The sequence continues at coordinate 1,690,834,972 of NC_056728.1, forward strand.
TAACTGCTGGTAGGAACCTGGATGGAAATTCCCAGATATGCTCAGAATTAGTCCAAAAATGACAAACAATACACCAAACCCACAGACATTGCCAACATCCGACCTGACAGGTTCAGTGCAAACCCCCCCCCCACCAAAAGGCCAAATATCTATCCCAGCAGATTGCTGCCCCCCTGATATTGCAGATGCTCAGGTAACAGCCAGCATCTCCAAAGCAAAACACACAGCATCAATGGGACCAGATGATGTCCCGGGCTGCGTCCAACATGAACTCCAAGAAGAATTGAACACCAAATAAAACTACTGCTCAATCTCAGCCTTACCACAGGATATGTACCCAAAGAGCAGTGTACAGCAACAGTGGTCCCTCTCCACAAAGGTGGTGCCTGAATAGATACTGCAAACTATCACCCCAGAATCCTGACTAGCTTGGTCTGCAAAGCTATGGAAAGGATCATCATGGACCTCAGAAATAAAGATATTGAGGACCTACAGACACTGGATCCTACCCAGTGTGGCTTTCTTGAGGGCAGATTCTGCCCCTTAAACCTAGTTGAGTCATTTGAAACAGTCACCAAGGCCACTGATGAGCGGAAGGTGGTCCACACAGTCTACCTGGACCTTGCAAAAGCCTTACATACAATAGCCCACTTGGTCATTATAGATAAGCTCACCAGCTTAAATATAAACCCCTATGTCAGTCGATGGGCTGCAAACCAGCTCAAGGACAGAATTGACATGGTCAAAAATGCAGGAGCCATCTCAGACTCCTAACCAGCTACAACTGGCATCCCACAAGGCATGGTCCTGGGATCTTCTTTGTCTGGTATATATTTCTCAGAGGTACAGGCCAACATGGAAGGACTGTGTCTGAACAAGTTTGCAGATGACTACAAACTGGGTGCCATATCTGACCCTCCAGCTGACACAAGCATCCTACAAAAGGGCCTCATAGAAACAGACAACTGGTGCCAGAGCCATGTCATCAAGCTAAACGCAGAAAAGTGTATAGCCACTCCCTTTGAAAAAACAGTAAGTGCCCACCAATTACCACATAGGTGATAACCCATTAAGTACTGAATAAGTAATAAGAGTCCTGGGGACACAAGTTGATAGAAATCTCACACTTGACAACCATGTGGCCATAGTGGTTAGAAAAACATTTCATATACCCACCTAATCATGAAGGTATTCACATATAGATCAGGGAAGGTCATCGTGCCTATTCAGTCATCCTTCATCAGGCTCACAATTGAGTACAATGGCCCTTGTGGGATGTACTTTAGCAGACACCTCCAGCAACTGGAAAGACCCCAAAAGTACCTCACCAGAAGGATCAAAGGGCTCTAACAGATGCCGTGTGCTGCCTGATTAAACAAACTGCATCTCGACACAGTGGCATACTGCCTGCCCAGAGGCGATCTGTGCCTGATGTATAAAGCCATATCCAACCTGGAATCAATGCACATGCTGCACCTTGTAAAATCTGAATCCCATTGAGCTATGCACATTAGAGACTTGAACCTCAGCACTGACATAAATAGGACATGCTGTAGTGATTGATCCATAACCCAGAAGCTCTCTCGACTCTTGAGTAAACTCCCAGTCCAGGTTAGCCAGAGAGTCCCTCCTTGACTCTCTTCAAGAGGAATCTTGATGACTGGATGGGAGATTGTAGGCTAACCCAGGGTATCACTTTTATGTCACAGTTAGACAGAGGCACAGTATACTAACCTTGAAAAATGTCATGGCAAACTCCAGTTAAAATGTGTGTTGAAGGACAAACACACTCTGACTAGGATTAGAAATGCCCTAGGGCACATAGCCTAGTGTTTGTCAATGTCCACCCAAGTTGTGGAATACACTACTAATGTTGGACAAGCCTGGTTTAAGTAGGCCATAGCTGAACAAAATGCAACATGGTCATGTTTGCACAACTGGCCCTTAATCAGCCTGGTGTGCTCAGTATGAACATTTAAAGCAGTGATTGGACTCAAACCCAGGATACTGTGCACCACAGTAAAAGGACTGAACCACTACAATATGACAGTGCTTGTTCAGTATGAAAGAATGTTGACAAGTGTATGCAAACTATCCCATGGAAACCCTGCAGGCACAGCATAATCCCTGTTGGGTTCAGACACAAAGCAGTTGGGCAGTAAGAACACAACATGACTTCCAATACACACACTATAAATGTCAAATATTGTTCAAGTTTACACACAACCACAAACGTGGTGGACCTCAGATCTCAACATATGGAAAGGTCACACTGGGCATGCTCCCACACTTTGATAAATGAGACATATGTCAGGCAACAAACCATGGAAAGCCTGAACTGGACATGCTCACACACTTAGGCGATGTCTCAGTATAGCAGTCGGCCACACATATCTGGCATTTGTATGTGTTAAGCCAGGAACCTCCCACAATACAGCAATCTGCCCAGTGCACACAGTTAAATGACAACAGAGACATAAGTAATATACTGGAACCCTGTCATGATCAAACATCTTCCACAGATACACAAGTTGTTCATAGAAATAGGGAAAGCTATGGCAATAAAGACCTGCAAACAGTTTATCAGCAACAAATATTGTGCATCCCAAACATAAACATATGGGTTCAGAGGTCGATACTAGGCTGTTTGCCCTAGGGAATACATAAGCCTAGCCAGAGTGTATTTGGCATCTGCCTCTCCAGTACAGTAGCCTACTGTGCCTCTGTAAAGTAGGTCACAGAAGGCACCGTTTAAGGCTAGTTTGCTGTGACTCCATCAAGCAGGGACACAGTGGAGATCCCAGGGGTTGAATTTGCAATGTCACATCCATGTGGCTGGAGTTTGTTGGAAGAGGGTTGGTGAGGGGCTATGTCTAACATTAACTGGGATTCAATTCCAGACTGAGGGGAGCCTTATTTGTAGTGTCTGGACAATTTCACTGTCAAAACTTGCAAGTGATGATTTTGAGGGATTGAAGTGTCTTGCCAATACTGTTCAGAGATGTCCTCCCTCTGTGGGATTTTGCTCTGTTATGTATTAGCTCCTTCCTTCTGTTGTACAGTTTATATATGACTGGTGTAAATGAGACATGTCTCCTGTTGTGAAGGAGTCTTGGTTTTATTTGAGATAGCATGATCAATGCAAACCTTCTGGATGCTCATAGAATGCATTTGTAAAGGATTCTGCAGATTGGGCTGTATAATCCTCCAGCACGGGGCCTTTGAAGTATTCCACCCCAGTCTTCACAAGTGCAAAGTCTGGTTTTGAGAAATACTTTGTTTGCAGTGATTTCCTTGCCTGGGGGTGGTGATGGGATATGGACGTCCAGGGAAAGTTGGTTATGGTCAGATATTAACAATGGTGGTCTACCTGTGGTGTGGAACATAGAGTTCCCATATTGGTGATGATCAGGTCCAATATGTATTCCTCCTTGTGGCTGTGGTGACTGGTTCTGCCATAGCACATGGATTCACAAATTGTAGTGGCTGTAGGGTGATGTTGTTGAGGCCTGAGTAGTTCCCCCACTCAATATTCCTGTACCTGAAGTTAACCACTGTAATGGTGCATGTGAATACCTTCATATCTTACACTGTTCCCAGGGAAGCCAAGTGTGGTTCCTGGATATGGGAGCGGTGGTCTGAACTACACACCAAACCAAAACTCAGTTTTGCACAATGGTAGTTGTATATGTATGGCCTGTCATGCTTAGTGCAGTGGTAACAACCCAGAGGTGTGTGTATCTGTGATGTATATGGATACACACCCTAGTTGTGTTGTGTGTTACAAGTCCTGTGGTCACAAAGCATGGTATAAAACATAACCTGGCAGTGCTGATGTGCATATGTGACCCTGAAGTAGGTGTCTGTTAATGTATATATATTGTTATCTCCCATACTGAGGGATAGTAATAGATGTACATATCTCTTTCTAAAAACTGATGTCAGCACCCTATAAATACTGCAGGAGAAGACACCCCAGCAAATAATTCAAATTGTGCACTGTGCTAATGCATCTCTTTCATGTGTCATAACATAGCTAGGTAGGGGTTTGAATCCTGCAAATGCTCCGTGTGTGTGTGATTGGGTGGGTACGGTGTGTGTAAATCTCTTTGAATTAAATGATCCTTTTGGCAACTGGAACAACACACTACATGATGTACATTCCTCTTTGTAAAGACTGATGATGTCAGCACCCTATAAGTACAGCAGGAGAAAGGAAACCACCCAGTAATGTCAATAGCATGTTCCGCTAATGCACCTTTATCAAGGATCATAACATATTTAGGTAGTGGGTTGAATCCTTCAAATTCTCAGTGTCTGTTTGTTTGTTTGGGGGGGCAGGGTGTGTGCAATTCTCGTTGCATGAAATGGCCCTTTTGGAAACTGGAATAACACACTACATGATATACATTCCTCTTTTTAAAGACTGATAATGTCAGCACCCTATAAATATAGCAGGAGAAGGAAAGCCACCCAGTAATGTGAATAGCGTGCTCTACTAATGCATCTCTCTCTCAAATGTAATAACATAGTTAGGTAGGGGTTTAAATCCTGCAAATGCTCAGTGTGTGTGTGTTTTGGGGGGGTCAAGGTGTATGCAATTCTCTTTGAAAGAAATGGCCCTTTTGGCAACTGGAATAACACACTACATTATGTACATTCCTCTTTGTAAAGACTGATGATGTCAACACCCTATAAGTACAGCAGGAGAAGGGAAACCACTCAGTAATGTGCATAGCGCACTCCACTAATGCATCTCTCTCAAGTGTCATAGTTAGGTAGGGGTTTTAATCCTGCAAATGCTTAGTGTGTGTTTGGGGGATTAAGGGTGTGTGCAATTCTCTTTGAAAGGAATGGCCCTTTTGGCAACTGGAATAACACACTGCATGATGTACATTCCTCTTTGTAAAGACTGATGATGTCAGCACCCTATAAGTACAGCATGAGAAGGAAACCACCCAGTAATGCAAATAGCATGCTCCGCTAATGCGTCTGTCTGAAGTGTTATAACATAGTTAGATAGGGGTTTGAATCCTACAAATGCCATGTGTGTGTTTGTAAATGTGTGGTATGTTTTGCTTTTATTATTGTATGACATATAATTATAACAGTAATTTCAATGCACACATCAGGTATGTGTGTGCCACATACAGATATGTACCTGTGACCTTCAATAGTTCCTATGTGTGAAGCCCACCTCATATGAATACAGTTGTTACCTTTGCCAGCATGTCCTGCAGATTCCCAGACTGTACATCATACATGTATGTTGTTGACAATGCAGGCTACTGCAGTGATCTGTGTCCTAGGCCAACTGGGTGACACACACTCATGAAAGCTGTGATATATTAATGTGGGGTGAGGGTTCATGTCTGGAGTATATGTCACACGTTATAACACAGCAAAATCTGTGAGTAATGGACATCCAGTGTAGGTGTATGGCAACTGTTGCTGATATGCATAAAGACACCTTCTTGCTTAGACAATACACCAAGGGACTGCACAATACCTTTGGAAATGTGAATATCACAGGATAGACAAGAAAACACTTGTCCATATGTACACACCATTACCTGTTCTTCATGATGGGTGCTGCCTCCTACATGGTACTACTGGAATACTATGTTAAGTACATGCTGATGACAAAGTTACAGTTGTGTTACAGTAATAGAGCATGGCTTGGACAACAGGTATCCATCTGTATGATACCCATGTGGTGGTCATGTGTGTCATGTGCAGAATGCATTGTAGGCCACTGTATACACTTCCAGTCGTAGATTAACATATCGCTAGTGTGTTGGCATGTACGTGAGACTGCTATATGCCAAACAGTATTCTTCCCAGGGATGTGTGGAACTCAGTACGAATGGCTACTGGTATAGTGAAGTACTGCAGAGATATCACTGACACTGGGTTTCCTACATCTGTGTATCAGTTGAGGATACATCATGTAATAGGTTCATAGGTTCATACTAGGCTATCTGTCCTAGGGCAGTTATAAGCCTAGCCAGACTGTGTTTGTCTTTCGCCACCCATTTTAAATGAATTTTGATATGGCCTTTTTCCAGGTTAGTATACTCAGTCTCTGTGTAACAATGACACAGAAGTGATACCCGGGGTAAACCTACAATCTCCCATCCACTCAGCAACATTCCTCTTGCAGAGTGTCATTAAGGGACTCTGCCTAACCTGGACTGTGATTTTATTCCAGAGTGAAGGGAGCCTCTGAATTATGAATCTGTCCCTCCAGCATGTCCTATTTATGTAAGTGCTGAGGTGCAAGTTTCACAAGCGCATAGCTCCATGGGGTTTGGATTTTCTGAGGTGCAGCATGTCCATTAATTCCAGGTTGGACATGGTTCTGTATGTCAGGCATCTGTTTGAGCCCTTTGATCCCCTTGGTGAGGTACTTTTGTGGACTTTCCAGTTGCTGCAGGTCAGGTGTCTGGTAAGGTACACCACAAAAGGGGCATTGTACTCAATTATGGGTCTGATGAGGGATGACTAAAGAGGCACGATGACCTCCCGTGATCTAGCTGTGAATCCTTTCATGATTAGGTGGCCTATATAAACTGTCTGTGTAACCACTACAACAATGTGGTTGTCAAATGATAGTTTGCTATCAACTCGGGTCCCCAGGTCCCTAATCATGTGTACAGTACTTAATGGCTTACCACCTATGTGTTAATTTGTGGGCACTTTGTTTTTGCCAAAGGGGATGACTATATACGTTTTGGCGTTTAGCTTGAGGCCATGGTTCTGGCACCAGTTGTCTGTTTCTATGAGGCCCTTTTGTAGGATGCTTCTGTTGGCTGGTAAGTTGATTATGGTGCCCAGTTTGCAGTCATCTGTGAACCTGCTCAGCCACAGTCCTTCTGTGTTGACCTGTACCTCCGAGAAATATATATACCAAACAGACTGAGCTCTGTGGGACACCACTTGTAACCGGTTTGGAGTGTGACATGGATCCAGCAATTCTGACCATGTGTGTTCTGTCCATGAACCAGTTTGCAATACATCTAGTGACATAGGGGTTTATAGTTATGCTGGTGAGCATCTCTATAATGCCCGAGTGGGGTATTGTATTGAAGGCTTTTGCGAGGTCCAGGTAGGCTGTGTTGAACACCTTCCTCTTGTCACTGGCCTTGGTGACTGTTTCAAAGACATTGACCAGGTTTAAGAGGCAGGATGTGCCTTCAACAAAGCTGAACTGGGTAGGATCCAGTGTCTCTAGATCTCCAATATCTTTATTTATGAGGTCTATGATGATCCTTTCCATAGCTTTGCAGACCAAGCTAGTCAAGCGTATGGGGCAATAGTTTCCAGGATCCATTGAGGCACCATCTTTGTGGAGAGGGATCACTGTTGCTGTACACCACTCCTTGGGTACATATCCTGTAGTAAGGCTGGGATTGAACAGTAGTTGTATGTTTGTGTTTAGTTCTTCCTGGAGTTCATGTAGGATGCAGCCTGGGACACTGTCTGCTCCCATTGATGCTGTGTTTTTGCTTTGGAGAGGGCGACTGAGCATCTCAGATGTCAGGGGGGCATCACTCTGCTGGGATATATATTTGCCCTTGTGGTGGGGAGGGGGGTGAGATGTTTGTGCTGAACCTGTCATTAATGTTGTTGGCAATGTATGTGGCTTAGCTGTATTCTTTGTCATTTAGGACAACTTCTGAGCATAATTGGGAATTCCCACCCAGATTCCTAACATAAGTAAAGAAAGCCTTGTGATTATCCTTAGTGTCTTGTGCAATATTTCTCTTGAAGCTGGCCTTAGATGATTTTATGAGTGTCCAAAATTTTTTCCAAATACTGATCAGAGATGCCTTCCCTTTGTGAGATATTGCTCGATCATGTAGTAGCTTCCTCCTTCTATTGTTTTCTGTTATGTGGCTGGGATCCACCAGAAAGGATGCCTGTCTTTGGAGGATTGGGTCTTAGTTATATTTGGAATTGCATGATCTGTGCATTCCTGAAGGTGTTCATAGAATGCGGTTATAAAGGATTCAGCAGTGTGGGCCATATTTTCCACAGGCCCAGGGGCTTTGAAGGATTCCACCTCTGTCTCGGTTTTGAGGTGTGTGGAATTTGCTTTAGACAACTTTTTCACTGTGGTTTTCTGGGCAGGGGCTGGGGTTGGTATGTGAATATACAGTGAGATTATTCTATGGTCTGATCTTACCAGTGAGGGAAACACTTCTGGTCTGGAGCATAGAGCCCCCATGTTGGTGATAATCAGGTGCAGTATGTTTTCCCCTCTTGTGGGAGTGGTAACAAGTTGTTCCATAGCATTTGAGTTTATGAATTCTAGGAACCTTTGGCCTAGGGTGTTGGAGCTACAGTAATGCTCCCAGTCTATGTGTGGGTAGATGAAGTTGCCCAATATAATGCTGTTTGGAGACACCTTCATATATTCATGTGTTCTTAAGTAGGCCAAGTGGGTTTCCTAGGTTTAGGAGGGTGGTCTGTAGCAGGCTATGAACTGGAAGGCAGTTTTATCCACTATTAGTTGCACGTGGATAGTCTGTGATGCTTCATGCTGTGGAACCAACCTGGGGATGTGGGTATCCTTGACATTTATTGATACTCATCCTCCTTTCATAGTTAGTTCCATGTTTTAGGGCTGTAAAGCATGGCATGAGGTGTAACCTGGTACTGCTAGGGTGCTCTTGGGAGCCTTGAACCAGGTTTCTGTTACTGCACAGATATCAACATTCTCCATGCTAAGTAGAGTTTGGACTGCATGCATCTTGTGGTTTAGATGTTTGGCATTGAGTATCATTACTTCCATTTTCTTATCCCCTGTGCTACCTATGTAGGTGGGTTTGTGTTTTCAGCCTTACCACCAGAATGCAAACATGTGCAGACATTACACTTTTGGAATTAACACTGGTGTATAAAAAACTACAATGACAATCATATTGTTAATGCATCAGGCATGCTTGGATATACCCACAATGATATCATCACACTGTACTGTTAACAACTTGATAATATTACTACAGTGCTATGTAGTTACCCTGTGCATCAGCACCATGCTATTCTGTTCCTGCATCAATGTTACAGATTGCAGGAGTTGGCACAGTTTTATCATATGCACAGGGTGTGTACTTGGTATGCCAGAGTCTGCCATTAACACATCCAATCGACATGTATTTGTGTGTGTGTGTGTGTGTGTGTGTGTGTGTGTGTGTGTGTGTGTGTGTGTGTGTGTGTGTGTGTTAGTGAGGGACAACAGTACAAAATGGGGCAATATTGATGCGGTGTGTGTGTGTGTATGTGTTAGCCCTAGGTGTTAGCATTATGCATGTGTGTATGCATGCACACAGTTCCACCACATGGCTGCCATATACAGGTGTTTGTGGACAGCCACAGACTGTACCTGCCAGGTCATCCAGATCACTGTCTCTGGCCATGGACACGGTACCTGTGCCTGGCAGAGGTGCTACGGACAGTATAAGGTACTAAGCCAGACTGAGTACTGTCATCAGAAGCAGTTGGTTGATGACTGGACACATGTCCCTGCTGGGACTGTCCAGAGCCATGTGCACATGGTCTTCTAGGATGGTCTGATGACAGCACAGACCCAGCATTGCTGGGGCTGGTACTGGCACTATGGGAGCAGCTGCGGGTTTGTTGTCGTCCACGATGACCGCCAGCTGATGATGTTGCTGGCATACATCCATGTCGCCGCCTCAACCATCCTGCATTGCCCTGGCTCATGGACATGTAGTTGTGGAACAGATCTAATGTGTCCCCCCAACATTTGTCAATGACCTCGCCGACAGTACGGATGGCAGCCACAACATCACACATAGTGTCATTCATAGCAGTGTGATGTGCTATAAGCTCCCTCAGACCCTGTCTGGTATACCGTTCCATACGTGCCTGTGCCTGCATTACAGCCCGGAACATAGCTTAGGTTGAAAGACCTCTGTGGGCACGTCTGACAGGGGCAGTATGACCATGGATGCTCCCACAAGAACCCCTGGACATCTGCCTGTGTGGTACCATGTCAGGACTCTGGCCATGGCTGCTGTGAGGGAATGCATGTGCCAATGATACCACATTACCCTGGTCAATGCCCACTGTATGCTTTCCCTCAGCTAAGGACATTGGTGACAATGGATGTATCGGCAGGATGACTGTGCGCATTGATGGGGTTGACTGCATGTGTACTGTCGATTGGCTGACCAACAACAGACTCTGTCACACCTCCCCGTGCCATTACACATAATCATCATTATCACTATCCCCAGCAGTGGCTTCAGATTCCCTGCTGTACGCCAACAGAGCAACACCAGAACCTGTGAGAGGAAGACAGGAAACAAAGTTTACAATGTGTACACAGTGTTACCACAGATGCACATGGGCACATGCACACATGCACAGGGCACACGCACACATACACACATGCACACATGCAAATGGGCACACATGCACACAGGCACATGCACACATGCACACATGCATACATGCACACGGGCACACCCACACATGCAAACATGCACACGGGCACATGCACACATGCACCCATGCACACAGGCACATGCACACATGCACACGGGCACATGCACACATGCACATGGGCACATGCACACATGCACACAGGCACATGCACACATGCACATGGGTACATGCACACATGCACATGGGCACACATGCACACTCCTCAGTACAGCAGATACAAACACATACACACCTGCAATCCAACACATACACAATACTGATTGAGGGTATTATTAGTATTAATACTATTATTAGTATTAATAGTATTGTTATTACACACTCACCAGTATGGATTGACTGCCTTGCTGTTACTCCAGCAGGACCTGCACAAATAAGAGAGTTATTGTCAGTGGCCACAACTGTGCCATTGATACGGTGAGTATGATGCAGTACAGTAGTACAACAGTTGGCTTTCATAGGTGTACTGATGATATTCAGAATATCAATCTTGCACAAGAATAGGCAGGATAACAGCTAGTACTCTTGCTCCAATCCAAGCCCCTGTACTCGGGCAGAACGTGAAAAAGTTAACAAACGTGAAATCTCTACTAACAGAACTCAAGGCAGCAGTTTTGCTCGTACACAATGTTTTAATGTATAAAATCACAATACATCCAAATGGTTCATGCATAAACTACCAGTGCAGAGAACAGTCAACTACAGATATGGCATGTTACCTGCACACTCCATGTCCAAATGCTGGGTGGCTCCAGCCTCTATCATGACACATGTCTGTGGATGTTGTTGTTGTTGGTCTGGAGCCACAACACTTAGGAGGAGCTCCTCCACTCTGGTGAGGGGGGGTGGATAGGTACCCCACCACCTGTGGCAAGCCATTGTCTGTGGATATCAGATGCACGCTGATGGACATTTCTAATTAAATCACTGCTGTGATGGCATACCTGCTCATATGACCGGTTATGCATCCCTATGCCATTTACCCAACGGACAAGGTCTTGCCACAGTGCAGCCCTCTCCTGCTAGTTCTGGCTGGTCCTGGAAAACAGTGTGGAAAAATCCCGCACCAGGCTCTGGTGTATCTCCTCATCATCTGCAGCTGAATAACAGGGGTTGCACTGATGCACCATCGCCCTGGAAGGAAAAGAGAAATATGTGAGCAAGTAATATGGCACACATAATACTCTACTGTACTGATATCACTGAACTGCCATATATAGCATATGTCTGTCTATCAGGGGATACACATGTAAGTTACCACATATCAGTGCTCAGCCAACAACTGTGTGACAGTGCCTGCCACGCTCCATATAACAAACTAGTATACACCAGCACTCAGCACACTGTTTGAGGTACAATGCACAACGTCACACTGGGGGTATGTATCAAGCTAATGGATGGAGAATATTGTCATCCCATGCAATGCATGCAATGCACATTTACAGTTTCACTGGTAATCCACCCTAGTCATTGCTGCCATACCCCTACCTACACCGCAGTTGTACACAGGGAACTACAGCACAACATATGGCAATGTAGTATGTTTGTATCCCAATAACTGATACATCTTTCTCTGGCCTCACACCGAGGACACACACTACCATGACAGACATAAAGTCATGCTGAGCAATCACACCATTACAGACCTTGCACACAGTGTCACACTCATTCCACCTCACATAGTTGGTATTGCAATGAGTACATGTGTGTGTGCATTGTGTCATAGGTAGGTACTATGCTATTGGCCCTGGGCCTACGGCAGCATAGCCTTATGCTACCCTGCCCCTTGGGACACATGTAATGTGATTGTACTTGCTCCTGTCAAACATTTACACAGAGGTGACTCATACGGCATATTACCTATCTCCATAACATTCATCAGGGGTATATCTGACATCTACTAATAAGAAACCTTGCTTGATAATGCTGAGTGGTTTAGTCCAGGGTATGGCTTATTTGTGGATAGGAACCTGTACCTCCAGCATGTGCTCTTTACTGCGGTGACAAGGATGAGGGCCATAGGTCATTCAGGCTGGACAGATTGTGAGGTATTACCATGGCGGTTGGACAACTGGTATGGGTGTGACATAACTCTGTATATCCAGCAGTGGTAACCTCTGTGCAGGTAGTATGAAAGGCACTCTATCTGTGGTTTTGTCAGTCACTCTGCATAGGGAATGTGTTTGAGGGCATTATCACTCTTTGTTAGGTATGTCTGTGGCCTTTTCCCTTGCTGTAGTTGTCATGGGAGGTACATACCATGTAGGACATTGTGAGGTGTAGAGGGGTACACTGACCTACATTTTCCTAGCTGACACACCATTTGTGATGACACGTACCATGTACAGGGATTACAAGACTAGTGTGCCACTGTGAATATCAAAGGGGAGGCTATTGTACACTTGTTTCCCATGTTCCCTTCTGACACCTCCAGTAGTAGGCAGGCAGCCACCTATGTGGTAGTTAGTGGTTAAAGTGTTTTGGAATGGGGTATGGTACTCCAATATCCAAACTGGTGTTCAGTCCATGCCTTAGTCACCAGGCACCTGTTGCTATACATCTGCCCCCATGTGCCTCTCATATATATATATATATATATATATTTATATATATATATATATATATATATATATATATATATATATATATATATATATATATATATATATTTATAGATATATTCATATACATACATATGTATAGACATTCATATCTGTCTGTATATGTGTATATATATATATATATATATATATATATATATATATATATATATATATATATATATGTCTGTCTATTACATCTATATGTATATACATATTCTATCTATATATGTCTATCTATTTATACATACCTCTCTATCTATGTATATATATATATACATACATACACATACACACACTAACATACTTCTAAACATCCATTGCTGTACAACCTACATTGTACATTGTACTACAACCTACATTGATATGTGCACATAGCAACCTTCAACTACATATGTATGTCCAGCTTTCACTAACAGTTGCAGTTTGTCCCTTGCCTTATGCACATCTTCATATACATATAGATACAGACTGCTAACACATATGGAGGGTTCACAGTATGTAGATTATTAGATTATGTAGTTTACATTACCTTTGTTTTTGACAGCTTTTTTGGATGTTTTGCTTGCTGGCTGGCTGCTGGCTGGCTTGCTGACTGGCTTGCTGGCTGGCATGCTGACTGGCTTGCTTGCTGGCTTGTTTGCTGGATGGCTGCTGGCTGGCTTGCTTGCTGGCTGGCTTGCTGGCTGGCTGGCTTGCTGGCTGGCTGCTGTCTGGCTTGCTGGCTGGTTGGCTTGCTTGCTGGCTTGCTTGCTGGCTGGCTGTGGCTGGCTTGCTGGCTGGCTGGCTTGCTGGCTGGTTGGCTTGCTTGCTGGCTGGCTGGCTGGCTTGCTTGCTTGCTGGCTGGCTTGATGGCTTATTATTTTTTTTTTTGGTCTCTCTCTCCCTCCAGTTCCTGCAATGATATTATTGCATGTGTGGACTGGCAGTACAGGCTGCTTTTGTACGTATCTGCACATGTGCATGTGATGGCCTCTGCACCAATTGTTGGCCAGCATTTGCTAATTGCATGCAGCCTGCTGTGTGGTAATTGCAGTTCTCACTGTGATTTCAGGACAGTGCTATAAAATGTTAGGTTAGGTAGGCGTAAGTCTTTCAGTTTTGCAAGGTGGGGACCATGCTGGTTTGCTGTGGACACTGTTGTGTCAGTCAAAAGGTTGGTATGTCTCTCATATCTAAGGGTGTGTTGTAGCCACTGAAATACATGTTGTACTGAAACCTGACTGTTGCTTCTTCCAGTTCATTCTTCTCAGTGTGTATGTTAACTCACACCTAATAATGCTAACACTGTTTACATGGGAGTATGTGCTTTCCTGTGGGACTTGTGGATTAACTGGTATACAACAGTAGCTCTTGCAATGTGTTGCTATGGCTTCACTATTTTGCCTTTACATTCATTCCTTGAAGGCCAGATATTTGTCTTTACTGGAATGTGTTGCTATGGCTTTCCTATTTTCCATTTACATTCATTCCTTGGAATGCATGATATATTTCTTTCAGCAGCAATTTCTTATATGTTTGGCGGCACTGCATGCAGTCTGGTGAGGCCAAGGTCTGGGGTTTGACACTTACAAGGGTATCTTATTTTGCTGCCGAGCAGTAGTAGGGCCTTGTTCTTTGTACTAACAGTTATGAATATCAGGCACATGCAGTGCTTGTAAACTGCTATACTGTCCTTAGTTTGTTAGATGGCTACATCCTTTGATATTTCTGGGTTGTACTCCTACTTGAGGGTATGCTTGTGGAAGCAATTCTACAGCTATTCGCAGAGTGTGTAACAGCAGACAGGCTGATATGCCTGTCTGTTTCTGACACTTGCAGGCCTCAGATACTCTCAGGTATATATTTGAGCAGCCTCAGGGAATGGTACATATCAGTGGGATGCACCCGTGATATATTTCAGATATTCTGCAGTTGTGACTGTGGGGTATTTTGAGCATATGTATTACTACACCATTTCTGACATGCAAGTAATGTGTACTGTGAGTTATTGACGGTCACCATTATGTGGGATTCCCCACCTTTCTGCCTACTGTTACTACATTTCACAGGGAGTCAGTGGGGCACAGGTAACATTTTTTGACAAATGAAGGACATCCCTGTAAATCAGTCACATTTGGGATGTCTGGCCTCATACCTATTCAAATATGGTGGTGTTTATCCTGCTCTGATACTGTGTGGGGTTTGTAAGGTGCTACTCTAACATTATTATCTCCTATCATGGCTGTTTCTCTTATCACACTAATGTAATGCAATTCCACAAGAATTGCCAGTAAAGATACAGGAAACAAGCTTTGTGTAATGGCCTTCCTATATTCCCTTTACATTCAGTCCTTCAATTTCATGATATATTGCTATCATCACCAAGTTTTTGTATATCAGTCATGGCTTAGTGGTAAGTTGTGCAGACTAGTGTTTCCAAGGTCCTGGGCTCAAGACTGATAGGGGAATTTTATTTTGCTGCTGAGCAGACTACAGGCCTTGTCATTCAGAGTGACTAAGGAACTTCTAAGCAGTTGTAAGCAGGTTTGCGCTGGTTTGCACGGTGCTCAAGCATGCGTACAGTCACTTAGCTTCACGCATACACGCTTAGCTAAGTGCACACAAGCGCACACCTGCTGACTATTGCTTAAAAGTGCTTACTCTCGCTAACACCCGTGCTAATTTCTTTTAAAGAAAAGAAAATGGGGAAATAGGAAAGTGGTGAAAAAGGGGGCACAAAGAGGGTAGGACAGTAGGAAAACAAACTCGGGATGTGCAGGAAGGATGCAGGGAAGGCCCATAGCTGCCCATTTCTTTACCAGCAACAGCTGTGCATATGTGTGAAATTTGGTGTGAATTTTGAAACCTTCCACCCCTGAGAGAGGGGTGAGGACAACAAAATATGTTGTACAGCCAATTTTAATTATCAGTTGACATGTCCAGCAGACATGTCTGCAAAATGGGCAGCTATGTATGGGGCGTAATTTTTTTGTGGGAACAGAGTGCTCTTTTTTTATTTTTTTTTTCAGGTGAGAGTGGAATGTGAGGTACAGGAAGTAGGTATATTTGGGGAGGTAGGTTGGGGAGGTTAACAGACAAGACAAACAAGATGCATACAGGGGCAGAGTATGACACATGTGGGGGGTAAACAATTGATGGGGACGGATGTTTGGCTATCATGAGCCCATGAGACCACAGATGACAACAGTGGAACTGAGATCCCTACACATGGGCAGTTACCACTGCGCCTTCACTGCCCAGGATGGGGCTGTGCTGGGGGCTGTATAGGATGGGCAGGCACACCCATGAGTTGCGCCACCCTCGCCTCGAGCTGGCATAGGAGATCAAGCACAGAACGCCTGATCTTGCTACGCACCACAGACCGGACACTATGGAGGATGAGTGGACCTTCTCTTCCAGCCACGCTTGCAGAGGGGGGGTGAGCCCCAGCCCCTGCAGTGCTTCCACCCGAAGGTGGCACAGGGCCACCGGAGGAGGTTCCGGCCTGGGCACTGGTGCCAGGTGCACTCGCCAGCTGAGGTGGGAGAGGTGGGTCCGCTGGAACCCGCCTTCCCTGTTGTCCTATGTTTATCAGTATTTTATGGCATTTTGGGTTAGTAACAAACAACACCATTCAAAATTAGTTGTAACGGCATGCATCAGTATTCCCATTAACCAAACACCCACAAATTCCAAACATTGAACAGCAAGCATAACACATGCATATTTAGAACAACAGTACAAAATCCAACAGCATGCAAGGTTGATTGATGGCAACAGGCCATCAGGTTTGGATATGTGAACAGGGCACATGCATCAACGTACATGCAGATATGTATGAACCAACAGGACAAATGTCCATGGGAATTAATTGTGTATACACATACCCAGTTTGGTGTGGAATGGCATCATTTGTGAAAATAGGGTAGGGTGAAGAAATATTACATTAACAACTTAAATTACCTATACATATGCTGTACATTCCTAGTAGCTGCAGATATAAATCCCCTACATGTATTAGTACAGTTTCCTATATGTAACCTTAGGAATGTTGGTGATGGGAATGTTACTGCTACATTAATATACAGTCCATTTTTATTCATACATGTTCATAACTGGCTGTGTTCAGATACAGCATCCTGCTACATTTGATTTGTATGGCTCTAGACAACTGTGGATGTTCAGTATTTCATACAACCATACTATCTCCATATTGCAAAGGTACAGCAACATATCCAAATTGTGGGACAGACACATTCCAGGTTCAGTACTTTATTACACCCATTTCACTCTTTGGCTGTGGCTGTCTCATTCATTTCATTATGTAATGACTGCAGTATAACTTTATTCGAGACTTATTACAGCTTTCTTGGTCGATTCATACCCTCTTTCTCACACTCTCACTTGTTTTATTTTTGCAATTCAAGATGGTACTTAATTCTAGGCGTTATTAACATTTCTTACTTGTTTACAACAATCCTTTCCAACAGACTCACTTATTTCATATGGCAGATTTTAAAATGGGATGTATTTGACACATGTCTATCCTTTGTAGATTGATTACCACGCATTTTCAGGCTGAAGCAGTTATCTGATATTACAATGCAGGTAGAAACTCTATTTCAGACTTGTTTATTGTTTATTTCTGGATTACAGGCTGCATCACTTATCTATTCTTACAGTACTAGCAGAATCTTTCTTCTAGGCTTATTTGAACTTTATTAATATGTAACAACATTGAACTCTTTTACAAGCTGCCTCACTTATATTCTATAACAATTCCAGCAAAATAATTACTAACCTGCCTGGTGGCGCAACCTCACCAGCCTATCAGCATAGGCTCGCTGATTCATGGAATTGACACCTGCAGCTGTAATATAAATTAAGTAATATTGGAACATACATCTCCATAATATAGGCTAGGATAATTTCTCACATACTTAATTACATGGATACTTACTCAGTAGTGGGGCGTTGGGCATTTGCCAGGCCTCCTGGATCCAACGGTTCAGTTGGTCTTGCTTACATCTCTTCAGGTCCGCATGGTGGTGATGGACCTGTTCACCAGTCCTTGGTATGCCTGTGGCACTGGTGAGATCATGTACCAACTGTTTCCATGCCTCTGCCTTGTATGCACCCCAGTAAACCTGGCCCTGCATGAGTTGAGCCTCATAATCATGGACTAGGAGCCAAACCATATATTTGGACTCCTCAACACCCCACCTCTGTGCTCTAAAGCGACTTCCCTCTCCTGCACCTGCCATCCTGACCGCAAATGGGTACCACAATCAGTTATGCTGTGTATTCCCACCTATGGGGCTTATATATGCTGGTTTTCCCGCACTTATCTGTGATTGGCCATTTTGGATATTTATCAGCTTAAAAAAAACTGCTTTGTCATGCTTCGATTTCCATTCATTCCTATATATATGCTAATACTGCATTTCTCAGTCCAACTGTCATGGCTTAGTGGTTCACTGCTTTGACTATGGTGCACAGTATCCTGGGTTCGAGCCTGGGCATTGTTTTTTTTTTATTTTACTACTGTCTAGACAGGCTAGGAGGTGTGTCTGTGTAAAGGCGGTTTTGATACAGCTTGCTCAACGTAGCCTGCCGGTAAGCCGGTTGGCGCACTGCACAGCTCCGTGCAAACGGCTTACGCTGGGTAACGCGTTATTTAGCTATGAGCATGCATATTACGCTGTGTGAAGTGTTGCTCAACTATGGGCACTCATTTTAAGCGTGTTAAAGCGCCGCTCAACTCTGGGCACTCATATTACACCTGTTAAACTGCTGCTCACCTGCAGGCAGTCATATTACACTTGTTAGAGCACTGCTCACCTATGGGCACTCATATTCGGATTTTTAAAGCCTTGCTCAGCTATGGGCACTTATAATATTTTTTTTATATTTTATTGTGTCAGATTTCTTCAAAAATACATGGCCCATTTAATTACATTTTACTTAAATTATAGTTATATATATATATATATATATATATATATATACATAAATATATATATATATATATATATATATTTATATATTTTTCTATATATATATATATATATATATATATATATATATATATATATATATATATATATGTATGTATATTATTTAACTAAAAATATAAAATGATGTTGTGGGGGTCGAACCATGACTACCTCCTCTTTGGCCAACGTCTCTACTGCTACGCTATTGCTACTTGGCTTAATTTGCATATTTAGATCTTATATGCTTTTCATTGATTGCTAACTATGGCTGAGCGGAGGGCATACCCGTGCAAACGAACGCAACTATGGGCAAACATTTTGGAAATTATAAAAAAAAAAATTAAACTGCTATTTTTACGTTTTACATTACAGTTGGGTTTATAGTCTGTTGGGGCATGTGTGGTGTTGTGTTCCTTGACATTTCCGCGGACTCGCTTGTGAGAGTTTACTTTCAGGAATCTGACTCTTCTGGGGGCGTGTTCCTTTGCAGAACTCAGCATTCGGACATGCCCCCTACTTTCCTACATGGACCGTGTTAGCCTAGGGTGTGATTCAGCATGCCCTCATGAATATGCATGGCATGCTGACGTCATACCATTAGACTGCAGCCTCCGTGTAAGACATATTAACTCTTACATGGAGGTTTCGTGAATCCTGCTCATTGAAAAGAAAAATGAAGAAATAAACAAAAACTTTCAGATGAGTGCTATAAACATGAAAGAAATGCAACAAAAAATCCTTGATCTCAAGGCAAGAATGCAAAGAAATAATATCGTACTTTGAGGAATTCTAGAGAGCACTGACCATGCACAAATACCCACAGTCACAAAAGAAATCTTGTACTCATTTCTAGATAATAAAGAACAAATAAATGACATCATTATAAAAACAGCACATCAGTCTCTCAGAAGAACACAAACAATTGACAATCTGAGACAAATCTATGTGAGATTGCCAAATGTGGCACATGTTCAAATCATCCTAACGGCCTTTAAACAGAAAAGAAGCATCAACTGGAGGGGACACAAGATTACAATATCACAAAACCTGCCAATAACAGTTAAACACCAGTGACAACATGTATCACTTTACTGTGCATACCTCATAGATAAAAACATAAGCTTTCAAATAAAATACCCAGCAACACTAACTTTCCAGCACAATGAAGCTAAAATTCAACTTGAGACCTCCTGAGGAAGCTAAATCCACTTTTCTGCAACTTTTTAATGAAACTCCTTGCAAACAAAGCAGTCATTGAAAGTCGCTACAACAATACACTGAGGAAAGCAAAGAAATGCAAAAAAGCACCTTTGTTAAGCTTTCTTCAAGTAATAAATATTAAAAAAGTTAATTGTGGCATTTCTTACCTACTGTTGTAGCATTCCAATGACCCAGAATACCTGAAAATTCAGGTATGACGTATTGCATCAGTCTTTATCTCCTTCCTGCACCCTTTCTCAAATATGCAACAGCCTGAAAAGAAGAAGTGACTTATTTCTACTTTCTCACTCAAACTGCAAAGGTAGAAGATCTAATTGTCATACATTAATAGTGATAAAATAATTGAAGTAAGGAATACCTCTTTATCGTGACAGAACTGCTTAGAGTCTTTACAAGAAATGTAAAACAAGCAAATAAAATATTGTCAAACTATGAATGTAGAAGCCGCTAATAAAAGGCAACCTAACCAAGATGTTCTCAGAAAAATTAGGCTGATTTAAAAGCCAAACATATGATTCTTAAATGGGTAAATTATCTTTAAACCCTAATAACAGAGGATCACCATCCTGACCTAAAGGAGCCTTAACAGAAGTTACTAAGAAGAATGAATAACCCTCCCAAGGAAAATGACTCCTACCTTATGACACTTTGTATGGCATGTCTGGGAAAGATAGTCAAGTAATTCTAGTTAAAGGATGATAAACACAGAAACAGTGCTAATAATACACACTACTTTTAATCTTTTAGAGAGGGAGGAAAAAGAGGAAAGAATGGAGGGAAAACATTTTCAGTTTCTCATGTATCATTTTACTTACATATATTTAACCTATTCATTGATTTCATGGTTTGTTGATGGTCTCAGTTTTGTTCACTGTTTGCGTTGATGTTCTGTATTTTGTACCAGCTACAAACATGTTCTATCTATACTGCATGCAGCCTATGTCAGAAATGAAGTTTTGCTTGTACTGTAATGTAGCCTTAAACAAAGCATAGCAAAATACAGAAGTACTAACATTGACTGGTTGTTTTTAACTCAAAGGTGAAAGATGTTGATAAATGACTAAGGGCAGGATTCACAAAGCCTCCGTGTAAGAATTATAACTCTTACACGGAGGCTGCAGTTAAACGGAGTAATGTCAGCATGCTCTACATATTCATGAGAGCATGCTGAATCACACCTAAGGCAAACACGGTCCGTGGAAGACAGTAGGGGGCGTGTCCGTAGGCCGAGCCCTGTAAGCGGACACGCCCCCAGAAGAAGAAAAGTTCCCAAAGTAAACACCCACGACAGAGTCCACGGAAATGTGAATAAACAGAACACAACACATGCCCCCACAGACTATGAACAGAAAACATATAAATAAACATGTTATATATATTTTTTTAATTGTAAAAATGTTTAACCGTGAGTGCGCTTATTTGCGCGGGCGTGCCCGTAGTCCAGCTACAGTTAGCAGTCAGTGGGAAAGCATATAAGAACTAAATATGCAAAATAAGCCAGGAAGCAATAGCGTAGCAGTAGAGATGTTGGCTGAAGAGCAGGCATTCATGGTTTGAGCCCCCACAACAACATTTTTTTAATTTTAGCAAAATAAGCAGGAAACAAGTCCCTGACAAATATGTACACATAAAACCACATTTTATGTAAAATGTAATGAAATAGCCCATTTATATTGAAGAAATGTGAGGTAACAAAAGAATAAAAAATGCCAGATGTGCCCATAGCTGAGCTACAGTTTAACAGAGTGAGTGCATCTGCCCGTAGATGAACAGTGGTTTAACTGGTGCAAAATGAGTGCCCATAGCTGAGCAGTGGTTTAACATGCTAAATATATGTGCCCCTAACTGAGCTGAGCGTAATATGCGTGCTGATAGCCAAATGAGGCTTAAACCAGCGTACCCCATTTGCGCGGAACTGCGCACCGCGCAAACAAGCTAACCTATGGGCAACGTTGAGCAAGCCGTATCAAAACTGCCTTTACACAGACACACCCCTCAGCATGTCTAGACAGTCATGAAAAATAAAAAGCAGTGGCAAGGTTCGAACCCAGGATACTATACCCCATAGTCAAGGTAACAAACCACTAAGCCATGACAGCAGTACCTAGAAATGCAATAATAGCTAATATATAGGAATGAAAACAAACTGGAGCATGACAATGCAGGTTTACTGAAGTTGATACAATTCCAAAATGGCCTATCACAGATATGTGTGGGAAAAATGGACTATACAAGCCCCATAGGCGGGAATACACAGCATAAACGATTGTAGAACTGACCTGCAGGCAGAATGACAGGAGTAGGAGAGGGTAGTTGCTTTCAAGCACAGAGGTGGGGCATTGAGGAGTCCAGGTACATGGTCTGGCTCCTAGTCCACAATCATGAGGCCCAACTCATGCAGGGCCAGGTCCTCTGGGGAGCATACAGGGCCGAGGCATGAGACCGGTTGGCTCATGATCTCACCAGTGCCACAGGGATTCCAAGGACTGGTGAGCAGGTCTGTCACCACCATGCAGACCTGAAGAGATGCAAGCAGGACCAACTGAACCTTTGGATCCAGGAGGGCCAGCAAACACCCAACGCCCCACTACTAAGTTACATTTAATTATGTATGTAAGAAATCAAACTAGCTGATATTATGGAGATGTGTATTCCAATATTACTTCATTTATATTACAGCTGCAGGTGTCTGTTCTGCGAACCGCAGAGCCTATGGCGATAGGTGCGGTGTGGCAGGTCAGTAATCCACTACCAGTAACTGTAATGAAATATAAAAGTATGACAGTCAGAAAAAGAGTGCAGTGTAGTCAGTAAGAAATAAAATGTGCAAGTAACAGTGTGAAAGTGTCTGCAAGTATTGCTTGATTACAAAAGTGTGTTTCAGCCTGTAAGTTAAACCGAAAAATGAAACTGTCTGACATGTATTCTGAAATATAAATGCCCTACCTGTAAGGAAATAGTACACAACCTGCAGCAGGCTGAAAAGTATAGCTGCAGAAGATGATGAAATCACATGTGTGAAATATATCCCTGTTGAAATACTGAAACATGACAGAAGTGAGACTGCTGGAAAGGATTGTAATAACTACAGGTAAAACATGTCAATAAAGCCTAGAAGTAAGTACCATCCTGAATAGTAAAATGAAAGCAAGTGAGAGAGCGTGATAAAGTGTCATGAATCCAGCAATACAGTAGTAATAACCCCTGAATAAAGTATACTGCAGTCAAGACAGAATGAAATGCATGTGAGAGTCAAAACCAAACAGTGAAATCTGTTCAAAGTGTTGCTGCATCTGGAATGTGTATCCCAAAATCTGGATATGTTGCTCTCAGTCTGCAATATGCAGATAGGATGATTGTCTGATATACCAAACATCCACACTTGTCTACAGCTATATAAAGCAAATGTAGCAGGATGATGTATGTGAACAAAGCTAGATATCAATGTGTATGAAGCACAATAAAATGTATATTGATGTTGCAGTAACAGTCCTATCACCAAGTTGAAATAGTTATCATATAGGAAACTGTAGTTAGAACAGTAGTGTGCATATAACTGTAGCTATTAGAAATGTACAGCATATGTATTGGTATTCGAAGGTGTTAATATTATTTTCTTCACCCCATCCTATAACCACATATAACCCATTCCACGTGAAAATGGTATGTGCAATCACAATTAACACCCCTGGACATTTGTCCTGTTGGGTCATATATATTTGCATGTCCGTTGATGCATCTGCCCTGTTCATACATCCAAACCTGATGGCCTGTTGCCATCAATTAACCCTGCATGTTGTTGGACTGTGTATTTATGTTCAAATTATGCATGTGTTATGCACGCTGTTCAATGGTGTGAATATCTGGGTGTTTGGTTAATGGGAATACTAATGCATGCTGTTACAACTAATTGTGAATGGTATTATATGTCACTAACCCAAACTGTCATGACATAATGCAAAACATAGAATGACAGGGAAGGCGGGTTCCAGCGGACCCACCTCTCCCACCTCAGCTGGCGAGTGCACCTGGCACTAGTGCCGAGTCTGGACCCTCATCCGGTGGCCCTGTTCCACCTGTGGGTGGAAGCGCTGCAGGGGATGGGACTCACCCCCCCCTCTGCAAGTGTGTCCGGAGGAGAACCACCACTCACCCTCCGTAGCATCTGGACTGTGGTGCATAGGGAGATTCGGGACTCTCTTCTCCAGCCCCTACGCCAGCTTGAGGCACGGGTGGTGCAACTAACGGGCATGCCTGTTTCCCAGCCTACACAGCCCCCAGCACAGCCCCATCCTGGGCAGTGAAGGAACAGTGGCAACTGCCTATGGGTGGGGATATCAGTTCCACTGTTGCCATCTGTGGGCTCATGGGCTCTGGATATCCAAACCTCCGTCCCCGTCAATTGTGTAACCCCCCACACGTGTCATATACCGCCCCTGTATGCGTCTTGTTTGTCTTGTCTGTTTACCTACCCAACCTACCTCCCCAGCTGTACCAACGTCCTTCACCTGACATACCACTCTCACCTGAAAAAAATAAATAAAAAAAAGGGCACTCTGTACCCACAAAAAAATTACGCCCCATACATAGCTGCCCATTCCGCACACATGTCTGCTGGACATGGAATCTATCAATTACAATTGGCTGTACAACAAGTATTATTGTTGTCCTGACACCTCTCTCATGGGTGGAAGGTTTTAAATGTCACACCAAATTACATACATATGCACAGCTGTTGCTGATGAAGAAATGGGCAGCTATGGGCCTTACCTACATCCCTCCTGCAAATCCCAAGCTTGTTTCCCTACTGTCTTACCCTCTTTGTGACCCCTTTTTCACCACTTTCCTGTCTCCCCATTTTCTTTTCTTTCAAAGAAAATAGCGCGGGTGTGCGCCAGAGTAAGCACCGTTAAGCGGTTGTAAGTGGGTGTGCGCTTGTGTGTGCAGAGCTAAATGCCAGTGCGCATGCGTGAGCTCCGTGCAAACCAGCGCTAACCCAGTTACAACTGCTTAAAAGTGCCTTAGTCACTTTGATTGACAGGTCTCATACTCAGTTCAAAAGCAAAATAAAATCCCATTATCAGTACCGAACCCAGGACTTTGGAAACACTAGTCTGTATGATCTACCACTAAGCCATGACTCTTATACAAGAACATTGTGCTAAAATAAATATAACATGTAATAGTAGGGATGAATGTAAAGGGAATATAGGATGTGTATTACACAAAGCATGTCATTTAGAATTACTGTCAAAACTACTGGATTTCCATAATAGTAGTGTGTGAACAGAAACAGCCGTGCTAGTTGGTAGCTTGTAGATAATAATGTCAATTAAATTACATATATAAATGTATATGTACATATATATATATATATATATATATATATATATATATATATATATATATATATATATATATATATATATATATATATATATATATATATATATATATATATATATAGAGTTGTAGGAGTCATTGTGCATACACACTTGCTACAGGGAACATGAGAGAGGAATGGAGAAATGTGAATATACAACACAGCCTGAATCATGAGAGAGATACTAACCTTTACACTCACAGAACAAAGTCCACAGCATACCAGCATGGTCCCCGCCCTTACAATCTGAAAGGGCAATGCCTATCCCACATACCCTTTTATAGCACTGACCTGAAATCACAGTGAGAACTGCAATCAGTACACAACTGGCTGTATGCAATTAGCAAATGCTGGCTTACAATTGGTGCAGAGGCCATCACATGGACCTATCCAGATACCTACAAAAGCATCCAGGGCTAACACTTCACACATGCAATACATTCATTGCACTGTCTGGAAGCAGACAGAGGGAGAGCGAAAAGTGTGAGAGAGAGAGAGAGAGAGAACAATAAAAAAAAAAAATTATACACTGTGACTCTGTCACCCGAAGCTGTCAGCAGTGACAGTAGCAGCAGCAAGCAGAAGCAGTGGTAACGCAACCAGCTGCGACAAACACAGGTAATGCAAAGTAGCAGGTTAATAGTGTGCATACTGTGAACCCTCCAAATGTGTCATAGGTCTGTATCCATAGGTATGTCCATGTGATATGTTGTGTGTATGTAGTTCCACCAAAAGGGGATGACCATACATTACATGTCAATCAGTCTTAGGCCATGATCCTGGCAGCAGTTGTCTGTGCGTTGCCCCAGCAATGGCTGTAGTGACTGCTTTGAAAGGTCAGCCAGGTTCAAAAGGCAGGATCAGCCCATCACAAAGGCAAACTGGCTGGGAACGAGTGTATGCAGGTACCCGATATCACTGCATATGCATCCCATACTGCATAATTCCATAGCTTAGCAGACCAGGCCGGTTATGCATATGATGTGTGATAAATATTTCAACTGGTGGGGGAGAAGGAGGGGGGATACATGCACCGAACATGTCTGCAAGATTGTTGCCAATATCCGTGTGTTTGGTGAATGTTAAGTAGGTGTGTATTAACACAGAGCACATCTGAGGCATGTGGTCAATATGTGTAACATAACTGAAGAAGGCCTTGTGGTGATCCATAGTGTTTGTGTCCATTTCCCTCCCAGAGTAGGCTGTGGCCATTGTTATGACGGACCGTAGCGTAGTACCAGTGCTGACCACAGATGCCTTCCCTTAATGTGAATGTGCTCTGTCCTGCAGTAGCCTCCTGCTATTGTTATACAATCTGCCTCTGTGTGGGGTCCACTGGACAGGATGCCTAACCTTTGTGCATAGGGTCTGGGTTAGAAATGTGTGTGCAAGTTCCATGCAATCTGTGGCATGTCCGTGGTAAGCATTTGCAAAGGGGTCAGCAGTGTGGCTTGTAGCTTCCACTGGCCCAGTGTGCTGCATGGATACCATCTCAGTCCCAGCAAGTGAATAACTGTCTAATCACATACATGTCAAAGTAGTCTATTGTGCTGGTGGTGGTGGTGGGATATGCATATCCAGGCCGAGTAACTTCTGTCCACATCACAGTAGTGGACGGTGTCCCACATACAGTACCTTGGGATGAACCCCCAGAGTGAGGTTATGCATTGCACCTGTCAGTGTGTGCTGACCAATGGGGCATGCTACTATGTTGTGTGGAATGTGGCAGGTATTGTTGCACAGGTGTTGGCTGAACACTGATATCTGGCCATGTACCTGTGTATCCACCACGACACACACACATGCAACATATGGGAGTAGTAGTATATCACTACACATGAGTATCATGTATAGTATGTGTGCCATATATTGCTGACATGGTCTGCTGATATCCTGTTTGTGTTCTCTTCCAGGGAAATGGCGCATCAGCGTAACCCCGCCTACTCTGTGGCGGAAGACGAGGAGATCCACCAGAGTCTGGTGCGGGAGTATGACATCCTGTTTTCCCGCACCAGTCAGAATCAGCAGGAGAGTGCTGCACTGTGGCAAGACCTTGTCCATAGGGTAAATGATATTGGCATGCATAACAGGACATATGAGCAGGTACGACATCACTGCAGTGATTTAATCCGAAGTGTCCATCAGCGTGCATCAGATATCCACAGGCAACAGGTTGCCACAGGAGGTGGGGTGGCCACACATCCCCCCTCACCAGACTGGAGGGGCTACTCCTAAAAGTTGTGGCTCCAGCCCCGGAACACCAACAGCAGTACACCTGTATTATGATGGAGCCTGGTTCCACACAGCAGCACGACATGGAGCGTGCAGGTAATATGCCATATGTACACTTGACTGTTCTGTACACTGTATCGTTTGCAATATCAATGGCACAGTTGTGCCCACTGACATTAATCTCATCATTTCTGCAGGTCCTTCCGGGGTTACAGCAAGGCAGGCCATCCATGCTGGTGAGTGTGTTTAACATAACCTATATTAGTCCTGATAATGCTAGTAACAGTAGTGTAACTCAGTAGTGCTCTGTGTGTATACTGCGGGGTGTGCATGTGTGCAGGTGTGCCTGTGCCCATGTGTGCATGTGTGCATGTGTTCCTATGTCCACGTGTGCATGTGTGCATGTGTGCCTGTGTCCACGTGTGCATGTGTGCATGTGTGCATGTGTGCCTGTGTCCACGTGTGCATGTGTGCATGTGTACGTGTGCATGTGTGCATGTGCATGTGACCACATGTGCATGTGTGCATGTGTCCATGTGCATGTGTCCACGTGTGCATGTGCATGTCTCCACATGTGCATGTGTCCACGTGTGCATGTCTGCATGTGTGCCTGTGTGCATGTGTGCCTGTGTGCATGTGGCCACATGTGCATGTCTGCATGTGTGCCTGTGTCCATGTGTGCATGTGTGCCTGTGTCCACGTGTGCATGTGTGCATGTGTCCATGTGTGCATGTGTGTAGAAGTGCATCACTGGTAACAAAGTCTGGAGACTGTAAACTGTGTTTCCTGTCTTCCTCCCACAGGTTATGGGGCTGCTCTGGTGACCTGCAGCAGGGAACCTGAATCCTGTGCCACAGCTACTGGTAATGATGATATTTGTGTAATGGTACAGGAAGGTGTGTCAGGGTCCGCCATTGTTCAGCCAATTGACAGTACACAGCTGTCAACCCCATCATTGCGCACAGTCATCCTGCCAGTACATCCTTTGTCACCATTGTCCCTAGGTGATGGACAGGATACTGTGGGCATAGACCAGGGTAATGTGGTACCTGTGGCACATGCGTCCCCACACAGCAGCCATGGGCAGGGTCCTCCAATGATACCACACAGACAGTTGCCCATGGGTTCTCGTGGGAGCATCCATGGACGTACTGCCTCTGGCCAACGTGCCCAAAGAGGTCTGTCAACCTCAGCTATGTTTCGGACTGTCATGCAGGCACAGTCACGTATGGAAAGGTACACCAGACAGGGTCTGAGGGAGCTGAGAGCATGTCACACAGCCATGACAGACAGTATGCGTGACATTGTGGATGCTATCTGTAACTTCACGGATGTCATAGACAGACATTGTGGGGACATATTACAGCAGTTCCACAACCAGATGTCCATGAGCCAGGGCAATGGTGGGCATTTGCGCATCGACTTGGCCATATGCCGGCAGCAGCAGCAGCTGGCAGTCGGTGCGGATGACAACAGGCTCGCGCACGCCCCCATAGTGCCAGCAGCAGCCCCAGCAATGCTGGGTCTATGCTGTCATTGGAACGCCCCAGGAGACCACGTGCATGTGGCTCTGGACAGTCCCAACAGGGACTTGTGTCCAGTCAACACACTCCCGCTTCTGATGACAGTACCCAGTCTGGCTTAGTACTGGATACGGTCCATAGCACCCCTGCCAGGCACAGGTACCATGTCCGTGCACACAGACACTGATCTGTATGGCCTGCCAGGTGCAGTCTGTGGCTGTCCACAAACCCTGTATATGGCAGCCATGAGGTGGAACTGTGTGCGTGCATACACACATGCAAAATGTTAACACCTAGGGACCACATACGCACACACTGCACCAACACTGCCCCACCCTGTACTGCTGCCCCTCACCAACACACATACACACACATGTCAATTGGTGGTATCAGTGGCTGACTCAGGCATACCTAATCCACACCCTGTGCATATGATGACACTGTGCCACCTCCTGCAATCTCCAACATCATTGCAGGAACAGGTAAACATGTTGCTGATGCACAGGGTGACTACATAGAAGTGTATTAGTAGTATCATGTTGGTAACAGTACAGTGTGCTGCTATGACTGTGTGTTTATCCCAGCATGCCTGCAGCAGTAACTGTATGAATGTCCTGAATTGTTATCTGCACCCATAGTACATACTAAAGTATAACAGCTGCACATAATTGCATGCCGGTGGTAAAGTTGTCAACAGATAGCCGCATACATGGGTAGCACAGGGGGAAAGCTAATGCAAGTAGTGATATGCGATGGTGGACATGTACAGTAGTGGTGTCAAGTTGCCCACAATGACTATGCCATGTGGATGTTCGCGCGCATGTAGATATGTGTGCAGTACCAAAGTAATGCAAATCACAAATAACTATGACATAATATCCGTTCTACCATGGGCATCTGCGCTGTGTATTCCTGGGTACATGTTGATAGTGCCTACATATTTGCATTGTTACTTACTGTTATTGTTACCCCTTCTTTGTTGTACAATGCACTACTTCCAGCCCTGTTTACTGTAGGTTTGTTTGCATGCATGTTCGCTTGGGGATCCCTGGAACACTGCTTACACCTGCAATGCAGAGTTACAGTGCTTCTGTAGACTTCTAGTGACATCTGCATAGCATACGATACGTATGTCAACTTTACACGACAGAACGTCACTGTCTGTCCTGCATGCATGTACGTTGTCTGTGACACATTGCACACATCTTACCTGGCATTTACCCACGTGTGCAATCATATATGTCAGTGCTATGAAACAGTAGCGGTACACCCACACATACACACCTTCAGTATGTTGTTCCCCATTGGCCCTATGTGTTGGTACTCACCATGGCAATCACACTACTAGGGTAGCATGTGCAAATGTAACCTGTGAATCGCCTCTATGGTCCAGTTGTGGTTTATGTGAGTCATGTGTCAATGTCACAGCTGCCACATGTATGCAGTCAGCCATCACCCTTGGCCAGGAACGTACAACACATGTGTGGGATGCCACCACACAGACAATCTGGGGACTGGGCTCTCTGAACCCAGTAATGCCATACCCCGTCAGGTGGCATGTCATATATGCTACATCCTGGACAAACGTCAACCCCAATCCCTGCTGCTACTATTGATAATACCCCTGACGATGTTCCTGAGAGTTTTGACCAATTCTTTACTGAGACATTTCAGGCCCTAGCTAGCCATCAACCTCCTAGCTCCCCTGGTCCTGAAAGTAGCACCCCTAGAAACCTACTTGCGTTCAGCTGCCAACCAGTCGCCACTTCACTTCTCCGTACCTTGATTGAAACAGTGAAACCCACTACACTTTCTGCTGATCAACTCCCTGCCGAGTACCTATCAAAATCAGATGATGCTATTGCTTACCCCGTCTCAAAGGTAATCAAACGAACCATGGTAGAATCTAACTTTCCCACCATCTGGAAAATGTCATATGTAATCCCACTTCACAAAGGAGGCAGCTCTACTGAATTCTCCAATTATAGGCCAATAGCTATACTCTCTCCACTTGCAAAGATTATGGAAACTTTAGTCATAGACAATTCATGCACCACCTAATCCAAAATCGCCTTATGGCAGACACTCAGCATGGCTTCCGTCCTCAGCACAGCACTACTTCAGGCCTCCTAGCCTTTACTAACACCATAAACCATACTTGCAACACTAATTATATATCCTCAGCCCTCTTTTTGGATCTTTCCAAGGCATACGATATGGTTGATCACCAACTTGTAATCCACACCCTGCAAACACTGTCTAGATACTGGAGCCTTCCAATGGTTTCAATCCTACCTGCATGGTCAACAGCAGGCTGGCCTCTGGCAGAAGAAACTCTCTAACCTACTACCTAACACCCTCAGAGTACCACAAGGCTCTATACTAGGGCCCTTGCTGTTCTCCATCTTCATTAACGATCTTTATACTGTCATCCCAAAAGTCAGCTGTATCCAATATGCTGAAGACTCTACTCTGATCTGCTCAGCCATATCTCCAGTAGAGTTATGGTCAGCTACCCAGACCACCTTTAATACAATAGAAAACTGGCTTTCTGAACATCATCTGATCCTAAATCCCAAATAAACTAAACTGTTGTTATTTCACCAACACGTAGGTCTACCGCTTTCACCGTTACCATAACATCAACTGATGGCACAATAATCTCACCTGACCCTTCTACTAAACTATTAGGTGTCATCATAGACAATCTCAAATGTGACCTACATGTTAACCAAATTATCAAAGCCATCAATAGAAAACTAGGGTCACTTTACAGAATTAAAGCCTTCCTAGCCCCTCCAGCTAAAGGTGCCATAGCTCGCTCACACCTTGTTTCAACCCTTCTGTATGCATCCCCTCTACTCTCGAATATGAACAAGACTGTCCTTAACAAACACTCAATTTGCTACAACCACATTGCCAGGTTTGCCACTGGGCTGCCTTGTAGGACACATCATTGCATCAATCTAAATCAGCTTGGTTGGCTTGCAATACCCAGCCTAATACAGTATGACCAACTGATTATGGCCTATAAAATCCTCTATAATCCAGACAATACTCCTGCACTTCAAATATTATCACCCCCTATAACAATCCTAGACCACTTTGATCCTCTAACAAACTACTAATTCAGACTAGCAAGTTTAATAACACAGCCGGTGATTCTCTCTTTGCAAACTCTGTAAGTAGATCCTGGAACTCACTTCCAGCTGATATTACCTTACTGTCCACCTTAGGTCAGTTTAACACTAGACTCAAACAACATTTGTCACTTAACTGGCTATGTCAATGTATCAAGCCTGGCTAACTCGAATGTGTAAGATCTGTGAACCACTTTACTGTGTAATTTAATTTAATCCTGACTTGTGCTCAGGACTAACATTAACCTGTGGAACATGTTTAACTTGCTTATTTATGTAATCTCTGTAAATAATCTGTTTGTAATATGTAATGCTGGTATTGTGTAATGCTGTATCTGCTACCCTCGTAGCTTGTCTCCCCGGGCCTCCCCTGGAAATGGACATGCATCCAGTCGGACTATCCCGGTCAACAAATGTAGGATACATAAATAAATAAATAAAATATATTACAGTGACTCCAATACAAGTCAGACATTGACACGCACTGACAGCATGCTGAACACACTGGGGCATACGTGGGGACTCAGAATAAGCAGCCTGCCTGGGCATCACACACCTCCGCAGCTGGCACACAGGCATATGTTCCGTCAGAATAGAGCACATGCCACACATGGCACACACATCCCCTGTGCCACACACTCACAGCCTGTAGGGCTACACAACACACCTGCTACAGACGTGTCAGGTACCTGTCTTGTGTGCTGCACTGGGGTCCCGCTCAACAGGCTGTATCTAGTGAAGGTCACAGTGATATGCCTCAGGGGCACTATGGTCCACCAAAGAACACATTCATACAGGTCAGTTAGAGGCATGGACACATATGACTCACTCATTGACCATGCCAGTATGGCTGCCTAAGACATACCTCCCTGGACTACATGATAGGGAACATAGAATGGATCTCTCAGCATGTGGCACAGGCCAGTATGAGCCTGATGTTGGTTGCCAACATACTCTCACCAGGTATGCTACCACTATATGTGGGAAGGGTATTGTATGTCTACATTACGCTCAGTCTCCACTGTCATTCATAGGGTATCCGCTGGCTGTCAACGTGTGCTTACATGCTAGGGAATCCACAATGATGTGCAAGGGTCATCTTGCACGTGACACCCATGGCCCAATGTATAATGGCAAAGCTCCTTGGTACACACATACTGCCTTATGCTGCAGGACATGGTTTATATAGCCACCTCCGTGGGTATCACACAGGTTAGGACACTAACAGTGCTGCTACACAACAACAGCAGTGTACACCGGAAGATGCATGCACCAGACACTGTCCTCAGCACGGTGAACTGCAATGTCTGTGCAGTACCAGATTCATGATTCATGGCTCACAAGTGTTACCCATCACTGACAGGTTATGCCCCATACCATGCCTGTCATCCCCTACACATGTAACACACATGGATAGGGGGGTGGTATCCCAAGGTACCACAGATACACACACCTCCAGGTTGTTGGCTCAGCACAAAGCATCAGGGCCTAATCATGTGCAGCTAACAGTGTGTCAGATTGCCATCTGGTTCATAGCCTGGCACACACAACCCTCCCATACACAGGAAGACCACCTATCCTCCATAACAACACTGGCAATATGACAGTCTCAAGAACTGTCTTTATATGGCTGGACTGCATCCAGCCAAACATTGTGTGTGAGCATTACTGTAGCTACAACACACTAGTTGAAGGGTTCACAGCATGTGGTCACTGAATTGCAGTGGAATGACATGTTACCACTACCACAACAGGTGGGAACATGCAGCACCTGTACATCGACTACATGTACACTATATGGCCCAGACCAGATGTGTATCCCCTGCTGTAGGTATTTCAACATATACACCCACACTGTATAGAGACATACCATGTGCAGACCCTGCACAGTAAGACACAGTCATATTGGTATACATTGCAAATACCATTTATCCACTCGAGGCATGTGTCGGACATGGTAACTACTGCAGGTCACAGGTATTTATGTGTATGTGTCACACACATACATCATGTGTGCAATGCCATTGCTGGTTTACGCAATGGCATGCATTGTTATGTACAAAGACCCACACAAGGTCATACTGTGTGACACAACCACACGTGGCAGTTGTGGGTTACCAAAACATACCTATCTGTACTCTGACAATGGTAATAGACACAGTAGCAGAGTGCACTATTGGCATTACTAGCCAACTAGCCCTGTTTGGCTGTGCTGATAGTGTGGTGACATCCCCTGTGTTTACTGGGGGAGTATGCAGCATCTGGTGTATTGTAGTATTTGCCGAAAGGATCTGTTCTCTCACACTTGCATTTACACACACCCTACTACCCCCACACACACGCACACTTGCCATTTGCAGGGTTCATTCCCCTACCTAAGTCATTACACGTGAGAGAGACGCATTAGCGAAGCCCACTATTCAGTTTACTAGATAGTTCCTCTTCTCTGGCTGTACTTATAGGGTGCTGACAACATCAGTATTTTGAAAGGGTAATGTGCATCAGGTAGTGTGAGCTCCTGATTGCCAAAATTAACATGTTTTTCATACGGAAATGCACACACACAAACTCCCCACATCCAAACACACACACATGCCATTTATAGGTTTCAAACTCCTACCTAACTATATTACGATACTCGGGAGAGACGCATTAGCAGAGTGCACTATTCACATTACGGGGAGGCTTCCCTTCTCCTGCTGTACTTATAGGGTGCTGACATCATCTGTGTTTAGAAAGGGGAGTGTGCATCCTGTAGTGTGTTCTCCCAGTTTACAAAAGGAACATTTCCATCACACAAAATTGCACACACACTAACCCCCCTCATCTAAACACGCACACTTGCCATTTGCAGGATTCAAACCACTATCTAATTATGTTATGACACTTGAGACCAACACAATAGCAGAGTGCGCTATTCGCATTAGTGGGAAGCTTTTCTTCTCCTGCTGTACTTATAGGGTGCTGACATCATCTGTGTTTAGAAAGGAGAGTGTGCATCCTGTAGTGTGTTCTCCCAGTTGCCAAAAGGGACATTTCTTTCACACAAATTTGCACACACACTAACACCTCTCACCCAAACACACACATTTGCAGGATTCAAACCACTACTTAACTATGTTTTGACACTCGAAACGCATGCATTAACAGAGCGTGCTATTCACATTACAGGGAGGCTTCCCTTCTCCTGCTATACTTATAGGGTGCTGACATCATCTGTGTTTAGAAAGGGGAGTGTGCATCCTGTAGTGTGTTCTCCCAGGTGCCAAAAGGGACATTTCCCTCACACATAATTGCACACACACTAAACCCCCTCATCCAAACACACACACTTGCCATTTGTAGGATTCAAATCACTACCTAATTATGTTATGACACTTGAGACAGAGGCATTAGCAGAGCGCGCTATTCGCATTACTGGAAGGCTTCCCTTCTCCTGCTGTACTTATGGGGTGCTGACATCATCTGTGTTTAGAAAGGGGAATGTGCATCCTGTAGTGTATTCTCCTAGTTGGCAAAAGGGATACTTCTTTCAAACAGTCTTGAATGCACACTAACCCCCTCCACACACACTGAGCATGTATAGGATTCAAACCCCTACCAAACTATGTTACGACGCTCAAGATGGTCGCATTATCAGAGCGCGCTATTCACATTACTGGGTGGTTTGCCTTCACCTGCTTTACTTATAGGGTGCTGACATCATCAGTGTTTAGAAAGGGGAATGTGCATCCTGTAGTGTGTTTTCCCAGTTGCCAAAAGGGACATTTCCCTCTCACAGCCTTTCAAACACACAAACCCCACTCACCCACACACACTGAGCATTTGCAGGATTCGAACACCTACCTAAATATTATGACACTTGAGGGAGATGCATCAGCAGAACGCACTATCCGAATTACTGGGCATCTGTTCTGCACCTGTAGTATTTATAGGGTGCTGACATCTTTATTTCTACAGAGGTATGTAGATGTAGTACTACCTGTCAGGTAGGGGATAGCATATATATGCATTTGCAGCCACCTACGTCAGGGTCAGATATGCATATCACACTGGCAGGTTATGTTCTATACCATGCTTTGTGACCACAGGACCTGTAACACACAACACAACCAGTACAGAACACCACACCCACATCCAGGACACACACTTAGCTACCCTGGGAACAGTGCCAGGATATGCAGGTATTCACATACACCATTCCAGTTGTTAACATCAGGTACAGGCATATTGTGTGTGAGAACTACTCAGGCCTCTACCACTTTACCCTACAGCCACTACAATTTGTGGGTCCATGTGCTATGGCAGAACCACACACCACAGCCACATGGGTGAATACATATTGCACCTGTCCATCTGCAACGTGGGTACTCACTGTTCCACACCAGAGGTAGACCACCATTGTTGATATCTGACCATACCCACCTTTCCCTGGACATCCATATCTCATCTCCACCCCCAGGCAAGGTTGTCACTGCACACAAACTGTGTTTAGCACAAGCAGACTCTACACTTGTGTAGACTGGGGTGGATGACTTCAGAGGACCCATGCTGGAGGACTATACTGGCCACTCAGCATAATCTTTGACAATTGCATTCTATGAGCATGTGTACAGTTTGCCTTGGTCATGCTTTCCCACATATACCCATGACTGCTCCACAACAAGACACCTGTCAGCTGTGCACCAGCCATATATGCGCCGTACAACAGAGTGACCTAATACATTGCAGAACTCTAGCCCACAGAGGGAGGACATCTGTGGACAGTTCCAGCATGGCACTTCATTCAAACATACTCATTACAACACAGTGTTGACAGTGGAATCATCCAAAGAATGCAGATAGGGCTCCCCTCAGTCTATTATTGACGGACACCTACTGTCAGAGATCCTCAGCAACCCTCTCACAGCACACACCGACAACATGGCTGTGGCTTAGCACATTCAATCCCTGAGACCTCCATGGTGCCCCTGCTTGACAGAGGCACAGCTCACTAGCCTCACATGTTGCCTTCTGTGACCTACTTTACAGTGGCACAGTAGCCTACTATCCTGGGGATGCAGATGCCAAACACACTCTGGCTGAGCTGTCATTCCCTGGGGCAAGAAGCCTAGTATTGACCTCTACACCCATATGTTCAATTGTCAGATGCACAATATTTGTTGTGCTGTTCTACTGTTTGCAGGTCTTTATTGCCATAGCATTCCCTGCTCCTATGACCAACTTGTGTATCTGTGGAAGATGTTTGCATATGACAGCGATCCACTATATCACGTATGTCTTTGTGGTCATTTACTGTGTGCACTGGGCTGATTGCTGTGTTGTGGTTGGTTCCTGGACTGACACGTACAAATACCAGATATGTGTGGCCAACTGCTAAACGGAGATATGGCCTAAGTGTGTAAGCATGCCCAGTTCAGCCTTTCCATGGCATGTTGTCTGACATATGCATCATTTATCAAAGTGTGCGAGCATGCCCAATGTGAGCTTTCCATATGTTGCACTCTGAAGTCCACCAATTATTTGGGTGTGTGTGAACTTCGACAATATCGCACGTTTATGATTGTGTGTTGGGTGTCATGTTGTGTACTAACTGGCCAACTGCTTCATGTGTGCCACAACATGGATTATACTGTGCCTGCAGGGATTGCATGGGATACTTTGCAGACAGTTCTCAACATACTTTCATAATGACCTAACACTGTAGTACCGTTTAGTGTACTGGTTTGGTACTTTCACTGTGGTGGACAGTATCCTCGCCTTTAGTCCTATGACTGCTTGACATCTTCATAGTGAGCACAACAGACTGTGTAGGGGCCAGTTGTGCACATATGACCATGTTGCAATATGTTCAGATATGGACTACCTACACCAGGCTCAGCCAACATTGCTAGTGTATTCCACAACATAGGTGAACATTGGCACACACTAGCGATGTTCCCTAGGCCATTTCTGATGCTAGTCAAAAGGTGTGTTTGTCCTTCGACACACATTGTAACTGGAGTTTGCCATGACATATGTCATGGTTAGTATACTGTGCCTCCGTCCTACCTCTGACATAACAGTGATACCCAGGGTAGCCTACCATCTCCCATACATTCATCAGGATGCCTCTTGAGGGGTGACAATATGTGGTTCTCTGGCTGACCTGTACCAGGAGTTTACTGAAGTGTGGGGGTGCCTTCTGTGTTATGGATCATTCTGTACAGCTTGTCCTATGTATGTCAGTGCTGGGGTTCAGGTCTCTCATGTGCATAGCTCACTGCCATTCAGATTGTACAAGGTGCAACATGTTCATTCATTCCAGGTTGGACATGGCTTCATACATCAGGCACAGCTTTCCTGTAGCTGGGAAGGATGGCGGTGTGTGGGGCTGCAGTTTGTTTACTCAGGCAACACATGGCATCTGTTCATGCTCTTTGCTACCCCTGGTGGGGTACTGTTGTGGACTTTACAGTTGATGGAGGTGTCTGCTGCGGTATATCCCACAGGGGCTATTGTAGTCAGTTGTGACACTGATGGAGGATGGCTGCAGAGCCACAGTGAGTTCCCCTTATCTACATCTGCCAGCCTTCATGTTTGGGTGGGTATATGGTACATGTTTCTGTGAACACTACAGCCACATGTTTGTCCAGTGCAGGATATTTATCACCTTTTGTACCCAGGTCTCAAATTACATGTTAGGTACCTCATGGGTTAACACCTGTGTGGTAATTTATGGGCACTTACTGTATATCCACGGTGGTTGTCTATACACAGTTCTGCAATTAGCTTGCTGAAATGGCTATGGCTACAGTTGTCTGTTTGTAGGTGGCCCTTTTGTGGGTTGCTTGTGTCAGCTGGGGGTCGGATATGGTGGGCTGTTTGTACTCCTCTGCATACATGCTCAGTCACAGTCCTTCCATGTTGGCCTATACCTATGGGACATATATACAGAACGGGGGTGGGGTGGGGCCAAGACCAGGTCTTGTGGGATGCCACTCATATCCGCTTTGTAGTCTGACATGGATGCGGCATGTCTGACCATGTCAGTTCTGTCCTTGGTCTGGTTTGCAACCCTTCTACTGACATAGGGGTGTATATTTAAGCTGGTGAACATATCCATACTGAACTCGTACGGTATTGTCTAGAAGCATGTGCATGGTCCAGCTACGCTGTGTGGACCACATTGCCCTCATCAATGACCTTAATGACTGCTTCAACTGGGTCAGACATGTTTAGGGGCCGGTTCTGCAGTTACAACAGCCACAGTGTGTAGGGTCCAGTATCAGTAGGTCCACAATAGCCTTCTGTCTGTGGTACATACTGATCCTTTCCATAGCTGTGCAGAACAAGCTTGTCAGGATCCTGGGGTGGTAGTTTGGAGTATCCATTCAGGCAACACCTTTGTTGTGATGGACCACTGTTGTTGTACACTGCTCTTTGGGTACATATCCTGTGGTAAGGCTGACATTGGGCAGTAGTGTGATTTGGCATTCCATTATTCTTGGAGTCCATGTTGGCCTCAGCACAGGACACCATCACATATCTTTGCTGCTGTGTGTTTTGCTTTGCAGATGATGGCTGTTACCTCAGCATCTGCAATGTCAGGGGACCATCAGTCTGCTGGGATAGTTATTTTGCACTCGGGGGGGGGGTGTTTGCACTACACATGACAGGTTGTATGTTAGCAATATGTGTGTGTGTTTGGTATGTTGTTTGTAATATCTGTGTGATTCGGAGCATATCTGTGGATGCCCAACATGGTTCCTACCATCAGTTGGGTAGGTAAGCCTTGTGATTATCCTTAGTGTTCTGTACGTTTTGTATCTTCATAGGTTCATACTAGGCTAGACACCCTAGACCATTAGTAAGCCTAGCCAGAGTGTGTGTATCTTTTGCCACCCCTTGCTATGTTCAATTATGGCCATTTATGAGGTTCTTCACTGTGCCTCTGTCTGGTCGTGACACAGTGGGGACCCCCAGTATACATGTACGGTCATCAATCCACTTGGCAATATTCCTGTTGAGGGGTGTCAGTGAGGGGCTCTGCCTACCATGTATTGGGATCCTGTTTCTGGGTGTGGGGAGCCTATGGGTTATGTATCTGTCCTTCCAGCACATCTTATTTCATTAAGTGTTGAGGCTGACATCTGTGACTCTCACAGCTCCAATGGCTTTGATTTCCTGTGGTGTAGCATGTCCATTACTCCTGTGTTGGACATGACCTTGTACAACAGACATACAATGCCTCTGTGTAGGCAGTGTGTGACTGCAGTCAGCTGGGGTGTCTACAGCCAGGCAGCATATGACATATATTTCACACCCTTTATCCTGTTGGTGGGGTAACTATGAGGTCTTCCGAACCGCTGCAGATGTCACGTACGGTACATCCCATATAAGTCATTGTACTAGATTATGGGTCTGATAAGGGAACAGTATAGCGGCACAGTGTCACATGACAGATTAATGTCGACCTGTGTCCCTAGGTCCCTGATTACTCCTTGCATACATAATGGTTTGAGACCTATGTGGTAATTTGTGTGTACCTTGTCTGGTATTTGGTGGGACATTCATACTGTCCAGTGTCTTCGGATGTCTGGGTGGAGTTCTTGTGTGTGAGAGTGTGGTCTGTCGCATGCTACAGACTGTACAGCAGTTTTGACTACAGTTATGTGCACATGGGTGGTGTCCGCTGCTTTGTGCATTGTCAGTTACCTGGCAATATGGGTGTCTGTGCTGCATATGGATACTCCCCCTCCTTTGATGTTTTGGTGCAGGTGTTGGGGCCATAACACATGATATGTGGTATAACCTAGTAGTGCTGGTGTGCTATCACTAGGCTTGCAGCAGGCTTCTGTCACTGCACAGACATCAATGTTCTCCATAATGGGAAGTGCCTCAGGGGCATGCATATTGCAGTTGACACATCTGGCATTGGTCAGCAATACCCTTATGTTTCCTACCACTTATGTTTTCTAGGGTGGTGGGTAGTCTTTTTGGCCTTGCCTACATATGGCTCTATGGAGGCGGCAAAGGCCTTATCCAGTATCCAGACGCACACAGGTAACAGCTGACTGCCATCCCTGGAACAGCAGCATGGCTTGTCATGCTTGACACCTCAAGCAGACACACATTAGACCCTCTTGGACTGACAGCTGTAAGTGTGCCAGCTGTTAAACATGAGCATTCTGTGTTTGTACTGTGGCATCATTCTTGGTGAGGGTTGGATGCTGCACACAGCCAGTGTCATCCCGCCCTGGGGTACATACTCAGAGGGACCATCCATGTCTCTTTTGATGTTGACCAGGGAGGTACATCTCAGGTAATTCACACCAGCATGGACATTGAGTGCATCATATTTCTACTTGCTTTGGGGTGACCTGCGTACTTGTGTTATGTGGCATTTTGTGGCAGCCTACAAGCAGCTTACTCTACCCTTTCTCTTGTTCAGTTTGGTGAGTGGGACAGCAATGTGTCTGCCTATACAGACACCTATTACGACTGTATCAGGCATGTTGCTTCTCCTTCTGGCCTGTGACTGCTTGGCACACCAGCTTTGCGTACTATTCGTTGCATGTGCTATGTTTGATGGTTGTGGTTGCTTGTGATCTACTTTGGAGGCTTCTGTTGGTGTGGTGTGTTTGTAATTAAGGCCTCCGGGAATATTTGTCTGTGTTTATGTGTTGGTTTACAGTTGTGGTAGGTCTATGTGGGACTGGCTTTCTGGTGTATGTGGTTACCTTCTCCTCCTGACTAGTTTTGACAGTACTGAGTTGTTCGAGCTCAACCTCTGGTTTGGATACATGGATGAATCTATCACATATATGTGTATTTATTGGGGGGTGTTGTGGTTGTCTGTGTACTTGGTACTGGTGTCACATTGCCTCTGGATTCACAGATTCTACTTGTTGTGGCTGGACTTAGTGGATTGTATGTGTGGACATACGTTGTTGCCATACTACTGGTCAGTGATTACTTCCCTTTTTATGTTTGCTCTATCATGTGGTAGCTTCCTCATCCTCTTGCATGGTTTGGTAATGGCTGGAGGCCAGCATGCCAGATGCCTGCGTGTATGGCATTGTGTGTTGTTGTTATTTGTGACTGCATACTCCAAGCATTCCTGGCTGTGTTCATGGAATGCCTGTATAACATGTTCTGTGGTGTGTTCCATATTCTGCACTTGCACAGGGCCTTTTGTGGATTCAACATCGGTTTTGAGGGCTGCAACCTATACTTTACACATGTTTTTCACTGTGGTATTCTGGCCAGGGACTGGGGTCAGGATGTGTATATCCAGTGTGATTACTCTATGGTCTGGTCTTACCAGTGAGGGGTACACTTCTCATCTTGCCATCCAGTATACATGTTGCTGATTATCACATCCAGTATGCTTACCCCTCTTGTGGGAGTGGTACATTGTTCCTGGGCATTTTGGTTTCTGGAATCTGGGTAATTTTCTCCTACTGTGTTGGTGCTAGTACAATGCTACCAGTGCATGTCTGGGTATTTTCAGTCAAGCAATATAATGTGGTTTGGGGGGCTTGATATATTCGTGTATTCTTACATAGGCCAGGTGCTGTTCCTGGTATTAGGACAGTAGTCTGCAGCAGGCTATATACTGCGAGGCAGTTTTAGCCATTGGTATTTGACCATGGCTATTCCATGCTGCTTCTTGTTGTGGTACCAACATGGGGGTGTGGTTATCCTTGCCATTTCTTGCTAGTCACCCTCCTTTTGTAGCTTGTTCCATGTTTTGTGGCTGTACAGCACAGTATGAGGTGTGACCTGGTAGTGTTAGGGTGCTGATGTGAGCCTTGCCCAGTTCTCTATTACAGGACTGGTATCTACATTATCCATACTGTGTGCGTTTACACTGCACACATCTTGCTGTTTATACATCTGTCATTGGGTAGCATTACATCTAGGTTCCTATCCCTTGTAGAACCTATGAAGGTGGGTTTGTGTTTTGAGACTTACCTATTCAGGGCATGCTGTGGGTACTGACAGCCTTTGCCGGTATCCATGGGGCATGGCATGATAGGTGCATGCCAACCCTAGCAGGTGGTGCATCATGTCAAGCTCCGCATGTGTTCCCAGCCTGAAACACATTGGCTCCACTTTGACTGACTGCATTACTTCAGCCAGTTATTGCACTTGATCATCCCATTGTCATTTTGTGGCTTCATGCTTGGTGAGGGTGGATGTTAGTCAGGATGCTCAGGTGTGCATATAGTACATGGTGTTACATTACTTAACACATAGCATTCATGCCTCAGGTGGTGCTGCAGGGCTGCCTCTGTCGGATGCGCATAATACACTTCCCTGTACATGTTTGTGAGCAGGTCATGTCATTTTAGGCATCCATGTTATTATTTGAGTGAGTCAGAGGGGTTCCCAGGGTTCCTACTGAGCCAGTGTATGTGCTATGCAGTGCCTCTTTGCCAAGGCCAGGGCATACTGGGCACACCTTCTTCTGCCTACTGGGGCAGGCTCAGGTTGTTCCTCCTCCGAGTCACGCTCTGCCTGTGATGGCCTTGACAATGGTGGGGGGCTGTTTGGCCCAGCCCTATGCTGGTCCTGCTGCAGCTGTTTTTGCAAGATCATATTATGTAGCATAGCACATACCATGACAATTTGGGTACATGTAGTTGGTGTGTACTGCAAGGCTCCACCAGATGTATCCAGACACTGGAAACGTGACTTGAGCAGCCCAAACACACGCTCTATTACATTACATGTTTGTGCGTGTGCCTCATTATGGCGTTCCTGTTCAGGTGTGTGTGCGTTTCTGATGGGTGTCATCAGCCACTGCTCCAGTGCATAACCTGCATCCCCCACTAGGTGTCCATGTGGGATGTCCCCAATGGCAAATGTCTGGTACAGCTGCGTCAAATGCCAGATGTGGGAATCGTGGTAACTCCCAGGGCAGCCAGTACACACATTCATTATTATGCCCTGGGCATCATGCATGACCTGGCAGTTGATGGAGGGGAAGCCCTTGCAGTTAATGTAGGCCCTACTCCGCTCACCGGCTGGTGCTTTGATGCGTATGTGCGTGCAGTCTATTGTACCCAGTACTTCAGGGTATTCCACTATTTGATGGAAGAGACGCATATTTCTTGCCAATACCTCACGGGCATTGGGGAAATATACATGATCACCGACATGTGCTGACATGGCATCCAGGAACAGGTGCAGTACCCTGGAGGCTGATGTCTGTGATATCCCCATAATATCGCCAGTTGGTCTCTGGAAGGTACCTGTTGCTAGTATTCTTAGGCCAACACATACCTTGGTTTCCACTGGGATGGGTTCCCCTCTGTTGGTTCTGTGTGTGAG
Source organism: Protopterus annectens (assembly GCF_019279795.1). Classification (NCBI taxonomy): domain Eukaryota; kingdom Metazoa; phylum Chordata; order Ceratodontiformes; family Protopteridae; genus Protopterus; species Protopterus annectens. Next base: position 1,690,879,843 of record NC_056728.1, read on the forward strand.
GCGTGGCCTGCACAGCTCAGCAATTTGCTGCAGGAGCTCTCTGTCCACTGTATAGTGCTCTACTATCTCCAGCTCATGTAACCCGTGGTAGGTGACCCTGGGCCTGTACACTCTTCTCCGTCTCCTCACTGTGGGTTGTCTGGCACCATCTGCATTGTCACCACCCTCAGCAAGTCGCCTATGTCTCATTATGACAGCTATGGCAGCCCCTAACATTTCTGCTCTGAGTGAAGCTTTTTCAGTTTTCACTTGTATTAGCTTACTCCTGTCTTGCAGTGTCTCTTAAGGGAAACATCCTGCACTACTGTTTGCAGAGTTCTAAGTGCTGGGCTGGGCTACTATTCTGCCTGTGTAATTGCCTGCTTCTAATTGTTTTCACCTGCTAGCTTCAGCAGTTATCCCTGCTAGCTTCCTATTAATTCTGTTGCTTCCTTTTTTTTCTCTGTTTCCTCAGGGGGGAGCAACATGCATACTATCAGAAACATGCTCAGAGTGGCTTACACGCGTGCACATGTGCTTACACGGCTCAGAATCTACTCATTCGGGTTAAAACACGCTTATACCTGCGCAAACACTGTTACACGTCTGCTAACAGCCTCCAACATGCTCAGCCTGCCTTACACGCGCGCACACCCGTGCAAACAGTGTTAAACATCTCCCAACATGCTCCCACATGCTCAGACTGCCTTACACGTGCGCATACTGTCCTACTCACGCTTCAAGATGCGCACAAGTGCGCATACACGCCCAGCAAGAAACTTTGGTGTAAGTAACAGTCTACACCTTCCATTTCTTGACTTTCCATTACTTATCTAGTGGCACACCTCTTTCCATGATCTGTGCCTGTTATCTGTCATGTTACACTGGCCTCCAATGAACTGCATTTCTTTCTACCATTCCCCCCTGTGATGTCACCTATCTCCTACTCTATTCCTCCCCCTTATGTATCTTTTACACTACTCAGACTGTGCTCATTTGCTATGTGACTGTGAGATTCAGTATCCGTACCCTCATTTTCATGAGATTGCCTACTAATGCTTAGTTACATGTCTTAGACTCAGCTTCCCCCCTTAGCAACCACTACACGGTGGCCATGTTGTTTTTGGTCTGCTGGTCCCTGCATTGTCATTCCATGTATTGCATGAAACCCACATTTGTGGGTTTATAACCTTCTTTGTTATGTTTTTATACAGCGCAGCCCGTTTGCATTGGGTTATATTGCCAATGGCCACATATTTGGCCATTGGCATGCTGCCTGAGTCATATGCAACCTTTTTTTGGAGCTGACATGGCTCCGTTGTGGAATTTGCGGAAATGTACTCAGTTGTCAACTGAGTACATTTCTGCAGCTAAAACGTCTCCTACACGGACTGGTTTCTGCTTCGTGGATCGCTAATATACCTCATTTGCATACCTTTCTGATGCAAGTGAGGTATTTAGCATGTCCACGCCCAGTCCGTGTAAGAGACGTTTTAGCTGGTCTTTTACACGGAGCTTAGGGCTGTTCCTGGATCGCGAGGCTTGCATGGAGTGTTGCACGTCTCTTACACTCCGTGCAAGCCTTCGTGAATCCTGCTCTGAGTCTAACATCACTTTACTTTATTAATGTACTGGAGTATCAAGAAGCAGTGTGTTTTAGTAATGATTGCCAACACTTGGAACAAATGTAAGATACTTTTTCATATCCCTCTGCTAGATTATAAAACCTCTTTAACGAAAATGTTACACCACTTCTTCCTAGTTATCTTTCACTTATCTCTCCCAACTCAGAGCGACTGGTGGTTATACACCAGGGTGGGATTAGGATTAGATGCCACTCTACTCAGTAAGCACAACATAATTCATCACACAACTATTTTTACTATGAAACTTTATACAATCCTCAAACTAAACAGGAAAAGAATTAGCATAGAGTAATGCTTACAATTGATTCATGGAATATAAATGGTCTTCAAGATAAAAAGGAACTTAGTCATGAACCTAACATATTAAAGTAAATGTAGTGTAACATGTTTCCAACAGATTCATATGACAAGTGAGCAGTGGAACAATGACAGAAATAGAAAATGGGTGAAACAAATTGTTGCAGCAGGAAATAATGCATCATCAAAGGGACAGCAATTATTATTTGTAAACCTTTTCAAGGGAAATTTTAGATTGGAAATCAGATATAAATGGCAGATGGTGTTACTGTTGGCTCCTACCCCAAAATAGATAAACCCATCATATTTTTAAACATCTACAGTCCATCCCTGGATTCATGAAGCTCGGCGCAAGGCGGCGTAAGGCTTGCGCCGGCGTGCAGCATATAACTGGCGTAGCAACGCCACATGCATAGTAATGAGTGTACGCTGCAACCACAACCACGTGCATAGGGCGTGCGCGAGTCCAGGAGCCCAAGTAGGATGCGTAGGCGTGGCCAAGCAGGCGATGAGCAACCTAATGTGCTGACTCTCACAGGCTGCCAGCAATAGTAACCGCACCAACCAGTGTCCGTGGATAATGAAACGTATGCAGAGTATTCAACATAGTACCCATCCACACAAAATGGAGAACCAAACATAAATCCACGAAGTACAAAATGTTCCCGTCCACGGAACAAAGGATACTCAGAATACCGTGTCCGTCACGCAATGCACTGTCAGCAGGCATACCCAGTGGAGGTGTACTGCATCATGTCAGCGCGCAACTACACGACTAGCCCCATGGGCATGGTCACCAACAGTCCCACAGTGGTAGTGAGAGTACACAGCTGGGCAGTCGTGGCCATATAACAACCAGAAAGAAACCAGATATCCCAAACACAGACAAACATGTGTATAGTAAAATGTGCTAGACACAGCAGCGTAACCGTCACATACACATAGGATGGCATGCCTAATCGGAATATCCAGAATCATAACCCATGCATGCAAATGTAATACACAACAACCCCATCATAGCACGTAACCCGCACCCATGTCCGAATGTCCACCCAATCCAGCTAGCAGCCTTGTGCAGCTGCACACCTACACACAGTGGGTATACCCCATATGTAGTAGGAAGTATTGTCCTAGGCAGTGACAGGTGTGCAAATATGTACCCCACATGTCAACATCCCATCCCAGGTACTGATATCCAAATGTCTGCATGTGAATGTGTGGGCAGAATGTGTACATCCCGCGTGTGGTTACAGACCTGTCAAAACCCCATAGGTGTTCACACGCCACGGTGTCCATAACTGTACACATCTGGACAAAGCAGTATGTGCAGCCACTGTACCGATGATTAGCTATGCAGACATGTCAAACACAATACACAGGGCGGAACAGCCGTCCACCAAGCAGGTCACCCCAGCAGGGTTGCCACATGCACAGATTGTCAAGGTGGGACATCACTCGTAGATATGTGTGGTTCCGTATGGCAAAACACCCATGGCCAATGCAAAGGATAGAATAACACGTATATGCCCGGAGGAATGGTTATGTCATAGCATGCGAATAGCTTAAGCTATCCAACATAATAGTCATGTGTACCAGATACAAAATGCCTGTAACACGCAAGTAGTAATGCAGAAAGACATACACGACTGTGTTAATATCACAGGACATATGGCACATGTCAAGTGTCGACGCAGGACACAAATGTCCATAATGGGGCCCCCTGCAAAGAGGAACAAGTGCCAACCCCACACCCCACTGACGTATCGGCAGTATAAATACAACCCAAACACACACCAACACCACCGTCCAACTCATGATAGCAACGAAGGCCGGACAAAGACCAACACGATGTGTGCACAAATAGGGACACATGTAATCGGTGCTCTGACAACCTTCCACAGGCCACCAATAATAGTATGTACATACGCATGTAATGCTGTGAAGGATGTGTGGTAGTCCCCAGTATCACAGAGGTAGGTACACAGATACACTGTAACCAATGCGTCACATATGTGCACTGTACACAGCATACCTGCAGGTAATACATAGTTCAGTCATGTGCCACATAAATATCCGCGTATGAATGAGGACAGGGGATAGACAAGTGTGAATGGGAAAATGCAGAACATGGCATATGTATGATAACCGCACCACCCACAGTATTGTATGCCAATAGCAGAAGCTATTGTTGGTTGTCCAAACACCACGGAATGAATATCATAGCAACCCGCCTGGGTGTGGGTAATGCTGATATACCCACGGTAGGCGTGGTGCGGTCGAGGCATGCCTGAGGGACCAAACAAAGGCAACCATGGGTAAATACAGTAGTACCCACACCCAGACGGGTTATTGCTATTATGCCATGCCATATCATCTAGGAAAATAAATTATTAATCCCCAGACATAATGGCACAGCATAATGCCTGTCTGCTGCCCATCCGCAGATGTCTGGCATCTCGCGGTGCTGACGTACTGCGTGAGATGTCCATTGCTAATGTCGAAACTGTCTCACTATGTAAAACACAGTTAACATAGCTAATCAATACAAAACAGCAACGGAGAACTCGATGTCCCCATTGCTGTGTTGTACAACCTGACCCGCTATGTTAAATGTGTGTAGCAGAGCGAGACTGCCCCAAAGTAAGCAACGGACATCTCCGTGGCTCAGTTAAAGCTGTCACGCTATGTTAAACCCATGTAACATAGCGAGACAGGTTATAAATACCGAGGTATACTAATGGAAATAGGTCCGGGCGACCAGACCGTGCCATTACTATAACCCGATCTACAGGCGCTGGCCAATCAGCGTGCACGGTTAGGAATAATGGGGGGGTTATGGTATAATAGACATGGACAAACCGTGCCCATGTGCCTCATCTGACATTCGTACACGGTCAGGGCAGTTCTGTACACTAGTTGGACAAGACCAAACCCAGAGCACCACAGGAACACCCTGACAATCAAAGACCTGTATGCATTGGGGCTATAAGCCCCTGTGATCTGAATATCCCTGCGGTCACGCCATATGCATCCTGGGTCAAGAGCAGTAGGGAATAGGGAATGTGTAACATGTAGTACCGCACTTTTCCCAGCAGGAGAATGGATGCCTGTGACGTAAGTGAGTGCGGGGGATATGTTAATGTAGCTATGTACCATGGGTATGCATATAAATGAGACAGAACAGCAAATGTAGTGGTCACATCAACCGCCAGCGTGAATGCAGTCCGTTTGAATTACGACTATAGAACATATAAATGTGAGCGTGTAAGTAATGCGTCTGTGCCGCAAAGACAGTTACATGTGTAAAGGTGAAAGTGTGTTCCGCTGCGTCCGTTAACGGATCAGAGATATGTTACTGGAACAGTCACAACTAATACAGGCCACGTAAGCACACAGACTCAGTAAACATATGTAACCCAGAATACGGATATGCATGTGCCTGCGTAACCCACAATGAGGAAATGCAAGTGCCTGTGCGTGTGTGATCCGCTCACAGCAGGGTAACTTAATGCTGTGTCCTCCACGTTAGTTATACATGTCTCAAAATTGTCAGCCTCTGAAAGTATGGAACCGGACAATGCCATGCAAAGTACTGGTACAAATAGTGAGAAACACATGATATGTGATAAGACAAACATAGAATGTGGATAGAATAACGGGTGTGTTAGTAGCAGGGATTGACGAAGGGTATGCATCTGTAACCCGACCTACTTGTCAGAAGGTGCCACCATACGTTTATGTAAGTTTTATGTTGGTTTACATTTGTTGACCGGGCTAGGCTAGCTGGATATATGTCCAGTGTCAGTAGAGGCCCAGGAGAAATGCTCCACACACAATAATAGCACAACATACCAAAGTAGTCATATATGTAAACAACAAAAAGGACTGGTTACATAAAGATTCCAGAAGACAAAGAAAAATACATAGTCAGTGGAAGCACATCATAATTATAGAATCAAGTCTCTATAGAATCAAGTAAGTCTCACATGAAATGCCAGCAAATTGCCAGATAGACACAGGTCAATGTAACACACACCTAAGATAAAGGGCCAACCATCCGTACACTCTGCCAGAACCTGTACAGTGGAAAGGTATGGTATGGTTATAGATGTGTGTACACAGGTAATCCACAGACAGTAACAAAGCAAGGTATGAAATGAGGGGTTCACATGTATATATGTACACACAACAGACCTCGTCCCATATATGACACATGGATATAAATATGCCAAGTAATAGATAATATGGGTAGTCAAACAGACCGAATGGGAACATACAGCAGTAGTCAAAACCACTGGCCAGAAGGTGACAGTCCAGCAAGTTCTACACTTTACACATGCAAACTGGTGTCCATTGTAGGACTCCAAAAATTGCTCCATTTGCAACACCTGTTGCGATTGACGAAAGAAGTGACAGCCACAACTACGGAACAGCTATACATGCACTAAAAGTGGGTTCAAGGGTGATGACAGATGTGTCCATGAAATGCAGGACATATGAACAGATATCCCCAGAGTGGCGAGTCCATAGAAGTGCGTCCACATCCCAGTACCGCACACATTAACCATGTGTAATGTGTACCGTAGCGGGTTGCAGGCATGGGAACCTGGGTATGCAGAAATGGGCCTAGGTGTTTGGCAGAGAATCTGTAGGCCCGTCCCGTGGGAGGGATGTGGGTATAGCACATTCCTTAATCCCCACTAATGGTGCAAAGCATCTGTCGGATAATGAGGAAAGCAGGTTTGAAATATGTACAGACCTATATCAGTGTCCTGTAGGCGATTCCCATGGATGGACATGCGTACGACCAAGATGGCACCCATAACTGGAAATCTGTCAGAATAACACAGCTGCAGTAAGGCATAGCACAAGAAATACAGATAGGGACTACATTAGAAATACCCCATACAAAGTCAGACCATTGTGCGAATACTGGCGTAGCCATGAATACGGATGTTATGAGTGTCACTAATCATGCAATGGAAATAGCGCTCCCTATCACCCACCGCACAGTCTGGAATGCCTAGGCAGCAATCAGCTAGGAAGGCACAGCACTATGCGAAACGTAACAAGGGCAATGGCCGAACGTCAGGGCGTGTACACATAATGACAACAGGTCAAGGGTATGAAGGAGCTACCTGTCCAGAATACATGTACTGAACCGGTGATACTAGGTGGACAGGTGGGAAGACAGACAGCAGGACAAATGTGCAAACATGTATATGTCCTACCCCAGTAATTGTGAATGACAACGTATGCCGTGCAAAGGTCAATGTGGAAGGTAATCAGACACAAAGGTGAAGTGTCCCCCAGGGTGCCATGAAGTGTCAACATAACAATTACCAGGCCCCATAGTGGTACATGAGCCCGCCACTGACGGAAAGCGCCAAATCGACGCACACATATGGTACAGGAAAGAACAATTAGTGTGGATAAGCAGATGTAGACCTGTGTGAAGAATACAACTGTCTGCGTGGGTGTCGTGCAAATACAAAGTAATGTCATGTGGTCTGTCATGCTGCCATACACTGTGTGTGTATTGTAGTCAGACAATAGGTATGTTGTATTAGACACATACCCTGCAACTGCACAGATGTACACAGACTGTGTAGAAGTCTGCCTCATATGTTCACTGTGTTCCACGTAACAGTAACAGTCCGGCGCCCTCATGATAACTGACGATGGGAAACAATGACAAACATGCGAGGAAGACACCAAATCAGACAGAAATGCCATATGCATGCATAACATATCACTGTTCCCACTATCAATGTTTCTAAGAGCAACATGACATGACTGGCCCCGAGTGTCCCACTATCACATAAGGCCGTGTCAGATATACACTCCCTGAGGTGGAGTGTTATGAACGAACACAGATACATGTGTGTGGAAACACTAGTATCCACTGCAAGGCGATGGAATTTGCTGCTGTAGGAGGGCAGTACTGTCGCAGTTATGTGCTGAAATGCACATGAAACAGCTGTCTACATGGATTACCCATAGTGGCGACACCTGCACAGATGATTATAGTGGGACATACACGACCATGCACACAGCTCAGATAGACATACACACACCATAAACAGGCAATGATACACAAGGTCTATGGCGTATGCAGTACAGTGACAGTACAGCAAGGATAGCTGTCTGCCAAGATATACAGCAGATGTCTCTAGGGCATGCAACACCTCCCGGAACACGGACGTTGCATGGACAAATATTTGGATATGCATCGTACCACATTTCTATGTATCAGCCGTGCAAATATGCGATACATGGGACAGACAGCTGTCCATGCAAGAGCAGCGCTATGGGCATAACATATGTATGTATATATACATCGAGAGAGATACAGACAGACACATGTGGCAAGGCTGGTAGTGGAACCTACACATCACTACCCTATCACACCACAGCAGGACGCACGTGGAGAACACGCTACGGAGGTCGCTAACCACAGCAGGCACACAGGCAGTCCACTAGCTGCGTCTCAACATACGCAAACACAGAGATGTCAGCAGGATACATGTGTGCTTTGGAGCGTCTAAAACCATAACCTATGAACCCATGCGGCTGGGAGCATAGACACACACACACACACACACACACACACACACACACACACACACACACACACACACACACACACACAGCTGGCAGGCATGGGAATTGACCTTACTCCTACCTATCCAACCGCGACAGTATGACACAGGTATGGAACGCTACTTGGAGCACTGAACACAGCACTGTCAGAGGCATACGTCTAGGTGGGTGACATCATCCGCAAAGGAATAGATGCCGATAGCAAATGTATGTGTTGCAAGGCATCTAAAAGCAGTACTGTCTCCAGAGGCAGCTGGAAACACACACATACACACACACACACACACACACACACACACACACACACGGGGAAGGGCGGAGTTGAACCTACACCTACCTACATGAACACACTACAGCATGATGCATTTACAGAGCAGCTACAGAGATTACGGAGCACAGCCTGTCAGAGGCAGACCTCTAGGCGGGTGACATCATCCGCAAAGGAATAGATGCTGATAGCAAATGTATGTGTTGTGAAGCGCATAAAAGGATTACTGTCCCACAGGCAGCTGGAAATACACACACACACACTTGGGAAAGGGCGGAGTGGAACCTACACCTACCTACATGAACGCACTACAGCATGATGCATTTACAGAACGCGCTACCGAGATTACTGAGCACAGCACTGCCAGAGGCATACTTCTAGGTGGGTGACATCATCCGCAAAGGAATAGACGCTGATAGCCAAGGTATGTGTTGTAAAGCGTCTAAAAGCATTACTATCCCCAGAGGCAGCTAGAAACACACACACACCACACACACGGGGAAGGGCCGGGAGTTGAACCTACGCCTATCTACATGAACACACTACAGTATGATGCATTTACAGAACGCGCTACCGAGATTACTGAGCACAGCTCTGTCAGAGGCATACTCCTAGGTGGGTGATATCGTCTGCAGAGGCAAGGCAGCCGATGGGAATGAAGAATGTTACTATCCCAAGGTGGGCATTACAGTAACAACGGCAGTGCTGCACTCGGGAATACTAACTAACTTCACGGAGCACAACATCATGACATGGATATGGGATGCACCATGAACAGTACTGAAGACGGCGTTCGCGCGGTAGATAGTACCGGCATACCGAATACCTGGATGGCCACCGGCGAAACATACGGGATGTCATTAACCATGGCTGCATGCCTGTAAGAGACGTTTTAGCTGGTCTTTTACACGGAGCTTAGGGCTGTTCCTGGATCGCGAGGCTTGCATGGAGTGTTGCACGTCTCTTACACTCCGTGCAAGCCTTCGTGAATCCTGCTCTGAGTCTAACATCACTTTACTTTATTAATGTACTGGAGTATCAAGAAGCAGTGTGTTTTAGTAATGATTGCCAACACTTGGAACAAATGTAAGATACTTTTTCATATCCCTCTGCTAGATTATAAAACCTCTTTAACGAAAATGTTACACCACTTCTTCCTAGTTATCTTTCACTTATCTCTCCCAACTCAGAGCGACTGGTGGTTATACACCAGGGTGGGATTAAGGGGATTAGATGCCACTCTACTCAGTAAGCACAACATAATTCATCACACAACTATTTTTACTATGAAACTTTATACAATCGCTCAAACTAAACAGGAAAAAGAATTAGCATAGAGTAATGCTTACAATTGATTCATGGAATATAAATGGTCTTCAAGATAAAAAAAGGAACTTAGTCATGAACCTAACATATTAAAGTAAATGTAGTGTAACATGTTTCCAACAGATTCATATGACAAGTGAGCAGTGGAACAATGACAGAAATAGAAAATGGGTGAAACAAATTGTTGCAGCAGGAAATAATGCATCATCCAAAGGGACAGCAATTATTATTTGTAAACCTTTTCAAGGGGAAATTTTAGATTGGAAATCAGATATAAATGGCAGATGGTGTTACTTTGTTGGCTCCTACCCCAAAATAGATAAACCCATCATATTTTTAAACATCTACAGTCCATCCCCTGGATTCATGAAGCTCGGCGCAAGGCCGGCGTAAGGCTTGCGCCGGCCGTGCAGCATATAACTGGCGTAGCAGCGCCACATGCATAGTAATGAGTGTACGCTGCAACCACAACCACGTGCATAGGGCACGTGCGCGAGTCCAGGGAGCCCAAGTAGGATGCGCCCATAGGCGTGGCCAAGCCGGCAGGCGATGAGCAACCTAATGTGCTGACTCTCACAGGCTGCCAGCAATAGTAACCGCACCAACCAGTGTCCGTGGATAATGAAACGTATGCAGAGTATTCAACATAGTACCCGTCCACACAAAATGGAGAACCAAACATAAATCCACGAAGTACAAAATGTTCCCGTCCACGGAACAAAGGATACTCAGAATACCGTGTCCGTCACGCAATGCACTGTCAGCAGGCATACCCAGTGGAGGTGTACTGCATCATGTCAGCGCGCCGCAACTACACACGACTAGCCCCATGGGCATGGTCACCAGCAGTCCCACAGTGGTAGTGAGAGTACACAGCTGGGCAGTCGTGGCCATATAACAACCAGAAAGAAACTAGATATCCCAAACACAGACAAACATGTGTATAGTAAAATGTGCTAGACACAGCAGCGTAACCGTCACATACACATAGGATGGCGTATGCCTAATCGGAATATCCAGAATCATAACCCATGCATGCAAATGTAATACACAACAACCCCATCATAGCACGTAACCCGCACCCATGTCCGAATGTCCACCCAATCCAGCTAGCAGCCTTGTGCAGCTGCACACCTACACACAGTGGGTATACCCCATATGTAGTAGGAAGTATTGTCCTAGGCAGTGACAGGTGTGCAAATATGTACCCCACATGTCAACATCCCATCCCAGGTACTGATATCCAAATGTCTGCATGTGAATGTGTGGGCAGAATGTGTACATCCCGCGTGTGGTTACAGACCTGTCAAAACCCCATAGGTGTTCACGCCACGGTGTCCATAACTGTACACATCTGGACAAAGCAGTATGTGCAGCCACTGTACCGATGATTAGCTATGCAGACATGTCAAACACAATACACAGGCGGAACAGCCGTCCACCAAGCAGGTCACCCCAGCAGGGTTGCCACATGCACAGATTGTCAAGGTGGGACATCACTCGTAGATATGTGTGGTTCCGTATGGCAAAACACCCATGGCCAATGCAAAGGATAGAATAACACGTATATGCCCGGAGGAATGGTTATGTCATAGCATGCGAATAGCTTAAGCTATCCAACATAATAGTCATGTGTACCAGATACAAAATGCCTGTAACACGCAAGTAGTAATGCAGAAAGACATACACGACTGTGTTAATATCACAGGACATATGGCACATGTCAAGTGTCGACGCAGGACACAAATGTCCATAATGGGGCCCCCTGCAAAGAGGAACAAGTGCCAACCCCACACCCCACTGACGTATCGGCAGTATAAATACAACCCAAACACACACCAACACCACCGTCCAACTCATGATAGCAACGAAGGCCGGACAAAGACCAACACGATGTGTGCACAAATAGGGACACATGTAATCGGTGCTCTGACAACCTTCCACAGGCCACCAAATAAGAGTATGTACATACGCATGTAATGCTGTGAAGGATGTGTGGTAGCCCCCAGTATCACAGAGGTAGGTACACAGATACACTGTAGCCAATCGTCACATATGTGCACTGTACACAGCATACCTGCAGGTAATACATAGTTCAGTCATGTGCCACATAAATATCCACGTATGAATGAGGACAGGGGATAGACAAGTGTGAATGGGAAAAATGCAGAACATGGCATATGTATGATAACCGGCACCACCCACAGTATTGTATGCCAATAGCAGAAGCTATTGTTGGTTGTCCAAACACCACGGAATGAATATCATAGCAATAACCCACGCCTGGGTGTGGGTAATGCTGGATATACCCACGGTAGACGTGGTGCGGTCCCGAGGGCAAAGCCTGAGGGACCAAACAAAGGCAACCATGGGTAAATACAGTAGTACCCACACCCAGACGTGGGTTATTGCTATTATGCCATATCATCTAGGAAAATAAACTATTAATCCCCAGACATAATGGCACAGCATAATGCCTGTCTGCTGCCCATCCGCAGATGTCTGGCATCTGCGGTGGTGCTGACGTACTGCCCGAGATGTCCGTTGCTAATGTCGAAACTGTCTCGCTATGTAAAACCCAGTTAACATAGCAAATCAATACAAAACAGCAACGGAGAACTCGATGTCCCTGTTGCTGTGTTGTACAACCTGTCCCGCTATGTTAAATGTGTGTAGCAGAGCGAGACTGCCCCAAAGTAAGCAAAGGACATCTCCGTGGCTCAGTTAAAGCTGTCACGCTATGTTAAACCCATGTAACATAGCGAGACAGGTTATAAATACCGAGGTATACTAATGGAAATAGGTCCGGGCGACCAGACCGTGTGCCATTACTATAACCCGATCTACAACGGGCACGCTAGCCAATCAGCGTGCACAGTTAGGAATAATGGGGGGGGGGTTATGGTATAATAGACATGGACAAACCGTGCCCATGTGCCTCATCTGACATTCGTGCACGGTCAGGGCAGTTCTGTACACTAGGTGGACAAGACCAAACCCAGAGCACCACAGGAACACCCTGACAATCAAAGACCTGTATGCATTGGGGCTATAAGCCCCTGTGATCTGAATATCCCTGCGGTCATGCCATATGCATCCTGGGTCAAGAGCAGTAGGGAATAGGGAATGTGTAACATGTAGTACCGCACTTTTCCCAGCAGGAGAATGGATGCCTGTGACGTAAGTGAGTGCGGGGGGGATATGTTAATGTAGCTATGTACCATGGGTATGCATATAAATGAGACAGAACAGCAAACGTGTAGTGGTCACATCAACCGGCCAACGTGAATGCAGTCCCGTTTGAATTACGACTATAGAACATATAAATGTGAACGTGTAAGTAATGCGTCTGTGCCGCAAAGACAGTTACATGTGTAAAGGTGAAAGTGTGTTCCGCTGCGTCCGTTAACCGGATCAGAGATATGTTACTGGAACAGTCACAACTAATACAGGCCACGTAAGCACACAGACTCAGTAAACATATGTAACCCAGAATACGGATATGCGTATAGCCTGCGTAACCCACAATGAGGAAATGCAAGTGTGCCTGTGCGTGTGTGATCCGCTCACAGCAGGGTAACTTAATGCTGTGTCCTCCACGTTAGTTATACATGTCTCAAAATTGTCAGCCTCTGAAAGTATGGAACGGACAATGCCATGCAAAGTACTGGTACAAATAGTGAGAAACACATGATATGTGATAAGACAAACATAGAATGTGGATAGAATAACGGGTGTGTTAGTAGCAGGGATTGACGAAGGGTATGCATCTGTAACCCGACCTACTTGTCAGAAGGTGCCACCATACGTTTATGTAAGTTTTATGTTGGTTTACATTTGTTGACCGGGCTAGGCTAGCTGGATATATGTCCAGTGTCAGTAGAGGCCCAGGGAGAAATGCTCCACACACAATAATAGCACAACATACCAAAGTAGTCATATATGTAAACAAAAAAAAAGACTGGTTACATAAAGATTCCAGAAGACAAAGAAAAATACATAGTCAGTGGAAGCACATCATAATTATAGAATCAAGTCTCTATAGAATCAAGTAAGTCTCACATGAAATGCCAGCAAATTGCCAGATAGACACAGGTCAATGTAACACACACCTAAGATAAAGGGCCAACCATCTGTACACTCTGCCAGAACCTGTACACTGGAAAGGTATGGTATGGTTATAGATGTGTGTACACAGTTAATCCACAGACAGTAACAAAGCAAGGTATGAAATGAGGGGTTCACATGTATATATGTACACACAACAGACCTACGTCCCATATATATGACACATGGATATAAATATGCCAAGTAATAGATAATATGGGTAGTCAAACAGACCACGAATGGGGAACATACAGCAGTAGTCAAAACCACTGGCCAGAAGGTGACAGTCCAGCAAGTTCTACACTTTACACATGCAAACTGGTGTCCATTGTAGGACTCCAAAAATTGCTCCATTTGCAACACCTGTTGCGATTGACGCAAAAGAAGTGACACCCGCAACTACGGAACAGCTATACATGCACTAAAAGCGGGTTCAAGGTTGATGACACATGTGTCCATGAAATGCAGGACATATGAACAGATATCCCCAGAGTGGCGAGTCCATAGAAGTGCGTCCACATCCCAGTACTGCACACATTAACCATGTGTAATGTGTACCGTCGAGGGTTGCAGGCATGGGAACCTGGGTATGCAGAAATGGGCCTAGGTGTTGTTTGGCAGGGAATCTGTAGGCCCGCCTTATGGGAGGGATGTGGGTATAGCACATGCCTTAATCCCCACTAATGGTGCAAAGCATCCACCGGATAATGCAGAAAGCAGGTGTGAAATATGTACAGCCCTATGTCAGTGTCCTGTAGGCGATTCCCATGGATGAACATGCGTACGACCAAGATGGCACCCATAACTGGAAATCTGTCAGAATAACACAGCTGCAGTAAGGCTTAGCACAAGAAATACAGATAGGGACTACATTAGAAATACCCCATACAAAGTCAGACCGTTGTGCGAATACTGGCGTAGCCATTAATACGGATGTTATGAGTGTCACTAATCATGCAATGGAAATAGCGCTCCCTATCACCCACCGCACAGTCTGGAATGCCTAGGCAGCAATCAGCTAGGAAGGCACAGCACTATGAAGCGTAACAAGGGCAATGGCGAGCGTCAGGCGTGTACACATAATGACAACAGGTCAAGGGTATGAAGGAGCTACCTGTCCAGAATACATGTACTGAACCGGTGATACTAGGTGGACAGGTGGGAAGACAGACAGCAGGACAAATGTGCAAACATGTATATGTCCTACCCCAGTAATTGTGAATGACAACGTATGCCTGAAGGTCAATGTGGAAGGTAATCAGACACAAAGGTGAAGTGTCCCCCAGGGTGCCATGAAGTGTCAACATAACAATTACCAGGCCCCCATAGTGGTACATGAGCCCCGCCACTGACGGAAAGCGCAAATACGACGCACACATATGGTACAGGAAAGAACAATTAGTGTGGATAAGCAGATGTAGACCTGTGTGAAGAATACAACTGTCTGCGTGGGTGTGTCGTGCAAATACAAAGTAATGTCATGTGGTCTGTCATGCTGCCATACACTGTGTGTGTATTGTAGTCAGACAATAGGTATGTTGTATTAGACACATACCCTGCAACTGCACAGATGTACACAGACTGTGTAGAAGTCTGCCTCATATGTTCACTGTGTTCCACGTAACAGTAACAGTCCGGCGCCCTCATGATAACTGACGATGGGAAACAATGACAAACATGCGAGGAAGACACCAAATCAGACAGAAATGCCATATGCATGCATAACATATCACTGTTCCCACTATCAATGTTTCTAAGAGCAACATGACATGACTGGCCCCGAGTGTCCCACTATCACATAAGGCCGTGTCCAGATATACACTCCCTGAGGTGGAGTGTTATGAACAGACACAGATACATGTGTGTGGAAACACTAGTATCCACTGCAAGACGATGGAATTTGCTGCTGTAGGAGGGGCAGTACTGTCCGCAGTTATGTGCTGAAATGCACATGAAACAGCTGTCTACATGGATTACCCATAGTGGCGACACCTGCACAGATGATTATAGTGGGACATACACACAACCATGCACACAGCTCAGATAGACATACACACACCATAAACAGGCAATGATACACAAGGTCTATGGCGTGTACGAGTACAGTGACAGTACAGCAAGGATAGCTGTCTGCCAAGATATACAGCAGATGTCTCTAGGGCATGCAACACCTCCCGGAACACGGACGTTGCATGGACAAATATTTGGATATGCATCGTACCACATTTCTATGTATCAGCCGTGCAAATATGCGATACATGGGACAGACAGCTGTCCATGCAAGAGCAGCGCTATGGGCATAACATATGTATGTATATATACATCGAGAGAGATACAGACAGACACATGTGGCAAGGCTGGTAGTGGAACCTACACATCACTACCCTATCACACCACAGCAGGGCCTTGCGTGGAGAACACGCTACGGAGGTCGCTAACCACAGCAGGCACACAGGCAGTCCACTAGCTGCGTCTCAACATACGCAAACACAGAGATGTCAGCAGGATACATGTGTGCTTTGGAGCGTCTAAAACCATAACCTATGAACCCATGCAGCTGGGAGCATAGACACACACACACACACACACACACACACACACACACACACACACACACACACACACACACACACAGCTGGCAGGCATGGGAATTGACCTTACTCCTACCTATCCAACCGCACGACAGTATGACACAGGTACGGAACGAGCTACTTGGAGCACTGAACACAGCACTGTCAGAGGCATACGTCTAGGTGGGTGACATCATCCGCAAAGGAATAGATGCCGATAGCAAATGTATGTGTTGTGAAGCGTCTAAAAGCATGACTGTCTCCAGAGGCAGCTAGAAACACACACACACACACACACACACACACACACACACACACACACACACACACCACACGGGGAAGGGCCGGGAGTTGAACCTACACCTACCTACATGAACACACTACAGCATGATGCATTTACAGAACGCGCTACAGAGATTACGGAGCACAGCCCTGTCAGAGGCATACCTCTAGGCGGGTGACATCATCCGCAAAGGAATAGATGCTGATAGCAAATGTATGTGTTGTGAAGCGCATAAAAGGATTACTGTCCCACAGGCAGCTGGAAATACACACACACACACTTGTAAGGGCCGGGAGTGGAACCTACACCTACCTACATGAACGCACTACAGCATGATGCATTTACAGAACGCGCTACCGAGATTACTGAGCACAGCACTGCCAGAGGCATACTTCTAGGTGGGTGACATCATCCGCAAAGGAATAGACGCTGATAGCCAAGGTATGTGTTGTGAAGCGTCTAAAAGCATTACTATCCCCAGAGGCAGCTAGAAACACACACACACCACACACACACACGGGGAAGGGCCGGGAGTTGAACCTACGCCTATCTACATGAACACACTACAGTATGATGCATTTACAGAATGCGCTACCGAGATTACTGAGCACAGCACTGTCAAGAGGCATACTCCTAGGTGGGTGATATCATCTGCAGAGGCAAGGCAGCCGATAGGGAATGAAGAATGTTACTATCCCAAGGTGGGCGTACAGTAACACGGCAGTGCTGCACTCGGGAATACTAACTAACTACGGAGCACAACATCATGACATGGATATGGGATGCACCATAGACAGTACACCCTTTGAGAGAGCAACCGGCGTGCATGATGTAGGCATCCATTGTGGCATAGCAACTACATATAACTCACCTGGATGGCCACCATGGCTATGCAGGATGTCATTGGCCATGGCTACATGCCTAGTATCAGATGTCAGTGCCGACTGTACTGTGTCTCCATGCATGGCGTACTGGGCATGCTCACACACTTAGCGGTCGCAAAGGGGAAACATACATGCACACGGGGTATACTCACAGAAGGGCGCAGTGTGCACTGTACTGTGTGTCCACCTACACAACAGCAAACCGGGCATGCTCACACACCTAGCGGTTGCAAAGAGGGAACATACATGCACACGGGGTATGATCACAGACGGGCGCAGTGTGCACTGTACTGTGTGTCCATCTACACAACTGCTTACTGGGCATGCTCACACACTTAGCATCTGCAAAGTGCAGACATGCATACATATGGAGTGTGATCATGAAAGGGCAGAGTGTGGAACGTCGTGTGTGTCCACCTACACAACAGAAAACTGGGCATGCTCACACACTTAGCATTTGCTACATGCCGTCCGGCATGCAGACGGAGTGTACACACCGCAGGTCACGGTCAGGTAAACCTGTCCACACGCACAGGGTGGTCACACATGCAGTTACTCGTACACACACAGATGACATCACAGGCGTCACGGGTGCAGGTCAAACATGTACACACTGCAGTGAATACTGTAGCTGCCATGCCAGCACCATGTCATCGGTGCCGCAGTATGCCTCACGGTCCAACAACAACATGTGACATATGTCCACAGGTCTGTATAGCGGTGTACACCAGTTGTGCAGAGTACACATGTACTAACAATGATCCCACATGTGTGATGTAGTCCGCCCATATCAGTATACATGGACAGGTTGGCTCCACACATACCACGGCTCTGACACAGCTATGACACATGACTGCTGCTGTACCACAGTGAACCAACGTCCGGATATGTCATACATGTGATTGTCTGGCTGTGTGCATGGACTTCACATATGACACATACGAAGCCTGTGATGTACCACATGCATAACACTGGCGTACGCGGTGCTACACACACGAATGGAAGGTGGACACATGTCTGTGGTATGCTCCCACTACAGGGTGTAGCGGTGTTGACTGGGACACATTCCCTTGTATTGTTTGCCTGTGACAGCTGTGATACCATACCACAGTCCATGTTCTATGTATGTCAACACACATGCCAAAACGTAGCAATGCATACACACATGGCAACAGGGGACACATGTGACACGTGTACTGTGCATGGCGCAGCCATGCATGAGCAGTGGCCGATGTCCATAACATAGTTGCAACTCCCTACCACATGCGTACCCATCATAGGGGCCGTTATATGGTGGCATAGTAACAGCACGTATGGAGGTATGTGTGTACATCATGTGTTTAAACACCTGTCCACATGCATGTGTGCAGGTGGTGGCTCACAGGTGTGTCACACACCATCCTACCCTGCCATGTGCATACAGTATGCTATGTCGCTGTTACATGACAGTGCTGCCATAATGCATACCCAGTGGTCAGGCGTCATCGACTGTATGTCACATGGCTACTGTAACACCTACCACCTCCCAAGTGCATATATCGGCACATCTGCCGGATACAGTGTTGGTACACATAATGCACTACATACCGCTGCACGCCTGCACACGTCTCATATGGCAGGTGTGGCATTCCCAGCACCGACATGTGTGCATGAATGTGTGCCCATGTATGCCACATATCGGGCGGACTATGTCCCACGTGCCACACATCCCTGTACACCATAGTAGAGATCTGTACATACCTCAGTGTGGGGTGCATGGATGTGGATGGTGCAGTACATGCAACATGTCGTCTCTCCATGTATACATGTGTGGTCACCACCATGTGTGTGTGTCAACATGTTTGTATGTCTGCTGCCTGGTGTGAGGGTGTATGCAGATATACTGTTGTGAACAGACACAAACCACACAGGGTGACCATCCCGTACTGGTGCTGCATTGCACAACCCTGTCGATGCCATAGGTGTGAGCCATACTGGCCACCTGTGCAAGTCCGCCCCCTGTGACATGGCGTGTGGGTGCATTGTATTGTGAGGGTGCTGACCACACAGGCAGGTGTCCCCATCTGCACACTATGGGGTGTGCGCCATAGTGGTGTACACCCCGCGATTGCAGCAGTATTCCTGTACTGTTACAGTGTCCTACTGCTGCACAGCGTGCACCACAGCTGACAGGTGACACCTGAGGTCAGTGGCCAGCACGCTGTGTACGACACCTGCACAATGTCACCATACCTGTACTGTGTCCTGCCATGTATGTGACGTCTCTGTCCACTGTAGCCTGTGGCACCGACCACAGGCGTCAGGTGCAGTATATGTGCGGACATGTGTGTCATGTACTGTGTAAACAACGTTAAACTATTTCTGGCTCCGTACGTTCTGCTCTTCAAGTTTTCCCTTAGAACTTCTCTACTTGCAATCTAAACAGTCTATTCTCTATCACAAAAGCTCAGCACTTGCTCCTAAAGCATTCTTATATAGGTAAAGTACTTATATACTAAACAAAGTACTACATTAGCCTAGAATCCCCTTGAGTACCCATTTCCCTATAGGTCCCTTCTGACTCAGTTACACAGCAAACGCTCTCACTTTTTCTAGCATGTTGAAGGGTCATTTGCTAGCGTCCTCTCCTGTTCAGCTGGTGAATCTGGGCATCCTGAGGCAATGTTACAATTGCCTCATGTACACAGACAACCCACTCCTTCCCCCACAAAACACAAATACATGTGAGAGATGCAACTATATAGCCAAACTGGAGGCTGAGCTCTCTCAACTCAGGACCGGCAAGACCAGACAGGAGGAGAAGGACACCACGCACACCACAAACCCAGTTTCACATAGAACTATCACAACTGCAAAACAAACACATAAACACACAAATACATACTCGGAGGCACTGATCAAACATATACCAAAACTACAGAGACCTCCAAAGCAGACACCCAAGCAACTGCCACCTCAAGACATAAGACATGCAACACATAGTTCTCAAAGTCAGTGTGCTAAACAGTCACAGCCCTTAAGGCCAAACACAATGCCAGACACACTTGTTATAGGTGACGCCATAGTCAGACACACTGACGTCCCACCCACCAGACTGAACAAGGAAATGATCACAGTAGGCTGCCTGTCGGGTGCTAGAATCCACCACATAACACAAGCACTCAGGTCACTCCGCAGCATGTACAAGTATGACGCAGTCATTGTCCATGCCGGTGTGAACGACCTGAGTCATACCTCCCTGGACTACATGAAAAGAGACATAGAGGGGCTCTCAGATTATGTAGCCCAGGCCGGTATGACCCCGACCCTGAGCAGTATCCTGCCCTCACCTAGAATGATGCCACAATACAGACAAAATGATCAGCTTTAATAATTGGCTTAATTACCGGTGTCAGTCTAAGGGGGACCAATGTCTGTTTGCCTGGGATGACATGCTTGACAAGCCATGCTGCTTCGCAAGGGACGGCTTGCACCTGTCACCCCTAGGCTTCCGGATATTGGCAAAGGCACCTGCCACCCCCATAGTGCCTTTTTTAGGCAAGGCCCAAATGATAAACCTACCGCCCTAGAAAACAAAACTGGAAAAAACTAAGGGTAATACTGCTCAATGCCAGTAGTCTAAACCTCAAGTTGCACGCCCTCAAAGCCCTCCTCAGTATGGAGAACATTGATGTCTGTGCTGTGACTGAAACCTGGTTCAAGGCTCCTGAGAGCACCCCAGCACTATCAGGTTATACCTCATATCATGCGTTCCGGCCCCAAATCCCGACCGAACCACAAAAGGAGGGGGAGTCTCCACATGCATAAAGGGTACCCACACCTCCAGGTTAGTGGCAATGCACGAAGCATCGGAGACCATCCATGTGCAATTAACCATAGGTAAAACTGCCCTACAGTTTGTAGCATGCTACAGACCACCCTCTCAAACTCAGGATACCCACACAGCCTTCCTGAAGACACTGGAGAGTATGAATGTCTCTCCAAACACCATCATATTGGGTGACATCAACTACCCAAACATAGACTGGGAACATTACCCAAGCCCAAGCACCCTAGCCCAAAGGTTCCTGGAGTTCATACACTCAAATGCTATGGAACAACTAGTCACCATACCCACAAGAGGAGGAACTATACTAGACCTGATCATCACACATGGGGACGAAATGCTCCACACCGGATGTACATCCCTCATCGGTGAGATCAGACCATAAATTAATCTCACTGGAGATCCACATCCCGCCCCCAACCCCAGCAAAGGAGACCACAGTGAAGAACTTCTCAAAAGCAAACTTCACAATTCTTAAGACTGGAGTGGTATCCTTCAAGGCCCCCGAGCCAGTGGAAAACACAACCCACACTGCTGAAACCCTTACAAATGCCTTCTACGAGCACCTCCAGGAATGTATGGATCAAGCAATCCCTAATAACATCAGGACCCTTTCCACCAAAGGCAGGCACACGGTCTGGTGGACCCCAGCCATAAACAAACTCTACAACAAGAGGAGAAAGCTACTACATGACAGAGCAAAATCCCTAAAAGGGACGTCATCTCTGATCGATACTAGCAGTAAAATACGATCACTCATAATATCATCCAAGGCCACCTGTGAGAGAGGACTCGCGAAAGACACAAAAGACAACCATAAGGCCTTCTTTAGCTATGGTAGAAACATGGGTGGAAGCTCACAGTTATGCTCGGAATTAGTCCAAAATGATACAATGATCACTGAACCCACAGACATTGCCAACATACTGGCAGACAGGTTCAGTGCAAATTTCTCCCCTCCCTCCCCCCCAAGAGGAGAAATATCTATCCCACCAGATTCTAGCCTCCCAAACATCTCAGATGCCCAAATGAGAGCTGCTCTCTCTAAAGCGGAAAACACAGCATCAATGGGACCGGACGGTGTCCCCGGCTGTGTGCTCCATGACCTCAATGAGGACCTAAACCCGCACATAAGGCTGCTGTTTAATCTTAGCCTTACTACAGGATACGTACCCCAAGAATGGCGTATGGCAACTGTGGTCCCACTCCACAAAGGCGGTGCTTCTACGGACCCTGGACATTACCGCCCTATAAGCTTGACGAGCCTTGTCTGCAAAGCTATGGAGGGGATCATAATGGAGCTCATAAATGAAGACATTGGGGACCTACATACACAGGATCATACCCAAGTTGGCTTTGTCAAGGGCAGATCCTGCCTCTTGAACCTGGTCGACTTTTTCGGAAGAGTCACTAAGGCCATTGATGAGGGTAAGGCAGTTCACACAGCCTACCTTGACCTAGCAAAAGCGTTCGACACAATACCCCACTCGGGCATCATAGAAAAGCTCACCAGCTTAGATGTAGACCCATATGTCACAAGATGGGTTGCAAACCGGCTCAAGGACAGAACCCACAGGGTTAGAGTTCCTGGTGCCATGTCAGGCTCTAAGCCGGTCACGAGCGGTGTCCCACAGGGCTCAGTCCTGGGCCCCCTCTTGTTCGGCATTTATTTTTCTGAAGTGCAGGCAAACATAGGGGGATTGTGGCTGACAAAATATGCAGATGACTGCAAACTGGGCACCATAATCGACACCCCATCAGACACAGACATCCACCAGAGGTCTCATAGAAATGGATAGCTGGTGCCAGAGCCATGGCCTTAAGCTACATGCCAAGTAAGGTATGGTCATACCCTTTGGGAAAAACAAGGTAACCCTTAATTACCATATAGGTGGCAATCTATTAGACACGGAAGAAGTTATCAGGGACCTGGGGACCCAACGTGTCAGTAACCTCTCTTTTGACACTCACATTGCCAATGTGGTTAGGAAGACCTTCTACATTGCCCACCTGATCATGAAGGCATTCACATCCAGATCAGGGCAAGTCATTGCACCCCTGTACTCTTCACTTATCAGACCAATGATTGAGTACAGCACCCCATTCGGAATGTACCTAACCCGACACCTGCAGCAGTTGGAAGGACCCCAAACTTTCCTCACCAAAAGGATAAAGGGGCTCAAACATATGTCACACGCTGCCCGATTGAAGAAACCCCAGCTCTATACAGTCGCATACCGTCTGCTCCAAGGTGATCTGTGCCTGACATACAAGGCCATGTCCAACCCGGAATTAATGGACATGCTCCACCTCAAAAGATCCAAATCAACCAGAGCCACGAGAGCAAGAGACTTAAACCTCAACACGGTTATAAATAGGACGTGCTGGAGGGACAGGTTCATCACCCAAAGACTCCCTACACTATGGAACAGAATCCCAGTCCTTGTGAGGCAGAGCCCCTCACTGACTCTGTTCAAGAGAAAGCTTGACGAGTGGATGGGAGATCGTGGTATACCGGGAATCATCTCTGTGTCACTGCTGGACAGAGGCACAACAAACTAATGGGTATAGTATCCTCATCCTAAGGGGTGGTGAAAGCCACACACACTCTGGCTAGGCTTATAAATGCCCTAGGGCAGATAGCCTAGTATGTACCTATGCACCTATGAACCTATGTTGGTGTCCAAGCAGGTTGCGGGTACATGTGGTATGCTGATATTGCCAGATGTGCCTGTGGGTAATCCACAGCTACACGTGGGGGACCGATAACAGTGCTCCCTGTAGGCACATGCAAGTACACCATAGGAGGGATTCAGGTTATCAGAACCAACATGGTGCTACACATGTAACCGTCACACATACCGTGAACACAGCTCAATGCATGCTGCACCTGCACTACATGGTATGTCTGCTGCATGTTGACAGTACACAACCCATGTCACATACGCACCAGTCAGTTTTCATACACAACCACTGCAACATACACATCACGCTATGCATACACAGGTATCACATACACCTCTCACTATCTTGTCCACCCTGTGCATCAGAATATATTTGCATAACCCTGCACCGATGGTGTGGATGACAGGGATGCGGCAGAGGCTTCATCATATGCACAGGGTGATATGTCTGCCAGGGGCATAGGCTGCACCAATGGATAACATCATGTGTGCGTGTAAGGGCCGGTGAGTTTACTGGGCATGACTGTGCAGAATGCATGTGGATGTGGTGGAGCCCTACAGTTGTGTCTGCTGTGTGTGGGTATGTGTGTACACAGTTCAGCCATATGTGATGCCTACACGGGGTATATTTGGCAGCCCCAGACTGTACACTGCAGGTTGTACAGCTCACTGTGTCCGTCCATGGCCACGTGACCCGTGCCTGCCTGGGGTCGCATGGGCACTCCCGGGTGGAGGTATAGAGTGGCTACTGTCCGATGACACATGTCCGCTGGAACTGTGTCCACGCTGGGACCGGCCAGGGCCATGTCCACGTGGCCTGCTGTGTCCTGGTGTGGACGGTGTAGCACCAGCTGCACTGCTGCTGCTACCGGCACTGTGTGAGTGGGCATGAGAGGTGGCACGCACACGTCGACCTACACTAGGTGGTGTTGCTGGCCTATGCCCACGTGTCCTATGCCTCACCCCTACCAGGTGTTCCAGCACAGACAGCTCACGCTCGCGGATTGCCATGCCTCGGTCGAGGATTCCAACCATTTCACCTAATCGCCTTTCCAGTACATTAGCAATCTGCTATTGAGCATTCGCCAATGACTGGATGTTGTCATTTAGGGAATGGATTGCAGCCCTCTGCAGCCTTTGCCCTTCTTGGTTCTGCCGTTCTGCACATGCCTGTGCCGCCATTACAGTCTGGAACATGCGTCTGGTGATACCAGCTGCTGCGCCCTGTACAGCAGGTGCATGTCTGCCAGAGGTCCTCCTACGAGCAGCACCAGCCACATGCCTGTGTGGCACATCACCAGTCATTACACTGGCAACATGGTGTGTGGCACCTTCTGTAGCCACCACACATTCCTGCTCAATGCCAACAGACGCTGACTGTCCTTCCTCTATGGGCAACGGTGATGTGGTATGTGTCAGCATCAGAACCATGTGTGGGGATGAGGGGGACATAGGTGGGATGGTAACCAATGGCACAGCTTCTGCCCCTGACAACCCTGCCTGTACCTCATGCATATGGTCATCACAGCTAGTATCTGTGGGCACACTAACATCAGATGGACCGCAGGAGGGGAACGCACCTACACCACCTGTGAATACAAAGACATACTGTAAGGTACATTGCACACACACACACACACACACACAGACGCACACACACACACACGCAGACACACGCAGACACACATGCAGACACACACGCAGGCAGACACTCACGCAGACACACACACACACAGACATACACACACACGCAGACACACACACATGCAGACACACACACGCAGACACACACACGCAGACACACACACACACGCAGACACACACACACACGCAGACACACACGCAGACACACCATGCATGTGATATTGCAGATGGCATGAAGCATTCCCACATTACAGCACAGGGAATGCAGCCCAGACATTAATAGTGTTAGTATGCATACCGCCCTGGGATGCACACTACATCAAGCAGGTGTCATATCAGTAGGCATGCAGTACACACAATCATGGTAGTTTGCATGCATCACCGTGATACACCATGTGGCCACAGACAGGTTAACAGTACACATGGCTGACGTTACCTTGACATGTAATCCACCGACATGTGCGGTAACACGTGGACATGTGTGACACAATGGTGTCCCGCCACATGCACCGCATCATAATGGGCTTCACAGTGCAGTGTTGTGTGTACAGCCTACATATAGAATGCATGTTTAGCAAATGTGTATGTGCAGGTGTGGTTAGTGTGAGCCGTGTACATAGCTATACAGTGGGGAGTACAGGCACTGTGCCACTGCATGGCAACAGGACGCATGTATGTTGCTGTGCGATGCATAACATGGACGCATTGCATTGCCATGACTGCAACACAGTCATGCTGTTCCACAGCACGTATATGGTAGACATCGGTGGCACCTCCGGTGGCTGCAGACAGGCATTCCAGTTGTCTGGTGTACCACATCAAATGTACAGGTGGTCCATTACGGCTATGATCGCACTATGTGTGGACAATGTGCAACGGTGTCTATCCACATCAGATGTACTGTGTGGCAACATGCCTGTGGCTATCACCCATGGCCATGTGTGACTGGGTCTTGAACAATTGTGTGTGATGGGCATAGTGTACCCATTCCTGTGGTGTCCCATGTGACATACACCAATACATGTCGGAGGTGTCACAATCCAGAGGGCTATGCAGACAACAGTGTGGATGTTTATGTCGGGTGTAGGTCATGTGATGGTGTGACAATATTGCAGACAGAACACCACGGGCTTGGGACATGTCAGGTGGCGTGTCACAACATGTGCACATGATGCAGGGGCATATGTCACATTGGTGACACCTGTGTGCTGCCCAGATCACTGCTCACTGTGTGGTACTGTGTGCGTACCACAAATGGTGTTCCAATGCATACTACATATGCACCCATTGTAGAACACCTCCACCATTGTATGCATAGCTGACCGTACATATCACACTGACAGGTACTGTGGTTTCATGCCGGTGTATAATAACGGTTGTAGCTACTGCACACGGGTGGCATGTGTGTGTCTGGTGGTGCAACCTGTATACCGTGACTGGAACAAAACCCAGGTGTGCATGTTATACCTGGCCACATGGCGAATAACTCTACACTGTAACATGCCTGGTACTAACAACAGTCTCACCTGCGACGGACCCATGTCTGTGCGACACGCCAGAGGTACCTGTATAGGGGCGACACAACAGTATAAACATTATCCATGACTGTATGACAGCCACAGTTCGCACTGTGCATGTCACATCATGTACCTGTGTGATAGCATATGGTCTGCACACGTCTGCATACACAATGTAGCATACTGTAGTATGCGGCTTGTGTGCCCATATACCTGGCATGTGTTGTTACTTTACATGAAGTACAGTGACACCTACAACTACAGTGGATATCATACTCGTATGCAAGATTGACTTACCAGGCAGCTCCAGGCTCATTGGTTGGGAGACACCCACCTCCACGATGGTGGCTAGTGTTTCTGCATGCTGTTCCCTGGGTGTCCCCAGACTGGCCAGGAGCTCCTCCGTGTGTGTGAGTGGGGGCTGGGTTGGTGGCCCACCACCTGTTCCACCTTGTTCTCTGGCGATTGCAGTGGCACGCCGTTTCGCATGCCGTATGAGGTCCGTGCAGTGTCGGCGTACCTGCTGGTAGGTGCAGTTGTTGCCACCCACGTCATTCACCCTCCTGCGCATATCCTGCCACAGGTCATCCCGCTGCTGCGCTTGCTATGGAACATGGCTGAATAGCAAGTCATAGTTGTCATGGAGCAATGGTATGATTACTTCATCCTCCTGGCGGCTGAAGGCTGGCAGTCGTGAACGAGGCATTATCTGTAAGACATGATGATGGTGACAGGTCACATTCACACTGATGTACTGGCATACCGCTGAACATACATTGCTATGACATGTACGACATCTGCACAGTAATCTCTGAGACGCATCATGACACTGACACAGCTGACGTGTTGCTGTCACACCTGTTACACCGTTATGCAGTGGGTATCATATCATATCTCTGTGTCAACTCATCACGCTGTACATACCCCATGTAGATGGTAACCTGCTGTGGACATGTGTACCTGCCTGCACCTGTGTTCATACCAATCAGCACATGGCCCAATGTGTGCACAGTTCTACTGTTCACCTGGATGCTGTGTATATGTCACATAGCATCACAGACGCAGCCGTTATGGACGTCAGCGGTGGCACTGCACACATACACATGGACACCTGTACATGCATGTGTTTTGCCATATACATCTACTCAGCACTGTACGGGTGTTGGACATACTGCCACGGCTCGCCTGTATTGCACATGTGATACACATGGGACAATGTCTAATCATATGACATTAGCAGGGCTGGTCATACATAGCATGTGCGCGTGCACGTTGTACACGCTGACACACAGCATTTGTGACACCACAAGGTGCATCAGTGCCACATTACTGATCTGGTCAGTTGATAGTGCAAGTGCCATGTGGCCATCGCACCATGTATGACTGTGATGGCACGTGCAGCCTTGCTGGACAGGGCTGCATGGTATGGCAGGGTATATCACATACATGGCACAGGGATGTGTCCCGCCTGTGGGATACCAGTATTGGGAGGGTGGCTGTCCATTCCATATGTCATTTCTATGGGTATATGGACATGTCGCATGTCCATCATCATGGTGTGGACAATGTCCTTCTGCAAGGTAGGCAGCATGCTGCATGGTGGGGGTGTGTATGGTGCATGCTGGCATCGCACATCCATGCATACACATTACCCCTGACAGGTTCTATGTGCTGTGATATAGTTCAACACAGTGCTGTATGTGCCCGCACGGTGATATCCCGTGCACATGGATGGTACCCCGGCCTGACATGGGTACCACATATGTCTACATCCAGTGCCTGCTGTCACCACCATGTCGGCAGGTGCACCGCACAGCACCATCCCTCCCACAGTGACCATGGTGTTGAGCACAGCCTAGGTATTCATTTATGGGGACGGGGATGTTCACATAGTGGGGGCACTGCTGGTATCATCCATCAGACCATACACGTATGACGCACACCTCACACACACAGCCCATTCAGTATGTTGTTCGCAACACTGACACAGCTATACTGCTAGGCCAGGGCCATTCCCAGCTGTACATACACAGATGCATAACACGTCTGTCTGTGGCATGGGCTACAATCACGGTGGGGTTCAACACATACCATGTTCGACTGTGGCTGGCGCTGATGTTCTGTGCACATGTCAACACAGTAACCCTGTTCTACTGTAGCCAGCGGTGATGTGCTGTGCACATGTCAATGCTGCACATTGTGTTGGTGTCTGTCTGTCAACAGGCCAGTGGTGGAACATGCAAGGGTATTTGTAATCAAATATGCATGCCACCGTGTACAGCTGTACTGCTAACATCTCAGGTGCTAATGTGTCATGGACATGCACACCTTACCCATCACCTCTTGTGGGTTGCTATTATCCAACACCCTATTTGTATTGTACGTTCAGGCTATGCACCTGTGCAGGACATGTGGGCATGTAATGCGCTACTGCGTACCTTTGCACCCATTGCACAACATGTCACACAGGTACACTGGCAGTCATACACTTCACAGCTTGATGAAGGTACGACAGGTGTTGTACACACGTAACACATATCCTGTGGGACATGGTGGTATGTACAGGCATGACCGACAGTCACGTACCAGTGCTACCCCTATATGACAGATATGTCTACATGTGGCAATACAGCAACTGTCACATGTACTCGTGCAATGCCCCCCTACCAACGTAGAGTGGTACTGCCTGTGGGGGATGTGCTTCTGCATCCATGCTGTGCCCATAGCTGTCAGTTGTACATCATTACATGCAACGTACCTCATTTGGTGTTCTAACGGGTGCATGTTCATCACGGCTCCACATTGGTAGGGTCTGTCACACAGTCATTGTTGTACACGGTTTACATGCCAGCCATGGCTTACTATATGTGAATCAATGTAATTCATTGGGATATCATAATTATACATTAGAGCAGTGTATTCCAGCCATCATATAGCCTTCCTAGATGACACTGTTAGCCAGCCAGTAGTAGGTGTTCCGTCATCTGCACATTAGTCACACAGTACGAGGGCTACTGTTACCCATTCTGGGGACAGGGTGCTGACAGCTGTGGATGGGTGTGATGCTGTCGACAACCATGACTGCACCTGATGGTCACGTCTGGATGGGTAACATTCACAACATACACCTACCTTCACGTAGTACCACATCATCTACAACAATGGACATTCCTGCCAGAACAATGTATGCAGTATGTCTGTATGACCACTGTAGGCACCACTAGTGGCCCCCAGCATGGCAGCCGACAGCACCAGTGTATATCCCGCAGACCCATGGGTTACACCATTCACAACGCACCAGTCACGGATGACCCTGTTGTGGATCACATTGCAGTTCCACACATCATGTTACACAAGGCATCATGCACTGAGATGTTGCGGACGGGTGAACACCTCTGCAACTCAACATACGCACACATGACACATCACCTGGTACAATATATCTCTCATACAACATGTTATTGTGACTGCCCTGTGATGGCAATACACAGACTACATGTACTGGGACATGAAATGGCTCACCGGTGTTATAGCCCTCTGGGTGTGTGTCTAGCCATGGTGTACAGTAGGCAGTGGTCTGGACACAGGGACACTGTACATTGACCTACTGTGTCACTGCAACTGTTGCCTATGCTCCTACTGTTATTGTACAGGCATGTGGTATCTGACCGCTATGACAGTCCTGGTCGACCACAATGCTGTGGCACTCATGACCTGCAGCCATCGGCCTGGGGTGTAGAGCACACATGTACATCTTCACATGCTATACTGCCTCTGTGGCAGTTTCACATAACTGTCTCCGGCAGGGCTGTAACAGGCAGGCATGGCATGAGGTCATGTGGGACAATGCTTGCATCTTCCACTGTGCTGCACGCAAGCGAGGCACACACACTATTGCACCACTCACATATCTCTGTGGTGACTGGGACCTGCCTCCATGCTCTGCGCAGCACGCCTGCGAGTACGGATTGTACACGGACCGTACCTCCCAGGCACATACCTGGACTGGAACACCCACAGGTGAGGGGTTCACACATCACACAGTGTTTTGCACACATCCTGGATAGTTGCCTAACACAATGCATCATAAGTGCTCCATGTGCAGATACCCGTGTTTGTGACTGCTATACACATTGTAACACGCAACAGAGTCAACATTGTACACCACAGGTTACATACCGTCTGTGTTGTTATACTGTACATTGGGCCTCAGACAGCTAATACTGCCATGTGCTGACAGCAACCCACACTTCTCTGGAATAGACACCCATGTACCTACACATGCTTGAGTCATGCACTCCGCTCAGCTGGGTGACACATTACACAACACATACCATACCTACACTACCCTTAGCATGCACAATACCTCCATGTGACTGGTGTGACGCACCTGGGGTTATCCCCTCTTTGGTGGATTCAGCACATATGCTACACGGCCCTGCTAGCCACACCCTGGAAACACACCCATCGCAGCATACACGGAACATGTGTACTACAACCAGTACTACAGATGTCAGCTGACAGCAGTTGTTAATGGCATGACACCCCAGCAGATAAACACTGCACATACATATGCTGACACATACCACAGTGCGCTTCAGTAGCATGTACACAATTGCAGGAACCATGCTATTCCACACAGAGACATGGCGGTACTGACCTGTTCACAGACGCCACTATGGTGGTCATGTTCCATGCACATATGATGTACAACCACATGTGCAGGCTTTTGCACAGTGGTGTACATTCACATGTGTGGGGTGCATCACTTGTCAGCCATGGTGGGTCCTCGAGGTCCATCATCACATACTCCAAGGCTAGCTACCTAAACATGACTGCCGCACATTGTGGTGTGGGGCCTCAGGCATTGTGGTGGTATGTCAGTATTGTTTGGCTACATCCACATCTGATGTCACATACAATAGTCACCCAGGCATTGCAGACCAGGCTAATGTTGGCAACGTGCCAGGCGATGGCGTACTTACTGACAATACACCCTCTCACTCACTACAAGGTCGCAATCCGTACATGGACATTGTAGTGTCCCTGTGGACACATACACAGTACTGACATGCACACGATATGTCCTGGAATGCTGGCCCGATGTCACCTTCCGATGTCCCTGGCTGTAATGTCCTACCAACCTGTTCGGTATATGTCTCTGCACCAGGCCACTATATTCACTGCTAACCTGTTGTCGGACATTGTGTACCCTGACTGCTGCACAGCGGCATTTCTCGCACTACCCACGGGTGGCACTGCATTGCACGTGTGGGACTGTAGTCATACACCCATGACTGGACCATTCTGAATGGCAATGGGGCACATCCTCACGAACGTGATTCCCACACACATTGATGGCCTCCAGGCATTTCCTAGCACCCGTGTTGGGCTTGTGTATGCCACAGCACGGCACATACACATGCTGGCCACCTGTCATACCATTGCATGGGTGGTTGGCGTGGTACGGAGGCCGACACATCAGACGTTGTCCTCACATTGCCTTTCAGCACCATTCCACGTTCTGGTATTGGCAACTTACACATCCACCTGCACATCATACCCTGTGTCTCAGGATGTTATGCTATGTGGCTCATGGACAGGACACACAGTGGTGTGAGCATACCATAGTACCTACTACATGTCAGGTACATATTGCATTACACAGTCCTCAGTCATGGGGCCCCTCATGTTTACTATATGCTTACATACAGAACATGCTGTCACAGAGTACTGTCCTTGCCTAGATATCCCACGCCTACATACCAAGTGCCATTATTGCTCCACCAGCTCATACCGATACCAACCATATGGGTGTCAGTGTGGCGGATACATCATATGAGTATCATGGCATCAGGATGCATGACACATGGTGCATGCACATCACCTTTGCATAACAACATTCATCCACTGACTATCACATGGATACTGGTCCCGTACATACATATCACATTGTACATGGTTGCTGTACACACATATGCCACACACAGTCCTGTGGTTACCGTATTCCACTGTGGCATGGATACCCTTCTGCAAGGCCACACCTATCTGTACTGTGTGTGATGCTGGTACATAGGTAGCCATTGTACCTGTGAAATACACACATCTACACACAGTCAAGGGTACACTACCACATTTATGGTGTACCTTCAACAACAGCTACAGCTTTACATGGCACAACATTGTCATGCCACGGTGTTTACCGGGCTCAGACAGTTTACATATGTGGCTGACATACGGACAACACATCTGTCCACATCTGCATACCACATACTCAGGGGTGTCTTCTGCTCTGACACGGCCCATGTCCTCCACGTTACTGATGCATATACTCCTCATACATGACATCTGCGGTGGGCAGTGTGAACGGAATGCTCCTGGATATGTGCACACAAGCCACACTGCATGGGCTGGGCTTCTGTATTACTTCCACAAACACAACACACACCATGTTGTGGAACATAGGTCCTGTGCACATCCTGCAGGGACACACAGTAGCACTGTTTATGTGATACCTCCCTTGCTGTTTGCTTGATACGTAGTCCTGGTACCACCACAGCAGCGGTACTGTGTAGACGTGCAGTTGACACCCGCCTCTGCTGTTCACAGGACACTACCATGGGGAGGTGACACTACTGTGTACACTGCACATGTGTTTACACATGGACCTGCCAGAATGCATTGTTGCCCACTGTGCACCTGTGCAGCTGCTACAGGTCCTTTGGGCATGGTTACTTGGTGTCCCTTCCATTTCGGCTAGCTATCATGCTACTACTCTGTCCCGTACCTACAGGCCATATGTATCCTGTTATTGTACATACCGATAGGCGATACCTGTGTTATGCATGATATGCCTGTGACACTGTGTATGATATCTGTCATATCTACCTAGACAGCTTTACATTACACATATTTCACATAGTATCCCCTAATGCAGGGCATACTTGCACGTCGGCCGCACCTTACGTATGACATCAACGGTATATGCCCATACACATGCGTGCTGTGACAGTATACATACATGTCCTATCCCCTGCTATGGCACTTCCTTGTTGGACATCCACTGCCAGCAATGGTGTGTGGTATGGCATTGTTCTCTCTAATGCCCCCCTGTGGCATCCCTTGTGGTGTCTATGCTGTGTACATGATGTCCCACTGCTGTACACATGGTGTCCACAAGCGTTGGTATGCTCAGCAGGATATCACTACATAACTACCTTTCACCACTTTCTGTATTACGGACAAGTGTAATTAATTACAACCACCATTCACATACAGTACAGCTTAGTCATACACATCATGCGTTACACAACCGTACATATCGTGTGTTCTACATACCTTGTTGGAGTTTCGTTCCGTGTTTCATTCCTTGTATCGTTTTTCCGTTTTCTTTCACTTTCGGTTGTACACTGCTGGTTCGGTATGAGCATACGGTTTGAATATCCTGAGAGTCATCCTTATATACGTCGATACCTGCAACATGTGAATTCATCCCACCAATTGCTGTTCCTCAGTGAGTAATTACGTGCATATCACCTGTGCATCTACTCCATTCGGAAATTACGCGTCGATACTGGGGTATAATTGGATTCCTCACCTGGGCGTTGGCTATTTGCCCTACCTTCGTGGAGATGGTCTGTATTGTGTTATGTTATGTGTAACTGCAACTGCTATGTGTGGCGACAGGTATATTTCGAAGTCATGTTACCCGTGGATTGTGTGTGTAGGGTGTAGTATTTGGTTCGACATGTGGGTGTCCCTGTCCTGACGACGAATGATAACGGAGTATTGCAGTCAAAACTGTAACATGGCTGTTGTATTCCTTTATACAACGCATGCAAGTATGCATCCACCTTTAATTGTGTCTCCCACGCGAGATGTTGTGGTTATGCAGATGTCATTGACTGACTGTATGTTTGTGCTGCTATTATGGTTTGTATTCCTTTAATATCTATGGTGGGGGACTTCGGTGGTTGTACGTGACGGATACGGGTTGTGGGCCTTGCATCTCTACATAGACAGTATAGTTGTCTGTGTGCTCCATCCCTACCTGGACAGTTAACAGTTAATAGTCTTTTGTTATGGGAGTGTAGCTTGGGCTGTTGTTAATTGGTTCCAATATCGTCTGCAAGTGGCCTTGCTGCATGTATACCCCGTAACTTCTGTGGTATATCAGCGGCTATGTGTACGTGAGTAATTACGTGCATATCACCTGTGCATCTACTCCATTTGGTAATTACGCGTCAATACTGGGGTATAATTGGATTCTCCGCCTGGGCGTTGGATATTCACCCTACCTTCGTGGGGATGGTCTGTATTGTCTTATGTTATGTGTGACTGCATCTGCTATGCATGGGAACAAGTATGGTCTGCATTCATGTCACCCATGGATTGTGTGTGACAGGTGTAGTATTTGTTTCAACAAGTGGGCGTACCTGTCCTGCCAACGTATAATAACGGAGTATTGCATTCAAAACTGTAACATGGCTATTGTTCGCATTTCTACAACGCATGCAATTATGCAGCCGCCTTTAATCGTGTCCCCCACGCGATATGTTGTGGTTATGCAGATGTCATTGACCGACTGTATGTTTGTGCTGCTGTTACGGTTTGTATTCCTGTATTATGTACAGTGGGGGATGTCGGTGGTTGTACATCACGGATACGGTTTGTGGGCCTTGCATCTCTACATAACCAGTATAGTTGTCTGTGTGCTCCGTCCCTACTTGGAGAGTTGACAGTTAATTGTCTTTTGTTATGGGATTGTAGGTTGGGCTGTTGTCATGTGGTATCGCCTGCGGGTGAGCTTGATGCATGTATACCTCCGTAACATCTGTGGTATATCAGCGGTTGTGTGTATGTGACAACTATCCCTTGTCATTCTGTCCCAGATATTTGCAGTCATTGTGGTCCTATTGTTGGGATAGCCTGTTTGCCAGTGGTTGCCACATATTCAGATGGGAATTGATTGTTTGACACTTGTAGAACACACAGTGGTGTTTACGGGCTGACACGTGGCCACGGTCAGTACTGGGGTAGCACATACATATTTCCGCGATACATACCTATTGCTGTGTGACTTTGCCGACGTATCTTATTGCAATTAACATATCAGTGTCGTACATACAGGCATGACTATTACATACGTCCTTTCCATTTCATATGGGGTATATTCCTGTGCTACCATCTGGGGCATATTCACTTTGTATCGTTCTATGTCGCGACACACCTAGCCAGGGTGGGGCTGTCACTACTACTTTGGGACTAGTAGTGTACATATGCCTGAGGCTAGTTTACCGTATGCCTACACCTAATATTCCGCTCTGCCTCTAACGTGGCACCAACATACACATGTTGCAGACACACACACATTACACTCACACAGCGACGCACACGGCACCCTCAGCGCACACGTACACATACTACGGCACTCACGGGGATGGTTGCACACAGTACCTACATGGACCACAACACCGGCGGTGTCTACCTCTCCCTTCATATCATCATACTATTACACGCGCATGTACTGTTACAGTACTGTGGTCTGGCGATCTTTCTGCCTCGTGGTTATGCATATCGGTATGTCACCCGTTCCATGGTTGGCGGTATCCTCTTATGTTGAACCTCCCGGATGTTCAGGTTGTCGTTTCACTATGTATACTATGTACAGATATCGCGGGTTACATCTCAGTCACCTTATAGCCCTCTAATTCCCTGTCTTAACTGTAGTATATATATGTATATGTGTACATATATTTCTATATATATATAATATATATCTATCTACATATATATATATATATATATATATATATATATATATATATATACACACACATATATATATATATATATATATATATATATATATATATATATATATATATATTTATATGTATACATCTTGCGGCGAACGTGGCAGGCATACAACAACGCCGTATGCTGTAGGACCCACGTACTGTTCAGGTGTTGGCATTACATGCTCCACTGGCTGTTGGGTGTACAGTGTTTGGGGGCTGCCTATGTTGGAGTCACATATGAGGCCACCCATACAGTACACTTTACAGGTGGTCATGTTTGTGTGCCATCCATTTCACTGTGTGTGCGGGTAGGGAGGTGTCAGTCCATGGGGCCTACGCTGTCAGAGTATGTGCTATACATTCCCTCTTTGCCAAGGCGTAGGCATATTGGGTACGCCTCCATCTGCCTACTGGGGCTGGCACAGTGTGTTCCTGGTCTGGAACCCTCTGTGCCTGGACTGGCCTTGGCAGTTGTGGTGGGCTTTGTGGCCCTTCACCATTATGTCCCTGCAGCAGCTGCTTCCGCAGGATCATATTATGTAGCATGGCACATACTATGAATATGTGGGCACATGTGCCTGGAGAGTACTGCAAGGCTCCACCAGATGTATCCAAGCACCGGAACTGTGATTTCAGCATCCTGAACACACGATCTATGATTATTCTGGTTTGTGCGTGTGCCTCATTATGGCGTTCTTGCATGTGTGTGTGTGCATTTCTGATGGGAGTCATCATCCACGGCTCCAGTGCATAGCCAGCATCCCCCACGAGATGGCCTTGTGGGATGTTCCCCCTGGCAAATACCTGATACAGCTGTGAGGCATGCCAGATATGGGAGTCGTGGTAGCTTCCAGGGCTGCCAGCACACACATCCATGATAATGCCCTGAGCATTGCACATGACCTGGCAATTGATGGAGGGGAATCCCTTGCGGTTTATGTAGCGTCTACCCTGCTCGCCAGGTGGTGACTTGATTTGTATGTGCGTACAGTCTATCGCACCCAGTACCTCCGGGTATTGTGCCACACGGTGGAAGTGGCGCATATTGCTAGCCAAATCCTCCTGAGATCTGGGGAAGTATATATGCTCATTGGCATGTGGTAACATGGCATCCAGGAACTGGTGTAATACCCTGGATGCTGATGCCTGTGAGATGCCCATTATATCTCCAGTTGGCCTTTGAAAGGTACCTGTGGCCAGTATTCGCAAGCTTACACATACCTTTGTGTCCACTGGGATGGGTTCCCCTCTGTTGTTTCTTGTTCTCAGGCGTGGCCGGCACAGCTCCACTATTTGCTGTAACGTGTCCCTGTCCACCCTGTAACGCTCTACTATCTCCAGGTCTTGTAGGCCCTGGTAGGTTACCCTTGGTCTGAACACTCTCCTTCTCCTCCGAGGCCTACGGTGGTTGTTGGCATCCTCCTCCACAACACCGTCTGTCTCTAACACATGCTGATGGATCACAGCCACGGCAGCACTCAACATGTACATTTTAAATGTTCCCCGTGTGTTTACACCTATAGTGCGGCATTTGGGAATACACGGCTGGGTGTTGTGTGCATTCACACTTTATACTATTGTGCTGTGCACACCGATGATGTCATAGGGTGTGTTTGTACAGCCGTATCTGGGGGTTATCTTCCGTGTTTTACCGATGGAACTACAATGCTGTTGCCTTTGGTGTTGCATTACTCTTGCCTGCCATGCATTACCTTTCAATCTTCCCTTACTATTTCTGCACGTTGCACCTACTATTTTCTGGCATGCATCCTGCAGAGCACTGTCATTTGTACTTTCTGGGACATGGCATATCATGCGTTTTGTGTGCTGCCACCATTGTGCTGCCTGTCTGCTTTGCTCTGCTGTGTCAGGTCTTCTATCTTTGCAATCTGCTACCTCCCCTACTTTCTTTGCATTCATATGCCTCCCCTATCCCGTTTTGCAGGTTTCTGCATGCAGAGTTGTCAGCTGCCGCCGATTGGCCTTCGTAGGTTGATTAGTGTTGATTGCTCATTAGTACTCCAATTACACTTCTTCCGCATTTCCTCATATTCTTAACATCACCTTCCTGTTTCCGATGTTGTTTGCGGGGCGAGCGTCACAAGACTAGGTTAAGGGAACGTAGTCATCCTCGTACACATGCACTTCTGCGCGCATTGTGTGCTCTCAGCTGAACTATTACCGCACACCCCGGTCCTGCAGCTGTGATTTGCGATGTACAGCCCAGGTTTGCTGTGCTCCAATGTGCTTCCTGCTATGGTGGCACACCCCTCTGCAGATGACATGTATTCCCTCTGAGCCACTCCTCGGTGTATTACCGCTGCGCCGTTTGGTACAGCCTTACACCGGCGGGGGATTTGCGATTCAGTATTATCTGCCTCATTTGCATGGCATTGACTACTAATTCATAGTTACCACGCCGAACACTGCCGCGAGTCCTTGGCAACCCTTGCACCGTGGTTGTGGCGTTCCATGCATACCATGGTGTATTATGCTGTGAACCTGCTGTGTATTACGCTGCTGTTTTATAACATTGTTATATTATTTCATTGTGTTGCACCTTCCACAAACATGTCCTAGGGTTCTGATGTGCGTTGCTGTGGACATGCCATTTAAGTTGTTATTTACGTGTTGTGCATGTTTTCTTTTGACATTGTCTGTGTATTTCGCCATTGGCATATGTTAACTGTGTGATACCTGGGTCTGACACTCTTCCATTACTCCGATGTTATGTTTGTGGAAATGTAAACCATTTTTTTTTGGTTTACATTGCTGTGGGCTTATGCTACGCCTGCACCACTTCGTGAATCGCTATATGCCTTCATTTGCATGGT
This sequence comes from Protopterus annectens, assembly GCF_019279795.1. Taxonomy (NCBI): domain Eukaryota; kingdom Metazoa; phylum Chordata; order Ceratodontiformes; family Protopteridae; genus Protopterus; species Protopterus annectens. The sequence goes on from NC_056728.1 coordinate 1,690,920,111, forward strand.
GACACACCGCACATAGGGTGTTTAGCATACCTACGCCGGGGGTTGCGCAGATCTGGCGTACGCCGGTAGTGCACGTGGAATTGAGTCGTACCTGAATCGCTCAGCGGCCATATTTGGCATTGTAACGCCTACGCTATGCGTGCGCCTGGTGCAAGGTTCATGAATCCTGGGGCATGTTTAAATTAATACCACTTCATTTATGAAATTTGTAATATTTTGATATAATTTCAAAATTATTATTACACTATTGGGGAGATTGGAATTCCCTAATAAACTCCAACAACAATAGATCACATAAGGATAGTAAACAATCACAGCAGGTCACAATAGTATTAGAAGAACTAATAAATATTTTCAGTCTGACAGACCCGTATACACTACACCAACATGACAGATCAATTCACATTTTCTCAGCAAGAGACAAGTCATGGTCAAGAATTGATTTTTTTTTTGTTCCTGAAAATTTAACTCTTGCCAAGATAAACTATAAAGTACATCCCAGTTGTATTTCAGAGCATTCTAAAATACAGATCAGCATCAACACCTTAAGAGCTCATTCAGTTAATATCAACTATATTAACTGGACCCTAACTTCAAACATAATTCAAAGAGAAGAAGTAATGCTAGAAATACACAATATTTTTGCCTAACTTGAAAAAGACCTCACAGTAGGTACCAATCCCCATGACATACAATGAGCAGCAACAAAAGCTCTTATCAGAAGTATTCTCATTCAAAAAGCTTCATGGTTTAAAAAATGAGACAATAATACAAAAGCTAAACTGGAGATACAATTAAAGGAAATAGAAAATGAACTCCACAAAATAAATACTCCATAGAGCTTGAAGAAAACATGGTAAACCTAAAAAAATAATTATATAATCTGCATCTAAAAAACAATCCTTTATTGAGCTCATATTGCTTCACAAATATTCCAAGTGGGCACAAATATCCCCCAGAACACTTGCCAAACTAATAAATGTAAAAAAATGGACCCCCAAAATTGCTAAACTAGACTACAAAAGGAAATTATTACATAAAGATTTTGACATAATAAATTCCTTTGAAGAAATATACAATGTCTATAAACTTCATATTCACATATGTTATAAACAATATGAGGACTTTATATATAAAACCTAAAATTCCCTCAGTTAAATAAAACCCAACAACATTTCTTAAAAACACCTCGCAAACTAGAAGAGATAAAACTAGCTATAACCAAACTTAAGGTGAGCAAAGCCCCAGGCCTAGATGGGTTCATGACTGATTTTTATAAATCATTATCTATATCAATCTCGGGGGTGGCCATGGTGGTGCAGCAGTTAGCATTGCCACTTCACAGTACGAGGTTCTCCAGTTCGATTCTTGGCTGGGGTGCCTTCTGTGTGGAGTTTGCATGTCCTCTCTGTGGTCGGGTGGGTTTCCTCCAGGTCTTCCAGTTTCCTCCCACATCCTAAAGCATGCTGTAGGTGGATTGGACACTCTAAATTGGTCCTAGGTGTGAGTGTGTGCATGTGTGTGCCTTCTGTGGAAGGTTGGGTGCCAGACTGGCAACTTGATACTGTAAAACTCTACTGCCAATCATGAGCAGACAGGTGATCTGCTGTGGCAACCCCTAACTGGAAAAAGCTGAAAGAAGAAGATTCTCTATATCAATCTCCAATGTCCTGATAAGAGTGTTTAGTTATATCATCATATATGGGATAACAGATCCATATATGAATAACTCAAAAATGATCTTAATTCCCAAACCAAATTCTGATCCAACAAACCCATACAACTACAGACCAATTGCCCTTATAAATATGGATATTAAAATACCACCTCATGTATTAGCAAACAGACTGTGAAAAATATATTACTATATATAATATCCCAAGAGCAACTTGGTTTTATGCAAAACAGACAGATAAATGACAACACTCTAGTTTTAGACACCATGATTAAGCTCTTGGCAAAAGATAAACATCATAACTATGTGTTAACCATAGATACTTGTAAAGCCTTTGATAGGGTGGACTTAAATTTCTTATTTACTATATTACCCTTTTTCAATATACCACACGATTTTATAAATGTAATAAAAATACTCTATCAAAATGCATCTACAACATTATATATAAACAAAACTAAATCCAATCTTTTAAAATATCCAATGGAATGAGACTATGATATCCCCTGTCCCCCTACCTCTTTAATCTTTACCTTGAACCTGTACTCCTCTACTTGACCCAAAAAACATATTATCATATACCTAAACTCTTAAATATTAGCCTCAAGTTTACAGTCTTTGCTGATGATCTCAATATCTATTTTGAGTTCCAGAGTACCAAATTTCACAAAATATTAAAAACAACAGAATAATTCTCCAATATATCAAACTATATTATTAATCCTAAGAAATCATATATTTCCCCAATAAACCCCATTGGCCACAAGGAATTTTACTTTCCTGAAAGTGAAATACAACTTAAATACCAACTAAGATACCTAGGCATAAACTACACCCATACACATAATAAAACGCTGAAACCAAATCTCCAAAGCTCATAGGAAAACATTGAACAATATATTTCTAGGTGGAAGAATATAAACCTCTCTCTCCTATCTAGAGCAAGCATCATTAAAATTAATATTCTAACAGCAAAAGACAACACCACTATATACCCAACTGAACACACCAAATTGCTATGAGTGGAAATACACAATAAATTAAAATTTGACATTCACATATCCATGACCCTAAAAAAAGTCCACAAAAACCTAGGAGCGTTATACGGAAATAAGCAACTTCTCACGAAAGCAGCAAAGATTTCAATAGCAAATTCCTACCTTATATCCACCCTACTTTATGCCTCTCCAATATATACCAACCTAAGGCAATGCGATCTAAACAAGCTAGAAACCTGCTACAACAAAATCGCCAAATTCACCACAGGGGCATCCTACCATAGTCACCACTGTCTCTCACTTGCTGAACTGGGCTGGCTTGAACTCCCTCATCTCCTTCAATGGTATCAACTCTCACTCACCCACAAACTAATAAACCATCCAGTAAATGTCCCATCCCTTCAGAATCTATTCCAACCCTATCGCACCACCATCCCACTAAGATCCAGCAACAAAAATCACTTGCAGATCACTAAAGCCAATAACTCCACTGGTGAAGCACTATTCTCTTGCACCATAGCCAAATTGTGGAACTCCCTCCCACCCACAATTACCGCCATACCATCATGCACCCACTTCAAAACTTTACTAAAAGCGCACGTAAAAACATGCTGGCTATGCCCTTTCAACTCCCACTCTAATATCACCTACCCCATCCAACCACTACCTTTCTTTCCACTCTACTAACAGCCTTGATTATAGCAAGCTCAGATGCTCATAAGCCTAGTACTTATTGTACAGCAGGAACTTCTTTTTGTAACATTTGTTAATGTCTGTCATGTACTTCGCAGATAAAGATTCTAGTTGTCTACTTATGTACTATGTTCTTCATCTGTAAATATGTTGTAAGTAATTGCTATGTAAATTGTTGATCACTATGTATTCCAATGTAACTACTGTCTGTTTATTTTAACTGTGGAGCTTTTCTCCCCGGGCCTCCACTGAAAATGGACCTACATCCAGTCGGACACTCCCGGTCAACAAATATAAATAAATAAATAAATAAACAAATATAGCAACTCAATGCCCTAAACCTAAACATTCCCCAAAACTTTTTCCAAAAAATGAAAACTGCCCTTTCTAGCTTTTTTTATTATCTACTATCCAAACATGGTCTCCTTTATGGACAAAAATCTGGTATAATCAGATAAACTCTCTAAACATTAACCCAAAATGCCTCCCTTTTACAAACCTAAAAAATTGTAATACACTAAATCTTCACTCCATGATTAAAAATAAAATTAACCTATTCCAGAATTTAATTCCATCGCTTCACCTAACTAATAAATTAGAATTTCTACAACCTGTTTACCTCAGCCAAAATCTGAAGTTCAGTAACCAATCAATAAACTTAAATTATCCTTTAATTAAAAACATCACAATCTGGGAAATATATAAATTAAGCAAATGTAGCATTACCAAAATAAGATCTAAACTGGTTATACCAAAAATATGATGTTATACTCAGACCAATCATATTGGTCATAAATGCGAAATTCTCCACAAAATCTATAAAAGAACAAGAAATAAAAATAACCCAGTCAATAATAAAAACCTTATCGTATAAGAATAAAATGATCTCGAAAGCCTACAAATTAATAACGCCAATAAAAACCCAAAATGCTCTCTTATATTCAACCTATTGGCAAGAGCAAAACCAAAGTATCACACCCGAGGAAAAATTACTAGCTATAAAAAACATATTCAAACTAACCCCCTTCAAAGCTTAATATATACCCAGCTCATGATAAATAACAATACTTATTATACAATCACTGCTCGAAACAAATTCAACTCGAAATATTCATCAACATGCCCCTTATGCCGTAAGGAAAACATTGACTTGTTACACGTCTTTTGGAGGTGAAAGAATGTATACAAACTGTGGTGCTCATTAAGAGTTAAACCTGCAAAAATTGGATGATAAAACTATGTTCTCATGGGAAACAGAAATTCTGCACATTACACCCAAAAGCTCACCTAGCATACTCAAACATGTCCTTATTACAATATTCACTTTAGTCAAGTATTACATAGTCAAAAACTGGTTAGATAAATCTAAGATCTCTTGGGAAAACTTTAAAACTATTGCTGTAAAATTCATATCTTCACATATGTTAGCAAACAAAAACCCAAATAAAATTGCGTATTTCTAAAAATACTGTGGTTATCTTTTAGATACAATACTGAAAGACTAAAGCTGGCTCTCCCTCTTTCACTCACTTTACCTACTGATAATCTACAGTTCATAGAACCCAAAATTCTTTCCCAATATAACTAGCATCTCGGTCTCACATTTAACCAATTATTTTGTCTTTCCTTATACCTTGATATAAATATCAACTTAACTATATGAAGACCAAGTGCAAACCAAAGTTGCCCTACTTATCTCTTCCTTTTCTCCAATTATTGTATGTTTAGATTCTTAGGCAAACTTCACTTTTGGGAATAACATCTATTTGATTCTTATGCTCACAACATTTGTTGAATTATGGCACATAATAAGGAGTGGCATCTAAATCTAAATTTAAATAGATGTCCAAAGTTTTTCTAGGGTTTTTGGTCATTTTAGTTGTTTTTTTATTTGTGTCACATGATAATGGCACCAATATGGATACTTACAGGATGTCATGAGAATATCAGAATTGAAGATAGCCTACAAAACCATAATGATTAGAAAGATAGCATTTGTTAATATTCTTTGTTACACCGTTATCACAATTGCAATATTTGTATAACTTAAAACTTATTTTGTCCATTTTTATTGGTTAGCTGTTACTAATCTTGTTTTATATATATATATATATATATATATATATATATATATATATATATATATATATATATATATATATATATATTATTCAATGTTTTGATTGTCTTATATCCAATTGTATTATAACTGTTTCAATTGTATCCATATCCCATTGTATATGTAAACAATGCTTTTTTTAAGTCTTGGGCAGGATTCACAAAATCTCCGTGTAACAGTTAACATGTCTTACATGGAGGCTGCAGTTAAACGTTATGACATCAGCATGCCATGCATATTCATGAGGGCATGCTGAATCACACCCTAGGCTAACACGGTCCATGTAGGAAAGTAGGGGCATGTCCGAATGCCAAGTTCTGCAAAGGGACACACCCCCAGAAGAGTCAGAGTCCTGAAAGCAAACTCCCACGAGCAAGTCCGCAGAAATGTCAAGAAACACAACAGCACACATGTCCCCACAAACTATAAATCCAACTGTAATGTAAAATGTAAAAATAACAGTTTAATTTTTTTTTTTATAATTTCAAAAATGTTTGCCTGTAGTTGCGCTCGTTTGCGCGGGTATGCTCTCCACTCAGCCACAGTTAGCAGTCATTGAAAAGCATATAAGATCTAAGTATGCAAATTAAGCCAAGTAGCAATAGCATAGCGGTAAAGACGTTGGCCAAAGAGGAGGTAGTCACAGTTCGAGCCCCAACATCATTTTCTATTTTTAGTTAAATAAGCATGAAACAATCCCCTGACATATATGTATATATATGACTGCCTGCAGGTGAGCAGCGGTTTAACAGGTGTAATATGAGTGCCTAGAGTTGAGCAGCACTTTAACATGCTTAAAATGTATGCCCATAGCTGAGCAACACTTCACACAGCATAATATGCGTGCTCATAGACAAATAACGCATTACCCAGCGTAAGCCATTTGCGCGGAGCTGTGCAGCGCGCCAACCGGCTCACCGGCGGGCAACGTTGAGCAAGCTGTATCAAAACCACCTTTACACAGACACACCTGCTAGCCTGTCTAGACAGTAGTAAAATAAAAAAAAAGCAATGGCCAGGCTTGAACCCAGGATACTACGCACCATAGTCAAAGTACTAAACCACTACGCCATGACAGTTGTACTGAGAAATGCTGTATTAGCATATATATATATATATATATATATAAGAATGAATGGAAATAGAAGCATGACAAAGCAGGTTTTTTTAAGCTGATACATTTCCAAAATGGTCAATCACAGATAAGTGCGGGAAAACTGGCATATATAAGCCCCATAGGCGGGAATACACAGCATAACTGATTATGGAACCCATTTGCAGTCAGGATGGCAGGTGTAGGAGAGGGCAGTCGCTTCTGAGCACAGAGGTGGGGTGTTGAGGAGTCCAAATTTATGGTTTGGCTCCTAGTCCACGATCTTGAGGCTCAACTCATGCAGGGCCAGGTTCTCTGGGGTGCGTACAAGGCAGAGGTGTGGAACCGTTGGGCACATGATCTCACCAGTGCCACAGGCATACCAAGGACTGGTGAACAGATCCGTCACTACCATACGGACCTGAAGAGACGTAAGCAGGACCAACTGAACCGTTGGATCCAGGAGGCCCAGCAAATGCCCAACTCCCCACTACTGAGTAAGTATCCATGTAATTAAGTATGTAAGAAATTATCCTAGCCAATATTACGGAGATGTATGTTCCAATATTACTTCATTTATATTATAGCTGCAGGTGTACGTTCTGTGAATCGGTGAGCCTATGATGATAGGCTGGTGCGGTTGCACCACCAGGCAGGTTAGTAATTATTTTGCTGGAATTGTTATAGAATATAAGTGAGACAGCTTGTACAAGAGTTCAGTGTTGTTACATATTAATAAAGTTCAAATAAGCCTAGAAGAAATATTCTGCTAGTACTGTATGATTAGATAAGTGATGCAGCCTGTAATCCAGAAATAAACATTAAACAAGTCTGAAATAGATATTTTCTACCTGTATTGTAATATCAGATAACTGCTTCAGCCTGAAAATTACTGGTAAACAATCTACAGAGGATAGACATGTGTCAAATACATCCCCTTTTAAAATCTGCCATATGAAATAAGTGAGTCTGTTGGAAAGGATTGTTGTAACAAGTAAGAAATGTTAATAATGCCTAGAATTCAGTACCATCTTGAATTGTAAAAATAAAACAAGTGAGAGTGTGAGAAAGAGGTATGAATTGATCAAGAAAGCTGTAATAAGTCTGGAATAAAGTTGTACTGCAGTCAGTACATTATGAAATGAATGAGATAGCCACAACCAAAGAGTAAACTGGGTGTAATAAAGTACTGAAGCTAGAATGTGTCTGTCCCACAATTTTTATATGTTGCTGTACCCTTGCAATATGGAGATAGTATGGTTGTATGAAATACTGAACATCCACAGTTGTCTAGAGCCATATAAATCAAATGTAGCAGGATGCTGTACCTGAACACAGCCAGATATGAACATGTATGAAAAAATTGGAATGTATATTAATGTAGTGGTAACATTCCCATCATCAACATTCCTAAGGTTACATATAGGAAACTGTAGTAAGACATGTTGGGAATATATATCTGCAGCTACTAGAAAGGTACAGCATATGTATAGGTAGTTTAAGTTGTTAATGTAATATTTCTTCACCCTACCCTATTTCACAAATAATGCCATTCCACACCAAACTGCGTATGTATATTCACAATTAATTCCCATGGACATTTGTCCTGTTGGTTCATACATATCTGCATATACGTTGATGCATGTGCCCTGTTCACATATCCAAACCTGATGGCCTGTTGCCATCAATCAACCCTGCATGCTGTTGGATTGCGTACTGTTGTTTGAAATATGCATGTGTTATGCTTGCTGTTCAATGTTTGGAATTCATGGGTGTTTGGCTAATGGGAATACTGATGCATGCTGTTACAACTAATTTTGAATGGTGTTGTTTGTTACTAACCCAAAATGTCATAAAATACTGCTAAACATAGTACAACAGGGAAGGCGGGTTACAGCAGACCCACCTCTCCCACCTCAGCTGGTGAGTGCACCTGGCACTAGTGCCCAGGCCTGAACCTCCTCCGGTGGCCCTTTGCCACCTTCGGGTGGAAGCGCTGCAGAGGATGGGGCTCGTCCCCCCTCTGCAAGCGTGGCCGGAGGAGAACGTCCACTCAACCTCCAAAGTGTCTGGTCTGTGGTGTGTAGTGAGATCAGGCATTCTGTGCTTGAACCCCTATGTCAGCTTGAGGCACGGGTGGCGCACCTCACTGTGTGCCTGCCCATCCTATACATCCCCCAGCACAGCCCCATCCTGGTCAGTGAAGGCGCAGTGGCAACCATACCTCTCAACTTGGAAACATCAAAAATCTGGACAAAAGCCCATAAAAATAGGTACAAATAGGTACGCTGATTAACATAAAATTTGCATGCATAATTATGTAACCCCACCCACTCCAGTGGAATTGTGGGATATCAATTTTCCAACGCAAACGGAAGAACAGACAACCAAAATATGGCCCCAGACTCCCCCTGCAGCCATTCCAGTGTCCCATTACTTGGCTATTTTGCCCCATTTACCATAAACAGTATAATGTGCTTACTGCTTTACTTCTACAATGATTATTTGGATTTCATTTAAAACTTTTATTTTACATTTTATAACAAACACTAATAGATATCTGCTAAACAAAGAAATACAGTCTCACAATGAAAACTGATATAGCATTATAACTTCTCTGCCCTTGAAACTCCCATACATTGGAACAGCACTGAAACCCACATTGAAAGAAAATGGATCTGGCCAGTGGTGGATAAAGATTAGCTTTGAGCTGTTTTCAAATTGAAGGCCCCTTGCACACAAAACATAAATGTGTTCTTTGATACACCTTCCTGACTGTATTAAATTATATTCCTTAAGTATATTCCTTGTATAATACAGCACACTTGTTAGAACATGTTTTAAATATTTTTACAGTAAGCAATGAAACAAAATGCATGAATCCCTGAGTAATGTCTATAGTCCACCTGTATCAGTAAATATGCACAATCTCTGCAGAAGTAAGTCATCTAAATAATTCCACATTAAAGAAATATGCAAGATCTGTAACTAATGAAGAGATTGCTGCTAGCTAACAACTTACTATTTCATTGTTTCATCTACAAATAAAGTGCATGTTCCCTTGAGATATAAATTGCCTACGTTGTATACAAAAAATAAGCTAGTAATATTACAATAGGGAATGGATGGCAAATTGATAACAGGTTCATTCATAGTTACTAGGTATCTCTGTCAAAGAGGACATTCTCAGGACGGCAGCATCCACCCCATTTAAAGGTACAACAGAATATAGCATCATCACAGCAATCCATCTACATGCTGGGGGAGTAGAACCCCCAGCTTAGCAAGTATTCTACCTCTTGTGCTACTAATAATACAAACAGATTTACCATAAGCAACACTTAGCTTCTCTCCCCTGAAGACCTAATCAGCACAAGAAATCTGGAAATAGTCAAAATTTATTGGGAGGGGGAGAAAAGCCCAAAACCAAGGACACATTTTAAAGAGTGCTTGTATAATCTTAGAAAAGTTGCTAGAATAACATGTGTGTTGTGTTACCATGCATTTCCTGAAAGATAAGAAGATTGAAACTTAAATAGCTATTATTTAATGAAATCAGTTCTCACTGGATTTGCCAGGAAAACCACAAATTTTAAGAGGAACAGACCAAAAGTATGAGCCAAACATTCTAGACACTGACACACACACACACACACACACACACACACACACACACACACACACACACACACACACACACACACACACACTTTCTCCTGAAGCCATTAAAGTAAACACAGTTTCAGTTAAATAAGTAAGGCACACACTTTCTCCTGCCTGTAAGACAATATGTACATGAAATTACATTTTTCTCCCGCAGGCTGCAACTGTTAAAGTGAAAGTAAAACGAAAGCAGTTTCTCCTTAAATAAGTAAGGCACACACTTTCTCCTGCCTGTAAGCCAATATGTACATGAAAGCACATTTTATCCTGTAACTATTAAAAACAAAAGCAGTTTCTCTGTTAAAGCACACACTTTCTTGCCCTGCCTGTAAGCCGATATGTACACATTGAAAGCACATTTTCTTCTGCGACTATTAAAGTATAAGTAAAACAAAAGCTCTCATTAAATAAGTGAAGCACAAACTTTCTCTCATCCTGAAGCCAATATGTATATGAAAGCACATTTTCTTCTGCTGCAACTGTTAAAAAAGTAAAATGAAAGCAGTTTCTTGTTAAATAAGCAAAGCACACTTTCTTGCCCTGCCTGTAAGCCAATATTTACTCACTGAAAGCACATGTTCTCCTGCAGATCTGCAACTGTTAAAAGAGTAAAACGACAGCAGTTTCTTTCTTGCCCTGCCTGTAAGCCAATATTTCCTCACTGAAAGCACATTCTCCTGCAGACCTGCAACTGTTAAAAGAGTAAAACAACAGCAGTTTCTCCTTAAATAAACAAAGCACAAACTTTCTCGTCCTGCCTATAAGCCAGTTATGTACACAAAAGCACATTTTATCCTGTAACTATTAAAAACAAAAGCAGTTTCTCTGTTAAAGCACACACTTTCTCGTCCTGCCTGTAAGCCAATATGTACATGAAAGCACATTTTCTCCTGCTGGCTGCTGCAACTGTTAAAAGTAAAATGAAAGCAGTTTCTCCTTAAATAAGCAAAGCACACTTTCTTGCCCTGCCTGTAAGCCCATATTTACTCACTGAAAGCACATGTTCTCCTGCAGACCTGCAACTGCTTAGAGTAAAACTACAGCAGTTTCTCCTTAAATAAGCAAAGCACAAACTTTCGAGAAAACACATTTTATCCTGTAACAATTAAAAACAAAAGCAGCTTCTCTGTTAAAGCACACACTTTCTTGCCCTCCCTGTAAGCCGATATGTACACATTGTAAGCACATTTTCTTCTGCGACTATTAAAGTAAAAGTAAAACGAAAGCGGTTTCTCATTAAATAGGTGAAGCACACACTTTCTCTCATTCTGAAGCCAATATACATGAAAGCATATTTTCTTCTGCTGCAATTGTTAAAAAAGTAAAACGTAAGCAGTTTCTTGTTAAATAAGCAAAGCGCACACACTTTCTCTCCCTGCCTGTAAGCCAATACGTACACTGTACACACTGAAAGCGAAAACACATTTTCTCCAGCAGACCTGCAACTGTTAAAGCAAAACAAGTACACTTTCTCTGACTTTGTTAAATAAGTCAAGCTCTTCTGCCTGCAGTGAAAATATAAATGAAAGCACAGTTTCTCATAAACAAATGTAACCGTTACCTGCCTAGTGTCTACAGCCATTAAATAATGAAACTGAAACAAAAGCACAGTATTCACAAAAACGTAGTGTGCAGCTTAAAGAAGTAAAGCTGCTGCAGTTTGTCATATACGTTTACTGTTTATATTTTACCTGGAGGAGGAGAGAAGATATGGGAATAAATTCTGCGCTCGGCACACACATACCGCTCTGTAGAAGCTGACGTCATCACGCACGGCATGCGCGTGATGACGTAGGGAGTTATTTAAAAAAAAAAAAAAGAAAAGAAAAAGAAATTCGGAAATTAAAGGGGCCACTTGGAAATTCGTGACACCCCAATATTTTGCTCTCAAAACCGGTATTTGCCGAGAAACTCGGTACGGTTGAGAGGTATGGTGGCAACTGCCCATGGGTGGGGATTTCAGTCCCACTGTTGCCATCTGTGGGCTCATGGGCTCGCGAAATCCAAACATCCGCCCCCATCAATTGTGTTTACCCCCCATGTGTCATACTCCGCCCCTGTAGGCATCTTGTTTGTCTTGTCTGTTAACCTCCCCAACCTACCTCCCCAAATATACCTACTTCCTGTACCTCACATTCCACTCTCACCTGAAAAAAAAATAAAAAAGGGCACTCTGTTCTCACAAAAAAATTACGCCCCATACATAGCTGCCCATTTTGCAGACATGTCTGCTGGACATGTCAGCTGGTAATTACAATTGGCTGTACAACATATTTTGTTGTCCTCACCCCTCTCTCAGGGGTGGAAGGTTTCAAATTTCACATCAAATTACACACATATGCACAACTGTTGCTGATAAAGAAATGGGCAGCTATGGGCCTTTCCTACATCCCTCCTGCAAATCCCGAGCTTGGTTTCCTACTGTCCTACCTTCTTTGTGCCCCCTTTTTCACCACTGTCCTATCTCCCCACTTTCTTTTCTTTAAAGGAAATCAGCGCGGGTGTGCGTGAGAGTAAACACTTTTAAGCAGTAGTCAGCGGGTGTGCGCTTGTGTGCGCTTAGCTAAGCATGTGTGCATGAAGCTAAGCAACATTGCACATGCGTGAGCACCGCACCACGCAAACCAGCACAAACCCGCTTACAACTGCTTAAAAGTGCCTTAGTCACTCTGAATGAGAAGGCCTGTAGTCTGCCCAGCAGCAAAATAAAGTTTCCCTGTCAGTCTCAAACCCAGGACCTTGAAAACACCAGTCTGCATTACTTACCACTAAGCCATGACTGATATACAAGAACTTTGTGCTGAAAGCAATATATCATGAAATAGAAGGACTGAATGTAAAGGGAATATAGGAAGGCTATTACACAAAGCTTGTTTCATGTATCTTTACTGGCAATTCTTGTGGAATTGCATTACATTAGTGTGATAAGAGAAACAGCCATGCTAGTAGGTAATAATGTGACAGTAGCACCTTGCAAACCCTACACAGTATCAGAGCAGGATAAACACTGCCATATTTGAGTACATATATAAGAGGCCAGACCTCCCAACTGTGACTGATTTACAGGGATGTCCCTGATTTGCAAACAAATGTTAACTGTGCCCCACTGACTCCCTGTGAAATGTAGTAACAGTAGGCAGAAAGGTGGAGAATCCCACATAATGGTAACTGTCAATAAGTTAAAGTAGACACTACTTGCATGTCAGAAATGGTGTAGTAATATATATGCTCAAAATACCCCACAGTCACAACTGCAGAATATCTGAAATATATCATGGGTGTATCCCACTGATATGTACCATTCCCTGAGGCTGCCCAAATATACACCTGAGAGTATCTGAGGCCTGCAAGTGTCAGAAACACACAGGCATATCAGCCTGTCTGCTGTCACACACTCTGTGAATAGCTGTAGAATTGCTTCCACAAGCACACCCTCATGTAGGAGTACAACCCAGAAATATCAGAGGATGTAGCCATCTAATAAACTAAGGACAGTATAGCAGTTTACAAGCACTGCATGTGCCGGATATTCATAACTGTTAGTACAAAGTACAAGGCCCCACTACTGCTCAGCAGCAAAATAAGATACCTTTGTAGGTGTCAAATCCCACACCTTGGCCTCACCAGATTGCATGCAGTACCACCAAACCTATAAGAAATTGCTGCTGAAAGAAATATAGCATGCATTACAATGAGTGAATGTAAATGGAAAACAGGAAAGCCATAGCAACACATTCCAGTAAAGACAAATAGCAGGCCTTCAAGGAGTGAATGTAAAGGGTAAATAGTGAAGCCATAGCAAGAAATTGCAAGAGCTACTGCTGTATACCAGTTAATCCACAAGTCCCACAGGAAAGTACATACTCCCATGTAAACAGTATTAGTATTATTAGGTGTGAGTTAACATACACACTGAGAAGAATGAACTGGAAGAAGCAACAGTCAGGTTTCAGTACAACATGCATTTCAGTGCCTACAACACAGCCTTAAATATGAGAGACATACTAACCTTTTGACTCACAGAACAGTGCCCACAGCAAACCAGCATGGTCCCCACCTTGAAAAACTGAAAGGGCTATGCCTACCTAACCTAACATTTTATAGCACTGTCCTGAAATCACAGTGAGAACTGCAATTACCACACAGCAGGCTGAATGCAATTAGTAAATGCTGGCTAACAATTGGTGCAGAGGCCATCACATGCACATGTGCAGATACCTACAAAAGCAGCCTGTACTCCCAGTGCACACATGCAATAATATCATTGCAGTGACTAGATGGAGAGAGAGAGAGAGAGAGAGAGAGAGAGAGAGAGAGAGAGAGAGAGAGAGAGAGAGAGAGAGAGACAGAGAGAGAGAGAGACAGAGAGAGAGAGAGAGAGACAGAGAGAGAGAGAGAGAGAGAGAGAGAGAGAGAGAGAAAATAAATAAATAAATACATAAAAATAAAAAACCATCAAGACAGCAGCAAGCCAGCAGCAAGCCATCCAGCAGCAAGGCAGCCAGCCAGCAGCAAGCCATCAAGCAGCAAGGCAGCCAGCCAGCAGCAAGCCAGCCAGCAGCAAGACAGCCAGCCAGCAGCAAGCCATCCAGCAGCAAGGCAGCCAGCCAGCAGCAAGCCATCCAGCAGCAAGGCAGCCAGCCAGCAGCAAGCCATCCAGCAGCAAGGCAGCCAACCAGCAGCCAGCCAGCAGCAAGCTATCCAAAAAAGCTGTCAGAAACAAAGGTAATGTAAACTACATAATCTAATAATCTACATACTGTGAATCCTCCATATGTGTTAGCAGTCTGTATCTATATGTATATGAAGATGTGCATAGGGCAAGGGACATACTGCAACTGTTAGTGAAGGCTGGACATACATATGTAGATGAAGGTTGGTATGTGCACATATCAATATAGGTTGTAGTACAACGTACAATGTAGGTTGTATAGTAATGGATGTTTAGAAATATGTTAGTGTGTGTATTTGTATGTGTAAATATATATATATATATATATATATATATATATATATATATATATATACGTGTACATAGATAGAGAGGTATGTATGAATAGATAGACATATATAGATAGATAGACAGATAGAATACGTATATACATCTATATGTAATAGACACATACATATAGATATATATATAGATACATACACATATACAGACAGATATGAATGCCTAGAGATATGTATGCATATGAATATCCCCCCCCCCCTCTCTCTCTCTCTCTCTCTATATATATATATATATATATATATATATATACTGAGAGAGGTACATGTGTGCAGATGTATTGCAACAGGTGCCTGGTGACAAAGGCATGGACTGAACACCAGTGTGGATACTGGAGAACACTTTAACCACTAACCACCACATAGGTGGTTGCCTGCCTACTACTAGATGTGTCAGAAGGGAACATGGGAAACAAGTGTACAATAGCCTCCCTTTTGATATTCACAGTGGCACACTAGTCTTGTAATCCCTGTACATGTTATGTGTCATCACAAATGGTGTGTCAGCTAGGGAAATGTAGGTCACTGTACCCCTCTACACCTCACAATGTTCTACACGGTATGTACCTCCCATGACAACTACAGCAAGGGAAAAGGACACAGACATACCTAACAAACAGTGATAATGCCCTCAAACACATTACCTATGCAGAGTGACTGACAAAACCACAGATAGAGTGCCTTTCATACTACCTACACAGAGGTTACCACTGCTGGATATACAGAGTTATGTCACACCCATACCAGTTGTCCAACCACCATGGTAGCACCTCACAATCTGTCCAGCCTAAATGACCTATGGCCATCATCCTTGGCACTGCAGTAAAGAGCACATGCTGGAGGTACAGGTTCCATCCACAAATAAGCCATACCCTGGAGTAAACCACCCAGCATTAAGAAGCAAGGCTCCTTATTAGTAGATGTCAGACATACCCCTGATGAATGTTATGCAGATAGGTAATATGCCATATGAGTCACCCTGTGTAATTGTTTTACAGGAGCAAGTACAATCACATTGCATGTGTCCCATGGGGTAGGGTAGCATAACACTATACTGCCGTAGGCCCAGGGCCAATAGCATAGTACCTACCTATGACATAATGCACATAAACATGTACTCATTCCAATACCAACTATGTGAGGTGGAATGAGTGTGCCACTGACTGTGTGCAAGGTCTGTAATGGTATGATTGCTCAGCATGACTTTGTGTCTGTCATGGTAGTGTGTGTCCTCGGTGTGAGGCCAGAGAAAGATGTGTCAGTTATTGGGATACAAACATACTACATTGCCATATGTTGTGCTGTGGTTCCCTGTATATGACTGAGGTGTAGGTAGGTGTATGGCAGCAAAGACTAGGGTGCATTACCATTGAAACTGTAACTGTGCATTGCATGCATTGTATGGCATGACAATATTCCCCATCCATTAGCTTGATACATACCCCCAGTGTGAGGTTGTGCATTGGACCTCAAACAGTGTGCCGAGTGCTGGTGTATACTAGTTTGTTGTATGGAGTGTGGCAGGCACTGTCACACAGTTGTTGGCTGAGCACTGATATTTGTTAATTTACATGTGTATCCCCTGATACAGACAGATGCTATATATGTCAGTTCAGTGATATCAGTACAGTAGAGTATTATGTGTGCCATATTACTTGCTCACATATTTTTCTTTTCCTTCCAGGGCGATGGTGCATCAGCACAATCCCTGTTATTTAGCTGCAGAGGATGAAGAGATGGTGCAGGATTTTTCCACACTTATTTCCCGGACCAGCCAGAACCAGCAGGAGAGGGCTGCACTGTGGCAAGACCTTGTCCATCTGGTAAAAGACATAGGCATGCATAACCGGACATATGAGCAGGTACACCATCACTGCAGTGATTTAATTAGAAATGTCTGTCAGCGTGCGTCTGATATCCACAGACAACAGCTTGCCACAGGTGGTGGGGGGTACCTATCCACCCCCCCCCCTCACCAGACTGGAGGAGCTCCTCCTAAGTGTTGTGGCTCCAGGCCAACAACAACAACATCCACAGACATGTGTAATGATGGAAGCTGGAGCCACCCAGCATGTGGACATGGAGTGTGCAGGTAACATGCCATATCTGTAGTTGACTGTTCTTTGCACTGGTAGTTTATGCATGTGTGAGATGTGTACTATGTGTGCAGCTGTTATCCTGGAAATTCTTGTGCAAGAGTGATATTCTCAATATCATCAGTACACCTGTGAAAGCCAACTGTTGTACTACTGTACTGTATCATACTCACAGTATCAATGGCACAGTTGTGCCCACTGACAATAACTGTCTTATTTGTGCAGGTCCCTCTGGAGTAACAGCAAGGCAGCCAATCCATGCTGGTGAGTGTGTAATAACAATACTATTAATACTAATGATAATAATAGTAATAATACCCTCAAACAGTATTGTGTGTGTTGGATTGCAGGTGTGAGTGTGTGTGTGTGTGTGTGTGTGTGTGTGTGTGTGTGTGTGTGTGTGTGTGTGTGTGTTTGTTTCTCATGTACTGAGGAGTGTGCATGTGTGCATGTGTGCATGTTCCCATGTGCATGTGCCCATGTGCATGTGCCCATGTGCATGTGTGCATGTGCATGTGTGCATGTATCCATGTGCATGTGCCCATGTGCATGTGTGCAGGTGCATGTGTGCATGTGCATGTGTGCATGTGTGCATGTGCCCATGTGAGCATGTGTGCATGTGTGCATGTGCCCATGTGTGCATGTGCCATGTGTGCATGTGTGCATGTGTGCATGTGCCCATGTGTGCATGTGTGCATGTGCCCATGTGTGCATGTGCCCGTGTGCATCTATGGTAACATTGTGTACACATTGTAAACTGTGTTTCCTGTCTTCCTCTCATAGGTTCTAGTGTTGCTCTGTTGGTGTGCAGCAGGGAACCTGAAGCCACTGCTGGGGAAAGTGATAATGATGATACATGTGTAATGGCACAGGGAGGTGTGACAGGGTCTGTTGTTGGTCAGCCAATCAACAGTACACAGCAGTCAATCCCATCAATGTGCACAGTCATCCTGCTGATACATCCATTGTCACCAATGCCCTTAGCTGAGGGACAGCATACAGTGGGCATTGACCAGGGTGATGTGGTATCAGTGGCACATGCATCCCCTCACAGCAGCCATGGCCAGAGTCCTGACATGGAACCACACAGGCAGATATCCAGGGGTTCTCGTGGGAGCATCCGTGATCTTACTGCCCCTGTTAGATGTGCCCACAGAGGTCTTTCAACCTCAACTATGTTTCGGGCTGTAATGCAGGCACAGGCACATATGGAAAGGTACACCAGACAGGGTCTGAGGGAGCTTAAAGCACATCGCACTGCTATGAATGACACTATGCATGACGTTGCGGCTGCCATCTGTACTGTCGGCGAGGTCATTGACAGACGTTGGGGGGGGGACATTAGATCTGTTCCACAACTACATGTCCATGAGCCAGGGCAATGCAGGATGGTTGAGGGGTCGGCGTGGACGTATGCCAGCAACATCAGGGGCTGGCAGTCATCGCGGATGACAACAAACCCGCAGCCACTCCCATAGTGCCTGTACCAGCCTCAGCAATGCTGGGTCTGTGCTGTCATCAGACTGCCCTAGAGGACCACGTGCACATGGCTCTGGACAGTCCCAGCAGGGAGATGTGTCCAATCATCAACCAACTGCTTCTGATGACAGTACCCAGTCTGGCTTAATACCTGATACTGTCCATAGCACCCCTGCCAGGCACAGGTCCCGTGCCCAGAGACAGTGATCTGTATGACCTGGCAGGTACAGTCTGTGGCTGTCCACAAACACCCGTATATGGCAGCCATGAGGTGGAACTGTGTGCATGCATACACACATGCATAATGCTAACACCTAGGGCTTACACATACACACACACACCGCATCGACATTGCCCTATGTTGTACTGTTGTCCCTCACTAACACACATACACACATACATGTCGATTGGATGTGTCAATGGCAGACTCGGACATACCAAGTACACACCCTGTGCATATGATGAAACTGTGCCACCTCCTGCAATCTGTAACATTGATGCAGGAACAGGATAGCATAGTGCTGATGCACAGGGTGACTACATAGAACTGTAGTAATATTATCATGTTATTAACAGTACAGTGTAATGATATAATTGTGGGTATATCCCAGCATGCCTGATGCATTAACAGTATGATTGTCATTGTTAAATGATTTCAATACACAGGAGGTTCAGGTTAAAAAGTTTACTAGTGTACACCAGGAGACAAAAAATGTACAAGTACAGAATTTTGTCTGACATGAAACAGGAAGCACACAATTTTATATAGGTTTAACATTTAAGCTATGCCCACCTTACTGACGTGATATGTCACAGGGCATCTACATCACTTTAGCTTACAATTCTTCATTCATTAAGTTTGCTGATGCTGTACATTTAAAAAAACTTTTCTTTTAGATACAATACGGCCTTGCTATCCAGCTGGTCAGTCATAATGTCTTTCTGTAAAGTTATTTATTCAAGGTTTCATATCAGTTCGGATACAATAGCAGCTTCAGTCTTTTAATGCATGTCTTTGTTCTTTGTTATACTTTCTCACACAGCTGCGTGATATCTAAGTAACACATATACAAGGCCATCTCATTCCGACAGGAAAGAGCAGAAGATTTCATTATTTTACACATTTAATTTCCTGACCCAGCAGATAATCACTTGTGAAAAGCATAAACATTAAAACTTCCTAAGCTAGCATTCTGTCAGGGTCAGGGATCAGCTTTTGCTTCAAGCCACAATGCAGTTTCAAAACTACTTCACATTTAGACATGAATTAATTTTACTACTATATGATTAATAGAATAAAATGCATTATATACTACTTTGCTTTTAAGCTAGCATTTCTCATGTATTCAAATACACATTTTTCTAACAGGGCTACCTGGAGCTTGCAGTACCAGCATAACACTGTTCTACAAATGGGTAGATAGCTGTGGGTTACCCTCTGAGTCCTTGTAAATGTGAGTGTGTGTGTGTGTGTGTGTGTGTGTGTGTGTGTGTGTGTGTGTGTGTGTGTGTGTGATATGTCACAGGGCATCTACATCATTTTAGCTTACAGTCTTCTATTCATAAAGCTGTTGATGCTATATATTTAAAAAAAAACGTTTCCTCTAGATACAATACGGCCTTGCTATCCAGCTGGCCAGACATAATGTCTTTCTGTAAAGTTACTTCTTCAAGGTTTCATATCAGTTCGAATACAATAGCAGCTTCAGTCTTTTAATACACGTCTTTGTTCTCTGTTACACTTTCTCACACAACAGATACAGCAATAAAATCTTTGATTAATCTTTTCATACAGGGAATTCCACAGCAAACACATGCTCCTATTAAGAGTATACCCACACAAATGGCAATCAGAATATTCATTAGGATGGAACCCCACCCCCCAAATAGATTCTGGAAAAAGTCCATCAGTGGGTTTGGGCCTGGTTCAGTCATGGCTGATATTTGCTGAATTACCTCTAGATGGTTATTGATCTCATGACGATTGTCAGGAATATAAGCACAGCATTCTTCTTTGATAAGCGCACACGTACCACCTCTCGCCACTAGGGTGAAGTCAAGAGCCATTCGATTTTGTAGCACAACAGTTCTCATTGCATTCAGTTCATCAGTCACCAGTTCTAGGGCGGAAAAATTTGCATTACTCATTACTTCGAGAAGTTTCGACAACTTCCTCAGCTCCCAGATCGATTTGACTGCTCCATAGGCTGGGAATATTCCTGCCCAGGATATAACACTGTCACTCAAGTCCATATGAGTCAATTTGCTTTTGTCTTTCACGGCATTATGATCTTTCCAGCCAGCTTCGATCTTTCCGACTGGATTCACAGGTTTTTCAACTGGACCTTCAGGCTTTCGAGCTGCTTCTCTCACGTTTCGTATCTTACCCAAAGGTAATTCTGCAGTATGTCTTATTGCCGGAACCAAATAACCCAAAAAACAACTGCCGGACCAATTCTCAGGTAACCATTTATATGCCTTTTTCCCACAAATAAAATAACAGTTTTCTACTTTAGTACTAATATGCATCAGCCCTACATGAAACATTTTCTGATCTATAACTGACAATTGTTTAAACAAAACTGGATTTTTGCGAATGTCATTCATAGTTGTTTTCAATGAGTTCAAATACAAGTCATATTTAGTATTGCAAAAAGTATTGCCATTACCATTCTTAACATAACATCGGTAAGATATGGTTATATTACAATTGCTCCAGTCCACATAGAGGGTATCATTTTTTATAAAAACATACAACTCCTTTTTGTGTGACAGGTAAAAATAAAGCTATTTTGTCCTGTGATCTCACAGTTCCTGTATCGAAAAGTAAATTCTCCCAAGTTTCATTTATCCCCAAAGGTACAGCGGACATTATCTGTCTTCCGTATGCTGTTGGTATAGCTGTACAAACCCAGCAATTTGACATGTTCATAGTCTCTGCATATACACATTTCATGGCTAGGTATGTGTTAAAATTTGGATGCCAGTCTATAGATGTTTCATCACGCCTTCCCACTTTCACTTGTGTGGTTGTGTGTAGGATAAACCACAACAAGAGGAAAATTGTCACAATTACAGTCAATAAATATACACTCAACAAAATGATTATGCAACATCTCTGGGGTTGTTCTAAATTTCTATTTGCTTTGTTTTTGGCCATCTCGGTCTGGTTGTGTATCAGTCACAAAGTTTTTATCAAGTTGAAAGTTCTTTACCGGTTTACAATGTGTCAGCTGAACCCAGGACGTCCTCTCGGCCACTCTAACTGCAGTAGGCATTGCCAACAGAACCTGGTAAGTCCCTCCCACTTTGGACTCGCCCAATTCTTACTTTTCGTCACTTTCAGCCAAACCCATGACCCTGGGGCCAAGACTGCTTCCACCGGTCTGGTCTGTTCCTTATCTGAAAAAGAGTTAAACTGCAAAACAGATTTATTTGCTAACAGTTTCCTCATATAACTAGCTAATGAACTGTCAGCCTCTTGCTCTGCAGGCATGAGAGCTTTCCACTGAGGCACATAATATGCTCTCCTAAAAACCATTTCAAAGGGAGTCAAACCCTTTACATTTGGAACCGTTCTCATACTCAGCAGTGCTAAAGGCAGACAGTGTATCCAATTCTTTTGTGTCTCCTCAACTAGCTTTCTAAGTTTACTTTTTAGGGTACCATTGTACCTTTCCACCAGTCCTGCTGACTGTGGGTGGTAGGCACAATGGTTCTTTAAGGAGATACCAAAAAATCTCCCAAGTTGGTGGATTGTCTGGTTTACAAAATGTGTGCCGTTGTCACTATAAATCCTTTCCGGAATGCCAAATCTAGAGATTACTTCTTTTATCAGGGCTTTCGCCACTGTTGCTGCATCTGGGTTTTTGGTTGGAAAAGCTTCTACCCATTTAGAAAACATGTCTACAATAACTAAACAAAACTTTTTCCTTTCACATTTATTCAATTCTATGAAATCCATACAAATAGTATGGAACGGGTATGGTGGTATAGGAAAACTTCCTTGCTTGGTTTTAAATGCTCCTTGTGCATGGTGCTTGTTACAAGTATGACAAGCTGCACAATTTTTTTTGTGCAATCTGTGTATCCATATGTTTGGAATATTGGATTTACTAACTGTACCATCCCCCCTGTTGAGACATGGCACTGCCCATGGCTCAACAAAGCTGCATATCTAAATAAATTAGACGGCAATATCGGTTTTCTTTCTTTGGAAATGTACAGTCCATTCTCAAGAATTGCACCTCGTTTTACCCATTTTTGTTTCTCTGCTTTTGTAGTAAGCATCTGCATTGTTTTTAACATATCTAAATCTAAAATCTCAGAGGGTTGTAATTCCTCATTTAAAAGTAAAGTTTCTGAGTCTGAGGCTGCTTGCTTTGCAGCTGCATCAGCTCGTGCATTGCCTTTTGAAATCTTATCCTGCTGTTTCGTATGAGCTACACATTTACAAATAGCTACTTTGGTAGGTAACTGAATAGATTCTAATAACTCCAAAATAAATTGTGCATGATTAATAGGTTTTTCACTAGATGTTATCATTCCTCTATTTTTCTATTGTGCAAATACATGTACTGTAGAAAAAGCATACTGACTATCAGTATATATGTTCACACACTTGTTTTTTGCTAAAGTACATGCCCTCGTCAAAGCTATCAATTCTGCTGCTTGTGCAGATAAGTTGTGTGGTAAGGATTGAGCTTCTAAAATTTCAGTGTCTGTAATTACTGCATACCCTACCAGATTCTTCCCTGTAGGACCCCTTCTGCATGAGCTGTCCACGTAATATGTCACCTCAGCATTATCCAAGGGCATATCTGTGAGATCTTGTCTAGGTAAAGCTAACTGTTCAATTTCCTGCAGGCAGCTGTGTGGTGTGCCATCTGCAGGAGTTGGGAGTAATGTTGATGGATTTAATGTTGTACATCATTCAATTGTCATATGAGGTTGGCTCAGCAGTATAGTCATACACAAAATATGTCTAGCAGGAGAAAGGTATGCCACTTTTTCTTGCAGTAAAATTATTGCAACTGCATGAGGCACTCTCAATGTGAGAGGGTGGAATAACACCACTGAGGCCGAAGCCTGTACTGCCATTGCAGCTGCAACTACTGCTTGTACACAGTGAGGCAAAGATTGCACCACTGGGTCTAACTGTGATGAATAATAGGCTATGGGGCATTGCTTATCCCCATGTTGTTGCGCCAATACTGACATCATATAGACCTTGCTTACAATCTACGGTCTGAAAAAAACATTTGTGATAATTTGGAAGTCCTAAAACTAATGAAGAAGCTATCAACTGCTTCAACCTGCAGAAAGCCGTTTCTGCTTCGGGTGTCCATTGTAAGATATCTTGTGCTGCCATTGGTGTCTTATATATCAAGTCAGTCAGTGGAGCAGATTCCAAAGCATAATTTGGTATCCAGCTCTGACAAAAATTATTTGTACCTAAGAAAGACATCGCTTCCTTCTTGGTTGATGGTTTAGGTGCTTGCAAAATTGCTGTTTTTCTTTCCTCATCTAGTATTCTACCTTCATTGGATATTACATATCCCAAGTATCTAACTTGTTTTCTCCAAAGTTGTAGCTTACTTTTGTTTACTTTGTGTCCTTGTGTTGCTAAAAATTTCAATAATGCTACAGTATCCTCCCCTGCACTGTTGCTGGGTGGGGGCTGCTAGCAAGATGTCATCTACGTAAAGTAGAATTTGACTACCTCCCGGTGGGGTAAACCCTGCCAGGTTGCTAGCCATTTCTTGTGCAAATATTATTGGACTCTCACAATATCCCTGTGGTAGTCGAGTATATGTATACCTTTTACCCTGAAATGTAAATGCAAACCAATATTGACTATCAGGATGTATATGTATTGAAAAGAAAGCATTGCTAATATCTACCACAGAGAAATATTTCTGTTGCGGTTCTAAATCGTTTAACAAGGTATGTGGGTCTGGCACGGTAGGTGCTCTAGGTATTACTGCATTATTTACAGCTTGTAAATCTTGTGCCATCCGCCATTCCCCGTTTGCTTTTTTAACAGGAAATAGGGGTGTATTACATGGTGAATCAGGAGATTCTACCAGTACTCCTTCTTTGAGTAATGCTGCTATTATAGGCTTAATTCCTATTTCTGCATCCTTTCTGAAAGGGTATTGTCTTTTCTGTGGTCTAAAAGCTGACTTTGGGGTAATTGTAACTGGTCCTGCTGTTCAAATAAGTCCTACATCTGACTTGCCTGTTGACCAAAGAGTTTTTGGAATTTCACATAAAGCCTTTTCTTCTTCTTCTAATAAGAACGCTAATCAGCTGTCCTCACTAGATTGCAAGTGTACAGCTGGATGTGTCTATGTTAACCAATTCAGTTTTTGTTTTTGTATCCCTTGTTCTGATAGTTCTAAATCAGTCTGTTTTTCCCATCTTGTTACTTTTTCTCCTAAGTCTGCCCATTTGACACTTTTGTTCTTTGTCAAGCTGACATGTGGTAACCGATTTTATCTATACAATGCAAGGAATTCTTGAGGTAACGAACAGCTAACTACACTGTTCCACTCAGTATCCCAGTACAAAGTACGCAAAACCAATCTAGTTGCATGATTTCTAAACAATTCTTGCTCATATTCTCTATCAGGTCCTGGTGTAGTACAGTAGTATAGAGTACAGTGTAACAAATGCTGTCGATCAGTGTTGAGGGAGGGGGCTTTACTGATGGCTACGTTCATCAGTTCCTCAGTTACTGCCCCTGGACCAGTCGTGACTAGGTCCTGGCTGTACCAGTAAAAAATTTCACCCTCCGATCGCACTACAAAAGTATCCATTTGTCTATGTGCCTCCATACCTTGTACAGTTGGAACTATTGCTATGCCAAATATCTGCATAAGGTCCCTGCCCAATAGGTTTACTGGACACTTTGCATAAACAACAATTTTACTTCTCTGGGTCATACCTGAAACAGGGTCAGTTATTGCTATATCATGGGAAAGTGGTTCCCTATATAGCTGTCCATTTGCGGCTTTTACTAGTATATAATCAGGTGATTCTGAATGTACTGGTAACTTGGAGGGGTGTATCAAAGTCCGTGATGCTCCTGAGTCACTTAGGAATTTGACTTCCCTTCCCTCCACCAGAAGTGTAACTTCCGGTTTCGTATCTGCTAAGTAAAGCTCTAAACTCAATAATGCTAAGTCCAAAATTTCATTTTGTTCATCCTCCATATCTACTTGCACTTCCTCTACTCCTATCACATTTACATTTGTTTTTTGTTTATTAACTTTTCCTGA
Source organism: Protopterus annectens (assembly GCF_019279795.1). Taxonomy (NCBI): domain Eukaryota; kingdom Metazoa; phylum Chordata; order Ceratodontiformes; family Protopteridae; genus Protopterus; species Protopterus annectens. The sequence goes on from NC_056728.1 coordinate 1,690,946,220, forward strand.
TGATTTCTGACTTTCACATGATGTATCCTCACTATCATATAGTCAGTCCTCATCTCCCTTATCTTCTGTAATTACCTTTTTGTTTTGCCTACAATCCCTAGCTAGATGTCCCTTTTTCCCACACTTGAGGCATTCACCTCTCTTTTTTCTTTCTTCAAAATCATCTAATCGTTTGCCAGACTGTTTGTTCCCCTGGGTATTTTTCTTGCCCTTTTTACCTGACTGTAATACAAATACTTCAGCTCCGTCTTCAGCAGTGAAGACTTGCACCTTCTTTTTCTTTTTACTATTAAAATGTCTTTCAGCATGTCTAGCGTATTCAAGTAAGGCTTGTAGCCTCCCTGTTCGATGGTCTATCATATGCTTCGTAATGAAGCTACTAATAGGTGCAATGCAACCTTTCAAAAATGCATTTTTTAATTGTTGTTCATACGGGGAATCATTCGTTTGGTTCTCAGGAACCGACATAGCGCTATGATTATTAAAACATTCTAATAATCTAGCATAATACCCATCTATCATCTCATTTTCCTGTTGTATGCATTGATTAATGCAAGTCCAATCTGCTCTAGGTTTCCATTTCTCAGAGATTCAGTCTGTTAGACCTTTCACTCTGTTGTCTAACTCTGCGTCACTATGTGGGAGTGGTTTAAATTCTGCATTACGAGGATTCCAGTTGCCACAAATCATGTGCCAATCTAGACCTATAATTTGTCTTACTACTTTTTCTACTTCTTCCCCATTCAAGTGGTAACTCAATCTCATGCCTTGTAAATCTTCTAAAAATTTCGTAAAATTAACTTTCGGATGGGGGATTCCCTCAGTAGCCTTCCGGATATCTTCAGGTGTCCATGGTCTATATACTAAGAGTGTTGGGTCCTGCCCTTCCTGTCCTGCCTGAGGATTTGGAACTTCTATAAGTGGGCATATTTCTTCCTCACCTTCATCCTGTAGATTTCTCTCTATTTGGTATAATTCTGTGTCCCTATGTGTTTTACGTGCTCGGGACCTAGTTTCAATAGGATCTCTAACAAATGGTTGTGGTCTTGCTGAAACTTCAGGATAACGCGGAGGTGGACCAGCCTGTCCACTCGTTTCATATCCTGAAAAGGGTAAGGGAGGGGGCAAGGGAGGAGGAGCTGTTGCTATTACCAAGTTATTATCCTCTTTGTCTAAAAATAATATTTTTGAATTTTTAAGCTTTTGTTCTCTACGATTTGCTTCCTCAATCCACCTGTGTGCTTGAGGTATGCCTAATTGGCGTTGCTTTTTTGCCTGACCTCCCGCATCAGATTTAAGCTGTTTAAGGAGTTTCACTAGTGAAGTTTTATCTAGTTTACCATCAAATTCATATTTACTAACCCATTTCGTATAATACCTAACGTTATCAGAATATTGTAATTGCATGTATTTTGCGTCTTCGGTTAGGGGCGGATCTTGCGATGTTTTAGTGCACTGATTACCCATGTCAAAGAAAATGTTATGTAACCCCTTTTTTTTTTATCACATGATATCAAGTTCTCAGTTCCTGTTCACAGTTTATCTAGAATAACTGCCTACCTTATTCTGTTACCCTGATCTATGACCAAATATACAGTACTTCCTTTTGTCCCTGATCTGCAAAACAAATCTTGACAACAATATACTGTAACCTAGTCCCTGATCTAAAATAGAAAAAAAAGGCAAATACTTCCTACCTGAGCCTCCGGTATTGAGAAAGTCCAAGTTCCGCTTTTCGGCCACAGATCAGAAAGTGGCCAGCCACTTTACACGACAATTCAGTCGGAGGCCTTTTCACTCAAGAAGAACCATTTTGGTAACTTCTCCTGCGCAGTATTTGACCACCGATACGCTCTGATCTGCGGCTTACCAAGGGAATTCCGTCTTCGAAGTACCAAACTGTTAAATAAAATAAGATTTCATTACACAGGAGGTTCAGGTTAAAAAGTTTACTAGTGTACACCAGGAGGCAAAAAACGTAGAAGTACAGAATTTTGTTTGACATGAAACAGGAAGCACACAATTTTATATAGGTTTAACATTTAAGCTATGTCCACCTTACTGACGTGATATGTCACAGGGCATCTACATAATTTTAGCTTACAGTCTTCTATTCATAAAGCTGTTGATGCTATATATTTAAAAAAAACTTTTCCTCTAGATACAATACGGCCTTGCTATCCAGCTGGTCAGACATAATGGCAAGGATTCATGAAGCCTCCGTGTAAGAGTTATAACTCTTACACGGAGGCTGCAGTTAAACGGAGTGATGTCAGCATGCTCTGCATATTCATGAGAGCATGCTGAGTCACACCTAAGTCTAACACGGTCCGTGTAAGACAGTAGGGGGCGTGTCCGTAGGCCAAGCCCTGCAAGCGGACACACCCCCAGAAGTGTAAAAGTGCCCAAAGTAAACACCCACAACAGAGTCCACGGAAATGTGAATAAACACAACACAACACATGCCCCCACAGACTATTAACATAACATATATAAATGAACATGTTATATATTTTTTTAAATTGTAAAAATGTTTAACCATGAGTGCGCTCGTTTATGTATGCCGTAGCGCAGCTACAGTTAGCAGTCAGTGGGAAAGCATATAAGAACTAAATATACATAGTAAGCCAAGAAGCAATAGTATAGCGGTAGAGATGTTGGCTAAAGAGAAGGCATTCATGTTTTGAGCCCCAACAACACTAACTTTTATTTTTAGCAAAATAAACACGAAACAAGTCCCTGACAAACATGTACACATATAAAATCACATTTTATGTAAATTGTAATGAGATAGCCCATTTATATTGAAGAAATGTGAGGTAACAAAAGAATAAAAAATGCCAGATGTGCCCATAGCTGAGCTACAGTTTAACAAGGTGAGTGCATCTGCCCGTAGGTGAGCAGTGGTTTAACTGGTGCAAAATAAGTGCCCGTAGCTGAGCAGTGGTTTCACATGCTCAAACTGTGTGCCCCTAGCTGAGTTGAGATGACTATGTGTGCTGATAGTCAAATGAGGCTTAAACCAGCGCACCCCGTTTGTGTGGAGCTACGCACCGCTCCAACAAGCTAACCGACGGGCAATGTTGAGCAAGCTGTAACAAAACTGCCTTTACACAGACACACCCCCTAGCCTGTCTAGACAGTCAGAAAATATAAAAAGCAGTGGTCAGGTTCAAACCCAGGACACCATGTACCATAATAAAGGTACTGAACCACTAAGCTATGACAGGTGTACGGTAACAGCACATATATAGGAATGAATAAAAAGTGGAGCATGACAAAGCAGATCTTGTGAAGTGGATACAATTCCAAAATGGCCAATCACGGAACAGTGCGGGAAAAATGGCATATATAAGCCCCATAGGTGGGAATACACAGCATAAACGATTGTAGAACTGACTTGCAGCCAGAATGTCAGGTGTAGGTGAGGGTAGTTGCTTTCGAGCACAGAGGTGGGGCATTGAGGAGTCCAGATATATGGTCTGGCTCCTAGTCCACAATCATGAGGCCCAACTCATGCAGGGCCAGGTCCTGTGGGGAGCATATAGGGCTGAGGCATGGGACCGGTTGGCTCATGATCTTACCAGTGCCACAGGGATTCCAAGGACTGGTGAGCAGGTCCGTCACCACCATGCGGACCTGAAGAGATGCAAGCAGGACCAATTGAACCTTTGGATCCAGGAGGCCTGGCAAATGCCCAATGCCCCACTACTGAGTAAGTTACATTTAATTATGTATGTAAGAAATTAAATTAGCTGATATTATGGAGATGTGTATTCCAATATTACTCCATTTATATTACAGCTGCAGGTGTCCGTTCTGCGAACCGACGAGCCTATGGCGATAGGCTGGTGCGGTTGCACCACCAGGCAGGTCAGTAATCCACACCCAGTAACTGTAAAGAAATATAAAAGTATGACAGTTAGCAAAAGAATGCAGTGTAGTCACTAACTAATAAAATGTGCAAGTAACAGTGTAAAAGTGTTTGCAAGTATTGCTTGATTACAAACTGTGTTTCAGTCCGAAATCCCAACATAACAGTGAAAATGTATGAAATAAATTCTGAAATAAAGATGCCCCACCTATAATATCATAGTGCATATCATAGCCTAGAAGTAAGTACCATCCTGAATAGTAAAATGAAAACAAGTGAGAGGGTGTGAGAAAGAGTCATGAATCCACCAATAAAGTAGTAATAACCCCTGTATAAAGTACACTGCAGTCAGTACAGAATGAAATGGATGTGACAAGTAGAACCAAACTGCAAAATGTGTCCAAAGTGTTGCTGCAGCTGGAATGTGTATCCCAAAATCTGGATATGTTGCTCTCAGTCTGCAATATGCAGATAGTATGATTGTCTGAAATATCAAACATCCACAGTTGTCTATAGCTATATAAAGCAAATGTAGCAGGATGCTGCTGCTGAACAAAGCCAGATATGAACGTGTATGAAAAACAATAAAATGTATATTGATGTAGCATGAATAGTCCTATAGTCATACCCTTCGGAAAAACAAGGTAACCCCAAGCTACCATATAGGTGGCAATCCACTAAGCACAGAAGAGGTTATCAGGGACCTGGGGACCCAGGTTGACAGTGGCCTTTCTTTTGACACTCACGTTGCTAAAGTGGTTAGAAAGACCTTCTACATTGCCCACCTGATCATGAAGGGATTCACATCCAGATCTAGTGAGGTCATTGTTCCCCTGTACTCTTCACTTATCAGACCAATGATCGAGTACAATGCCCCATTCGGGATGTATCTCACCCGACATCTGCAGCAATTGGAGAGACCCCAAAAGTTCCTCACCAAAAGGATAAAGGGACTCCAAAATCTGTCATATGCTGCCAGATTGAAGAAACTCCAGCTCTATTCAGTTGCATACCGTCTGCTCAGAGGTGACATGTGCCTGACATACAAGGCCATGTCCAACCGGGAATTAATGGACATGCTCCACCTCAAAAAATCCAAATCCACCAAAACCACTAGAGCAAGTGACTTAAACCTTAGCACGGATATAAATAGGACGTGCTGGAGGGATAGATTTATCACTCAGAGACTCCCTATGCTGTGGAATAAAATCCCGATCCATGTGAGGCAGAGCACCTCGCTGACTCTGTTCAAGAGAAATCTTGACCTGTGGATGGGAGATCGTAGGTTTATCCCGGGAATCATCTCTGTGTCTCTGCTGGACAGAGGCACAACAAACTAATGGGCACAGTATTTTTTCATATAAGGGGTGGCGTAAGCCACAAAAATTTGGGCTAGGCTTATAAATGCCTTAGGGCAGATAGCCTAGTATAAACCTATGAACCTATGAACCTATGAACCAAAGTGAAGTAGTTATCATATAGGAAACTGTAGTTAGAACAGTAGTGTGTATATATATCTGTAGCTATTAGAAATGTACAGCATATGTATTGGTATTCGAAGGTGTTAATAATATTTTCTTCACCCCACCCTATAACCACATATACTCCATTCCACGTGAAAATGGTATGTGCAATCACAATTAACACCCCTAGACATTTGTCCTGATGGGTCCTAAATATTTGCATGTCCGTTGATGCATCTGCCCTGTTCATACATCCAAACCTGATGACCTGTTGCCATCAATCAACCCTGCATGTTGTTGGACTGTGTATTGCTGTTCAAATTATGCATGTGTTATGCTTGCTGTTCAATGGTGTGAATATCTGGGTGTTTGGTTAATGGGAATACTAATGCATGCTGTTACAACTAATTGCGAATGGTATTGTATGTTACTAACCCAAACTGTCATGACATAATGCAAAACATAGAACGACAGGGAAGGCCAGTCCCAGCGGACCCATCTCTCCCACCTCAGCTGGTGAGTGCACCTGGCACGAGTGCCCAGTCTGGACCCTCCTCCAGTGGCCCTGTGCCACCTGTGGGTGGAAGCGCTGCAGGGGATGGGGCTCGCCCCCTCCTTTGCAAGTGTGGCCGGAGGAGAACCACCACTCACCCTCCGTAGTGTCCGGACTGTGGTGCGTAGGGAGATTCGGGACTCTGTTCTCGAGCCCCTATGCCAGCTTGAGGCATGGGTGGCACAACTTACGGGCATGCCTATTGCCCGGCCTACACAGCCCCCAGCACAGCCCCGTCCTGGGCAGTGAAGGAACAGTGGCAACTGCCTATGGGTGGGGATATCAGTTCCACTGTTGCCATCTGTGGGCTCATGGGCTCTGGATATCCAAACCTCCGTCCCCATCAATTGTGTAACCCCCCCACACGTGTCAGACACCGCCCCTGTATGCGTCTTGTTTGTCTTGTCTGTTTACCTATCCAACCTACCTCCCCAGCTGTACCGACTACCTTCACCTGACATACCACTCTCACCTGAAAAAAAAAAAAAGGCACTCTGTACCCACAAAAAAATTACGCCCCATACATAGCTGCCCATTCCGCACATATGTCTATGAGACATGGAAACTATCAATTACAATTGGCTGTACAACAAGTATTACTGTTGTCCTTACACCTCTCTCAGGGGTGGAAGGTATCAAATGTCACACCAAATTACAAAGATATGCACAGCTGTTGCTGATGAAGAAATGGGCAGCTATGGGCCTTACCTACATCCCTCCTGCAAAACCCAAGCTTGTTTCCCTACTGTCTTACCCTCTTTGTGACCCCTTTTTCACCACTTTTCTGTCTCTCCGTTTTCATTTCTTTCAAAGAAAATAGTGCGGGTGTGCGCAAGAGTAAGCACGTTTAAGTGGTTGTAAGCGGGTGTGCGCTTGTGTGCACAGAGCTGAACGCCAGTGCGTATGCATGAGCTCCGCGCAAACCAGCGCTAACCCGGTTACAACTGCTTAAATGGGCCTTAGTCACTTTGATTGACAGGTCTTGTAGTCAGTTCAGAAACAAAATAAAATCCCACTGGCAGTCCCGATCCCAGGACTTTGGAAACAGTAGTCTGCATGACTTACCACTAAGCCATGACTGTTATACAAGAGCATTGTGCTAAAATAAATATATCATGTAATAGTAGGAATGAATTTAAAGGGAATATAGATGTGTAGTACACAAAGCATGCCATTTAGAATTACTATCAAAACTAGTGGATTTCCATAATAATAGTGTGTGAACAGAAACAGCCATGCTAGTTGGTAGCTAGTAGGTAATAATGTCACTATAGCACCTTGCAAGCCACACACATACTCACAGCAGGATAATCACTGCCCATACCCCACAACCTCTTACAGGAACACATCTGGACCAAGTAATAAAATATGTTGAGCAAAGGCCCAAAACCAGGGACACATTACAAATAATGTTACAACAAACGCAGACAGTTCAGAGAGTAACAGGGTCTGCATTTTGTGGGATGTTTGGAAGGGTATGAAGTCTGAAACTTGAATGTTTGTCACCATATTCTGACTTGAGCCCAGAGTGATTTGCCAGAAAAAGGTGTGCATGAGATATTGACCAAAATATGAGGCAGAAATGTGGACAACCTGCAAATATCTGTACACATGACGGGTCTGACACCACCATATTTGAATAGTTAAGAGCCTAGACATAGCAACAGTGAATGACTTACAGGGATGCCCCACAGACTCCATGTGAAATGTACAAACAGTAGGCAGAAAGGTGTAACACATGCAATGGTAACTATGGAGTCCTGAAAGTATTCACCACTTGCATGGCAGAAATAGTGTAGTAATACATATGCTCATGCTAACCCACAGTCACATCTGCAGCATACCAGACATTTTAATGGGTGTACCCCACTGATATGTACCATTCCATGAGGCAGATAACAGATGAACCTGAAAGTCTCTGTGGCCTGCTCAGCAGTATTCTCAAATACCCTAATAGATGTCAAGGCCCACACCATGGCCAGACCACACTGCATGCTGTAACACCCTAGCAGATAAAGCAAGCATTCCAAGGTGTGAATGTACATGGAAAATAGGAAAGCTACAGCAGCACACTGCAGTCAGGACACCTAGCAGGCATACAAGTAGTGACTGTAAAGGGTAAATATTGAAGCCTTAGCAACAAAGTGCAAGCAAAAGTGAAAGGAAAGCACACACACACACATTAACACTAGTAGTAGTTGTAGGTGTCAGTGTACATACACAGTTAGTATAGGAAACTGGAGAAATGAATGGAGGAATGTTAATCTACAACACAGCTGGAAATATGAGAGAGATACCAACCTTTACACTCACAGAACATTGTCCACAGCATAACAGCATGGTTCCTGCCCTTAAAATCTGAAAGGGCTACGCCTATCTCACATACCTTTTTATAGCACTGTTCTGAAATCACAGTGAGAACTGCAATCAGTACACAACTGGCTGCATGCAATTAGCAAATGCTGGCTAACAATTGGTGCAGAGGTCATCACATGGGCATATGCAGATACCTACAAAAGTATGCTGTACTCCCAGTCCACACATGCAATACTTTCATTGCACCCTGAGAAGGACGTGAGAGACAGACAGACAGACAGAGAGAGAGACAGAGACAGAGAAAATTGCAATTAAGCAGGCACAAGAAAATTGTTCAGCAACAGCCACCTGAAAGCTGACAACTGGGAAGTGGAGCAGCAGGACAGAGAACCAGACGGCAACACAAGCAGCTGTGACAAACACATGTAATGTAAAGTAATACTATAAAGGTCTACATACTGTGAACCCTCCATATGTGTCATTGGTCTGTATCCATATGTATATGAAGATGTGTAAAGGGTAGGGGACATACAGCAACTATCAGTGAAGGCTGTACATACAATTGTATGTGAGAGCATCTATGTGCACATATCAATGTTGGTTGATTGTAGGTTGTAGTGCCATGTACAAAGTAGGTTTCACAGTTATGTATGTTTAGCAGTATGTTAGTGTGTGTATACAGTATGGTAGACAAACATGTTGATATACCTGTCTATCATATGGATACGTATGTATGTCAACATATGTATGTGTGTATGTGTATATATATATATATATATATATATATATATATATATATATATATATATATATATGATATGCATATATGTATACATACATAGAGAGAGAGATGTAGGAATACATAGACAGATGTAGATAGAATATTGTACAAACATATATATGTAATGCACACATACAGATATAGATATATGTAGATACATATACATAGACAGACTGATCTGACTATCTACAGGTATGACTGTATATGACGACCTTCAACACACCCTGTCCCACCCCTCTGTCACTCTCACCCCCTCTGTCCCCCCCCTCTCCACATCTATAGCAATATATGTACATCAATATATATATGTGTATATGTATACAGACATATATATATATATATATATATATATATATATATATATATATATAGAGAGAGAGAGAGAGATGTATATAAATTCTGAGTGAGGCACATGTGTACAGATGTATTGCAACAGGTGCCTGGTGACAAAGGCGTGGAGTGAACACCAGTGTCAAAACCGGAGTACCATACCACATTTCAAATCACCTACACCAGTAACCACCAGATATGTGATTGGCTGCCCACCACTGCATGTGTCAGGGTGAACAGGGTCATAAATGTGTACAATAGTGGCCCCAATGATATTCACAGTGGCACACTATCCCTTGAATACCTGCACATGGTATGTGTCAGCGAACATGGTGTGTCAGCTATGGACATGTAGGTCGGTGTACCCCTCCACACCACATAATGGATGCCATGGTATGGACCTCACATGACAGCTACAGATATGGAGAAGGACACAGTAACATATACAACACTGTGACAATGCACTCAAACACATTATCAATGCACAGTGACTGACAACACCACAGAGTACACATATACTACCCACATAGAGGTTACCACTCCCGGGTTTACATATGTAAGTCACACCCATGACAGATGTCCAACAACCATTGTAACACCTCACACCATCCACAACCTAAATGACTGCTGTGTGTTGTCCGTGCCACTGCAATAGAGTGCACATGTGGAGGTAAAAGTTCCTACCCACAGATGAGACATACCCTGCAATAAACCACACAGTGTTAAGAAGCAAGACTTCCCATGAGTACATGTCACACATACCCCTGCTGAATGTTAGTCAGATAGGTAATATGCCATATGAGTCACCCTGTGTAACTGTGTGACAGCAGCAGGTACCATCACACCACATGTGTCACAATGGTCAGGGTAGCAGAACAGTATGCTGCTGTAGTCCTAGGGGCAATAGCATATTGTATAGTATTGTATTGTAATGTAATGTATTTTGTTGTATTGTATTGGTATGTTGAGGTGCCTCCTTTGTGGAGTGGAACCACTGCTGCTGTGCACCAGTGTACAGGTACATATCCTGTAGTCAGGCTAGTGTTACATAGCACTTCTATATGTGTGTTTAGCTCCTGTCAGAGTTTATGTAGCATGCAACTGTGGATACCATCAGGTCCCATTCATGTTGTGTATTCTGCTTTCCTGAGGGTGGCTCTCACCTGGACATCTGTGATGACAGGGAGGTTACAGTCAACTGGGATAACTATGTCTTATTTTGGGGGAGAGGGCGGGGTGACACCTGCACTGAACCTGTCTGCCACAATGTTGTCAATATCTGTGGTGTCAGTGAAATATTTGTTGTTGTGTACTAACTATGGGCATAGAGGATGGATTCTGACCAGGTTGCTAACATAACTGAAGAAGGCCTTCTGGTTATCTGTAGTGTCCCTCATGATTTCCCTCTCAAAGTTGCCCATGGATGTTTGTATGATGGAAAATAGATCCTTACTAGTGCTGCTCAGACATGCCCTCCCTTTATGGAATTATGCTCTGTCTTGCAGTAGCTTCCATCTTCTGTAATACAATCTGTCCATGGCTGGGGTCCACCAGACAGGATGCTGTCCCTTTGTGGAGAGTGTCTTGGTCATATATGGGATTGCATGATCCATGCATTCTCGGAGATGTCTGTAGAAAGCAGTTGTGTAGGGGTCAGCATTGTGGGTTGTATCTGCCACTGGCCCAGTGGGCTGAAAGGATACCATGTCACTGTTACAAAGTGTAAAGTTTGCATCTGTAATGTTATTCACTATAGTCGTTTGTGCTGGTGGTGGAGGTGGGATATGTATCTCCAGGGCAATCAGTGTGTGGTCAGCTCACAGTAGTTGATGATGTAGGCCATACAGTACCTAGATACAAACCCCCAAAGTGAGGAGGTGCTCTTGACATGAATCAGTGTTCTGACTGCTGGGGTTTGTAGTATGTCCTATGGAGTGTGCCAGGTACTGTTGCACAGTTGCTGGCTGAGCACTGATACCTGGCCATTTACAGGTGTATCCACCAATAGACAGACAGATGCTATATATGTGAGATATGTTGTATCATAACAGTTGAGTAGCATGTGTAGTATGTGTGCCAAATTCTGCTGACATATATTGCTGATATCAGGTTATTTTCTTTCTCAGGTACATGGCCCACCCATGGAATCCCACTTACTCCACAGCTGAGGATGAGGAGATACACCAGAGCCTGGTGCGGGATTATGCAATACTCTTTTCCCGCAACAGCCAGAATCAGCAGGAGAGGGCTGCACTGTGGCAAGACCTTGTCCGTCAGGTAAATGACATAGGCACGCATAATAGGACATATGAGCGGGTACGACATCACTGCAGTGATTTAATCAGACATGTCCATCAGCGTGCATCGGATATCCACAGGAAACAGGTCGCCACAGGTGGTGGGGTGGCTACACATCCCCCACTCACCAGACTGGAGGGACTACTCATGAGTGTAGTGGCTCCAGTCTGTGCTGTCATCAGACCGCCAAAGGAGACCATGTGCACGTGGCTCTGGCCAGGCCCGACAGGGATCTGTGTCCAGTAAATGACACAGCAAGACAGTGAACGTGCAGGTAATATGCCATATGTATAGTTGACTGTTGTGTACACTGGTAGTTAATGCATGTGTGAGGTGTGTCCTTGGTTTGTAGCTGTCACCATAGTATTTAATGTGCAAGTGTGATATCCTCAATATTAGCAGCTGACCTGTAAAAGGCGACTGTTGTACTACTGACCTGTATCATACCCAGTAACAATGACACAGTTGTGCCCACTGACATTAGTTTCTTCACGTCTGCAGGTCCCTCTGGTATAAAAGCAATGCAGCCTATCCATGCTGGTGAGTGTGTATTAACAATTCCTGTAATAGTCTTGATAGTAATAGTACTATTTGGCTCACTTAGTAGTGCTCTTTGTATGCATGTAGGTGTGTCTGTGTCTGTGTGTTGATATCACGCAAACTGAGTACTGTACAATTGTGTGAAACTGTGTGCATGTGTGCACCTGTGCATGTGTGCATGTGTGCATGTGTGCACCCATGCATGTGTGCATGTGTGCACCTGTGCATGTGTGCATGTGTGCATGTGTGCACCTGTGCATATGTGCATGTGTGCATGTGTGCACCTGTGCATGTGTGCATGTGTGCACCTGTGCATGTGTGCATGTGTGCATGTGTGCATGTGTACATGTGTGCATGTGTGCATGTGTGCACGTGTGCACCTGTGCATGTGTGCATGTGTGCATGTGTGCACCTGTGCACCTGTGCTTGTGTGCATGTGTGCATGTGTGCATCACTGGTAATGTGTAGACATTGTAAACTGTGTTTCCTGTTTCCCTCCCACAGGTTCTGGTGCTGTTCTGGTGTCATGTAGCAGGGAACCTGAATCAGGTGCCGTGGGTACTGATAATGATGACATCTGTGTAATGGCACAGGAAGGTATGCCAGGGTCTGCCATTGGTCAGCCGATTGACAGTACACAGCTGTCGACCCCATCAATGCGCACAGTTATCCTGCCAATACACCCTTTGTCACCAATGTCCCTAGGTGATGGACAGCATACAGTGGGCATTGACCAGGGTAATGTGGTATCTGTGGCACATGCCTCCCCACACAGCAGCCATGGGCATGGCCCAGAGATGGTACCACACAGACAGATGTCCAGGGGTTCTCGTGGGAGCATCCGTGGGCGTACTGCCCCTGTCAGACGTGCCCACAGAGGTCTTACAACCTCAGCTATGTTTCGTGCTGTCATGCAGGCACAGTCACGTATGGAACGGTACACCAGACAGGGTCTGAGGGAGCTGACAGCATGTCGGACAGCCATGACTGACAGTATGCGTGACATTGCATCTGCCATCCGTGATTTCACCAATGTCATAGACAGACATTGTGGGGACATATTAGACTGGTTCCACAACTACATGTCCATGAGCCAGGGCGATGGTGGGTGGTTGAGGCATTGACGTGGCCGTATGCCAGCAACAGCAGCAGCTGGCAGTCATCACGGATGACAACAGGACTGCGGCCGCCCCCGTAGTGCCAGCAGCAGCCCCAGCAATGCTGGGTCTGTGCTGTCATCAGACCGCCCCAGGAGACCATGTACACGTGGCTCTGGCCAGGCCCGACAGGGATCTGTGTCCAGTCAATGAACACCTGCTTCTGATGACAGTACTCAGTCTGGGTTGGTACCGGATATGGTCCGTAGCACCCCTGCAAGGCACAGGTACCGTGTCTGTGGCCAGAGACACTGGTCTGTATGACCTGGCAGGTACAGTCTGTGGCTGTCCACAAACACCAGTATATAGCAGCCATGTGGTGGAACTGTGTGCATCCATACACACATGCAAATTGACAACACCTAGGGCTACCGCATATGTGCACACACTGCATCAACATTACCCCACCTTCTACTGCTGTCCCTCACCAACACACATACACATACATGTCAATCGGTGGTATCGGTGGCTGACTCAGGCATACCAAGTTCACACCCTGTGCATATGATGAAACTGTGCCACCTCCTGCAATCTGTAACAACTGTGCAGGTACAGGTTAACATGTTGCTGATGCACAGGGTGACCACATAGATGTGTAGTAATAGTATCATGTTGTTAACAGTACTGTGTGCTGAATTAATTGTGGGTATATCACAGCATGCCTGATGCAGTAAGTGTGTGATTGTCATGTACTGTTGTCTACACCCATGGTAAGTACCATAGTGTATCATCTGCACATGTTGGCATACTGGTGGTAATGATGTCAACAGAAGGCTACATACATAGGTAGCACAGGGGTAAGGTAATGAATGTAGTAATACGCAATGATGGACATGTAAACTGCAAGTGGCATGTTGCCCACACTGGACTCTGCAATGCAGATGTTTGAGGATGTTGATATGTGTGCAGTACTACACGACTGGTACAGGACACACAGGAGCACCCTAGCACTGCAAGCTCACATCTCATACCATGATAGACAGCCCCAACACACAAAACTAACTGTCACAGGAGGGAGAGTCCCCATATATGTCAGAGATACTGTGGTGGCAGGCCAGGTAGCATACATCCTACTAAGTGTGGAACCACTGAGTGAAGGCTCAGTGTCTGTTATTTGACATGTGTATTACTGCAGGTATGAGCACATGGGTTTCCATTCAGTTATTGTACATCCTGACAGTACATGGTCTGTACACTTGTGTGCGCTGAGACTGGACCCTAGCCATCTGACCCGTGTATTTCCATGTACATGTGCATAGTGCCTGCATATTTGCAGTGTTACCTACTGGAAGTGGTACAGCTTGTTTGTTGTACAATGGACTACATGCAGCCCTGTTTACTGTAGCTTTGTTTGCATGCATGTTTGCTTGCAATTACCCTGGAATACTGATCACACCTGTAATGCATAGTTATAGAGCTTCTGTGGACTCCTAGTGCCATCTGCATAGCTTACTATATGTATGTCCATGTCTCACTTGACAGGATGTCACTGTTTGTCCTGTTCACATGTACATTGCCTGTGACACAGTGCATATGACTTACCTGGCATGTTTCCACATGAGCAGTCATATATGCTACTGCTAACTAATCACAGGCACTACACCTTCACATATTCATCTTCTGTTGAACTACCTGCTTTACTAGGGATGGCCTGCACCTGTCATCCCTGGGCTTTCAGATATTGGCAAAGGCTCTTGCTACCCCCATAGTGCCTATGTTAGGCAAGGCTCAAATGACAAACCCACCTTCATAGGTATCACAAGGGATAAGAAACTAAGAGTAATGCTACCCAATGCCAGAAGTCTAAACCTCCAGATGCATGCACCCGAAACTCTTCTTGGCATGGAGAACATCGATATCTGTGCAGTAACAGATGCCTTGTTCAGGGCTTCTGAGAGCACACTAGCACTACCAGGTTTAACCTGGTTCAAACCTGGTTGATTTCTTTGAAACAGTCACCAAGGACATTGACGAGGGGAAGGTGGTTCACACAGCCTACCTGGACCTCGCAAAAGCCTTCACAACAATACCCCACTTGGGCATTCTAGAGAAGCTCACCAGCTTAAATATAAGCCCCTATGTCACTAGATGGATTGCACACTGGCTCAAGGACAAAACCCACATGGTTAGAATTGCTGGAGCCATGCCAGACTCCAAACCAGTTATGAGTTGTGTCCCACAAGGCTCAGTCCTGGGACCTCTCTTGTTTGGTATATATTTATCGGAGGTACAGGCCAACACGGATGGACTGTGGCTGACCAAATATGCAGATGACTGCGAACTGGCCACCATAATCGACTCTCCAGCCGACACAAGCATCTTCCAAAGGGGCATCATAGAAACAGACAACTTGTGCCAGAGCCATGGCCTTCAGCTGAACAGTGTTTAGAAAGGGAAATGTGCATCCTGTAGTCTGTTCACCTAGTTGCCAAAAGGGACATTTTTCTCACACACACTAACCCCCCACTGCCAAAAACACACACTTGCTATTTGCAGGATTCAAACCCCCATCTGACTATGTTATGACACTCGAGACAGATGCATTAGCAGAGTGTGCTATTCGTATTACTGGGAGGTAGTTCTTCTCTTGCTGTACTTATAGGGTGCTGACATCATCAGTGTTTAGAAAGGGAAATGTGCATCCTGTAGTCTGTTCTCCTAGTTGCCAAAAGGGACATTTTCCTCACACACAAACAAATCCCCCTCAGCCAAACACACACACTTGCAGGATTCAAACACCTATCTGAGTATGTTATAATACTCAAGACGGATGCATTAGCAGAGTATGCTATTTGCATTATTGGGAAGCTTCGCTTCTCTTGCTGTACTTATAGGGTGCTGACATCATCAGTGTTTAGAAAGGGAAATGTGCATCCTGTAGTCTGTTCACCTAGTTGCCAAAAGGGACATTTTTCTCACACACACAAATCCCTCTCAACCAAACACACACACTTGCAGGATTCAAACCCCTACCTAACTATGTTATGACACTTGAAAAAGACGCATTAGCAGAGCGCACTATTTGCATTATTCCAAGGTTTCCTCTCTCCTGCTATACTTATAGAGTGCTTACATCATCGTTGTTTAGAAAGGGAAATGTGCATCCTGTAGTCTGTTCTCCTAGTTGCCAAAAGGGACATTTTCCTCACGCACACGAATCCCCCTCAGCCAAACACACACACTTGCCATATGCAAGATTCAAATCCCTATCTGACTATGTTATGACACTCAAGACGGACGCATTAGCAGAGGGTGCTATTTGCATTACTGGGAGGTTGTTCTTCTCTTGCTGTACTTATAGGGTGCTGACATCATCAGTGTTTAGAAAAGGAAATGTGCATCCTGTAGTCTGTTCTCCTAGTTGCCAAAAGGGACATTTTCCTCACACACACTAACCCCCCCTCAGCCAAAAACACACACTTGCCATTTGCAGGATTCAAGCCCCTATCTGGCTATGTTATGACACTCGAGATGGACGGAATAGCAGAGTGTGCTATTCACATTACTGGGAGGTTTCCCTTCTCCTGCTATACTTATAGAGTGCTTACATCATCGTTGTTTAGAAAGGGAAATGTGCATCCTGTAGTCTGTTCTCCTAGTTGCCAAAAGGGACATTTTCCTCACACACAATTCCCCCCTCAGCCAAACACACACACTTGCCATTTGCAGGACTCAAACCTCTACCTAACTATGTTATGACGCTTGAAACGGACGCATTAGTGGAGCGCACTATTCGCATTACTGAAAGGTTTTTTTTCTCCTGCTATACTTATAGAGTGCTGACATCATCGGTGTTTAGAAAGGGGAATGTGCATCCTGTAGTGTGTTTTCCCAGTTGCCAAAAGGGATATTTCTCTCCCATAGACTTACACTCACACCAACCCTACTCATGCCCACTGAGCATTTGCATGATTCAAACCCACTACTTAATTATGTTATGACACTTGAGATGGACGCATTAGCGGAGTGCGCTATTCACATTACTGGGAGGTTTCTTTTCTCCTGCTATACTTATAGAGTGCTGACATCATCTGTGTTTAGAAAGGGGAATGTGCATCCTGTAGTGTGTTTTCCCAGTTGCCAAAAGGGACATTTTTCTCCCTCAGACTTAAACACACACCAACCCCACTCACACTGAGTATTTGCAGGATTCAAATCCCTACCTAACTATGTTATGACACTTGTAACAGACGCATTAGCGGAGAGCGCTATTCGCATTACTGGGAGGTTTTTTTTCTCCTGCTGTACTTATAGGGTGCTGACATCATTGGTGTTTAGAAAGTGGAATGTGCATCCTGTGGGGAAGCAGACGCCAAGCACACTCTGGCTAAGCTGTCATTCCCTAGGGCAAACAGCCTAGTGTTGACCTCTACACCCATATGTTTAATTGTCAAATGCACATTATTTGTTGCTGATAGACTGTTTGCACATCTTTATTGCCATAGCATTCCCTGTTCGTATGAACAACTTGTGCATCTGTGGAAGATGTTTGCATATGGGAGGGATCCACTATATCACGTATGTCTCTGTAGTCATTTAACTGTGTGCACTGGGCAGACTGCTGTAATGTGGTTGGTTCCTGGAATAACACGTAAAAATATCAGATATGTGTGGCCAACTGCTAAACTGAGATTTGGCCTAAGTGTGTGAGCATGCCCAGTTCAGCCTTCCCATGGCATGTTGTCTGACATATGTCTCATTTATCAAAGTGTGTGAGCATGCCCAGTGTGAGCATTCCATATGTTGAACTCTGCAGCCCACCACATTTGTGGATGAGTGTGAACTTCAACAAATATCACCCGTTTATGGTTGTGTGTTGTGTGCCATGTTGTGTAGTTACTGTACAACTGCTTTGTGTGTGAACACAACAGGATTATACTGTGCCTGCAGTGTTTGCATGGGATACTTTGCATACAGTTGTCAATATCCCTTCACACTGACCTAACACTGTAGAATTGTATAGTGTACTGGTAGTACTTTGACTGTGGTGGACAGTATCCTCGGCTTTAGTGCTATCACTGCTTTACATTTCGATAGTGAGCACAACAGCCTGGTTAAGAGCCAGTTGTGTACATCTGACCATGTTGCATTCTGTTCAGATATGAACTACTTAAACCAGGCTTGTCCAACATTGGTAGTGTATTCCACAACATAGGTGTACATTTGCAAACACTAGCGATGTGCCCTAGTCCATGTCTAACGCTAGTTGGAGAATGTGTTTGTCCTTCAACACACATTGTAAGTGGAGTTTGCCATGACATATGTCATGGTTAGTATACTGTGAATATGTCTACCTGTGACATGCCAGTGATACCCAGGATAAAGCTACCATCTCCCATCCACTCATCAAGATTCCTATTGAGGAAAATTGATAAGTGACTCTATGGGTAGCCTGTTCTGTGAGTTCACTCATGGGTGGGGGTGGCTTCTGTGTTATGGATCATGCAGTACAGCTTGTCCTATGTAAGTCAGTGCTGGGGTTCAGGTCTCTCATGTGCATAGCTCACTGCCATTCAGATTGTACAAGGTGCAGCATGTTTATTGATACCAGCAACACAGGCAACACATGGCATCTGTGCAAGCTCTTTGATACTCCTGGTGAGGTATTGTTGGGGACTTTACAGTTGATGGAGGTGTCTGCTGAGGTACATCCCACAGGGGCTATTGTAGTCAATTGTACCGCTGAGGAAGGATGACTGCAGAGCCACAATGACTTCCGCTTATCTAGATCTGACAACCTTCATGATTAGGTGGGTATATGGTATGTTTCTGTAAACACTACAGCACATGTTTGTCCAATGCAGGATATATATCACCTTGTGTCCCCAGGTCTCTCATTACATGTTAACTACGTAATGGGTTAACACCTATGTGGTAATTGGTGGGCACTTACTGTATATCCACGGGGGTTGACTATACACTTTTCTGCAATTAGCTTGCTGACATGGCTATGGCACCAGTTGTCTGTTTCTATGTGGCCCTTTTGTGGGATGCTTGTGTCAGCTGGTGGATCATATATGGTGAGCAGTTTGTAGTCCTCTGCAAACATGTTCAGACACAGTCCTTCCATGTTTGCCTGTACCTATGGTACATATATACCAGACGAGGGAGATCCCAGGACCAAGCCTTGTGGGATGCCAGTTATATCTGGTTTGTAGTCTGACATGGCTGCAGCATGTCTGACCATGTCTGTTCTGTCCTTGGTCTGGTTTGCAACCCCTCTACTGACATAGGGGTTTATATATAAGCTGGTGAGCTTATCTATAATGAACACGTAGGGTATTGTGTAGAAGCCTTTGCAAGGTCCAGCTACGTTGTGTGGACCACATTGCCCTCATCAATGACCTTAATGACTGTTTCAATTGAGTCAAACATTTTTAGGGGCAGGATCTGCACTTAAGAAAGCCACACTGGGTAGGGTCCGGTGTCAGTAGGTCCCCAATATCTTTATGTCTGCGGTACATGCTGATCCTTTCCATAGCTGTGCAGACCAAGCTTCTCAGGATTCTGGGGTAGTAATTTTCAGTATCCATTCAGGCAACACCTTTGTTGAGAAGGACCACTGTTGTTGTACACTGCTCTTTGGGTACATATTCTGTGGTATGGCTGACATTGAGTAGTAGTGTGATTTGACATTCCATTCATCTTGGAGTCCATGTTGGACTCAGCCCAGGACACCATCTCATACCATTGCTGCTGTGTGTTTGGCTTTGTAGATGCTGGCTGTTACCTCAGCATCTGCAATGTCAGGGGGCCAGCAGTCTGCTGGGATAGATATTCTGCATTCTGGGGGGGGGGGGGGGGTTGCACTGCACCTGTCAGGATGTATGTTGGCAATATGTGTGTGTGTTTGGTATGTTGTTTGTGATATTTGTGTGATTCAGAGCATATCTGTGAATTCCCAACACAGTTCCTACCATCAGTTGTGGAAGCCTTGGGATTATCCTTAGTGTCCTGTACAATTTGTATCTTCATAGGTTCATACTAGGCTATCCACCCTAGGGCATTTGTTACCCTAGCCAGAGTGTGTGTGTCTTTTGCCACCCATTGCTATGTGAATATTATGGCCATTTATGATTTGCTTTGCTGTGCCTCTGTCTAGACATGACACAGTGAAGACCCCCAGTGTAACTCTACAATCATCCATCCACTTGGCAAGATTCCTGTTGAAGAGTGTCAGTGAGGGGCTCTGCCTAACATGGAGTGGGATTCTGGTCCAGGGTGTGGGTAGCCTCTGGATTATGTATATGTCCCTCCAGCACATCCTATTTCATTATTTGCTGAGGTTGACATCTCTCACTCTCACAGCTCCGATGGCTTTGAGTTTTCTGGGGTGGAGCATGTCCATTACTCCTGTGTTGGGCATGGCCTTCTACAACAGGCATGCAATGCCACTGTGTAGGCAGTATGTGACTGCATTCAGCTGGGGTGTCTACAGCCAGGCAGCATATGACATATATTTGAGACCCTTTATCATCTTGGTGAGGTACCTTTGAGGTCTTTCTAACTGCTGCAGGTGTCAGGTAAGGTACATCCCATATGAGGCATTGTACTAGATTATGGGTGTGATAAGAGAACAGTATAGGGGCACAATGACCTCTGTTGACGTAGATGTGAATCCTTTCCTGGTACGGTGTCAAATGTAGACAGTCTTCCTAGCCACATTGGTAATGTGTCACATAACAGGTTACTGTCCACTTGTGTCCCTAGGTCCCTGATTACTCCTTCCATACACAATGGTTTACCACCTATGTGGTAATTTGTAGTACCTTGTTTGGTATTTGGTGGGACATTCATACTGTCCAGTGTCTTCAGGATGGCTGGGTGGGGTTCCTGTGTGTAAGAGTGTGGTCTGTAGCATGCTACAGACTGTACAGCAGTCTTGCCTACAGTTAGTTGCACATGGGTGGACTCCAATGCCTTGTGCATTGTCAGTTACCTGGACGTATGGGTGTCTGTGCTGAATATGGATACTCACCCTCCTTTTATGTTTTGTTCCAGGTTTTGGGGCCATGGCACATGATATGTGGTATAACCTGGTAGTGCTGGTGTGCTGTCAGGAGGCTTGCAGCAGGTTTCTGTTACTGCACAGACATCGATGTTCTCCATACTGGGGATGGCCTTGGGAGCATGCATATTGGGGTTTACACATCTGGCATTGGTCAGCATTACCCTTATGTTTCTTTCCACTTATGTTTTCTAGGGTGGTGGGTTAGTCTTTGCAGCCTTGCCTACAAAAGGCTCTATGGAGGTGGCAAAGGCCTTATCCAATATCCAGACGCCCAGGGGTAACAGGTGCAAGCCATCCCAGGAACAGCTGCGTGGCTTGTCAAGCATGACATCCCAAGCAGACAGACATTGGATCCCCTTGGAATGACACCAGTAAGTGTGCCACTTGCTATGACTGATCATTCCGTGTTTGTACTGTGGCATTATTCTTGGTAAGGGTAGGATGCTGCAAACAGTGAGTGTCATACCAGCCTGGACTACATAATCAGAGAGCTCATCTATGTCTCTTTTCATGTAGTCTAGGGAGGTACCTCTCAGGTCATTCACACCAGCATGGACTATGACTGCATCATATTTCTACTTGCTTTGGAGTGACCTGCATACTTCTGTTATGTGGCGTATTGTGGCAGCCTATAGGCAGCTTACTGTACCCTTTCTCTTGTTCAGTCTGGTGTGTGGGACAGCAGTGTGTCTGACTATGGAGTCACCTATTACAACTGTATCAGGCATGTTGTTTCTCCTGGCATGTGACTGTTTGGCACACCAGCTTTGTGTACTATGTGTTGCATGTGCTATGTTTGGAGGTTGTTTGATTGGGTGTCTGCTTTAGAGGCCTCTGTTGGTGTGCTGTGTTTGTAATTTGTGCCTCTGGGAATGTTTTTCTGTGTTTATGTCTTTGGTTTGCAGTTGTGATAGTTCTGTGGGACTGTGTTTGTGGTGTGTGTGTGGTTACCTTCTCCTCCTGACTAGTTTTGGGAGTACTGAGTTGAGGGAGCTCAGCCTCCAGTTTGGATAGATGGTTGCATCTCTCACATATATTTGTATTTCTTGGGTGGAGTTGGGGGTTGTCTGTGTACTTGGGGCAGGTGTAACATTGCCTCAGGATTCACAGATTCAACTTGTTGTGGCTGGCCTTAGTGGATTGTATGTGTGGACATATATTATTGCCATACTATTGATCAGTGATTACTTCATTGTTTATGTTTGCTCTATCATGTAGTAGCTTCCTCATTCTCTTGCATGGTTTGGTTATGGCTGGTGTCCACCATGCCAGATGCCTGCGTGTATGGCATTGTGTCTTGTTTTAATTTAGGATTGCATAATCCAAGCATTCCTGGCAGTGTTCATGGAATGGCTGTATTACAGGTTCTGCGGTGTGGCCCATATTTTGCACCTGCACAGGACCTTTAAAGGATTCCACATCAGTTTGGAGGAGTGCAAATATTGCTTTACACTTGTTTTACACTGTGGTTTTCTGGCCAGGGACTGTGGTCAGGATTTGTATATCCAGTGTGATTACTCTATGGTCTGGTTTTACCAGTGAGCAATACACTTCTCGTCTTGCCATCCAGTACCCATGTTGCTGATTATCACATCCAGTATGCTTACCCCTCTTGTGGGAGTGGTATGTTGTTCCTGGGCCTTTTGGTTTATGGATTCTATGAACTTTTGTCCTACACTGTTGGAGCTAGTATAATGCTCCCAGTCTATGTCTGGGTATTTTCAGTCACCCAATATAATGTGGTTTGGAGGACTTGATATATTCATGTATTCGAGCATAGGTCAGGTGCAGTCCCTGGTGTTGGGACAGTAGTCTGTAGCAGGCTATAAACTGGGGGGGTGGCAGTTTTAGCCACTGTTACTTGACCATGGCTAGTCCATGCTGCTTCTTGTTGTGGTACCAACATGGGGGTGTGGTTTTCCTTGACAATTCTTGCTACTCACCCTCCTTTTGTAGCTTGTTCCATGTTTTGAGGCTGTACAGCACAGTATGAGGTGTAACCTGGTAGTGTTAGGGTGATGTTGTGAGCCTTGACTCAGTTTTCTGTTACAGCACAGATATCAACATTCTCCATACTGGGTGAGTTTAGACTGTATGCATCTTGCTGTTTCGACTTATCCCTTATCTTATTCTTATCCCTTCTGATACCTATGGAGATAGGTTTGTGTTTTGAGCCTTACCAATTCAGGGCACACTGTGGGTAACAACAGCCTTTGCCAGTATCCATATGGCCTGCACTGATAGGTGCACGCCAGTCCTAGCAGGTGGAGCATCATGTCATGCTCAGCATGTCATCCCAGACTGGCACACATTGGAGCCCTTTGACTAACTGTGATACTTCAGTCAATTATTGCACTTGATCATCTCATTGTCATATTGTGGCATGATGCTTGGTGAGGGTAGGATGTTAGTCAGGGTCCTCAGGTGTGCATATAGTACATGGTGTTACATTACTTAACACATGCATTCATACCTCAGGTGGTGCTGCAGGGCTGCCTATGTCGGATGCACATATTACACTCCCTGTACATGTTTGTGAGCATGTCATGTCATTTTAGGCATCCCTGTTATTATCTGAGTGAGTCAGAGGGGGTATCATTCCCAGGGTTCCTACTGAGCCAGTGTATGTGCTATGCGTTGCCTCTTTGCCAAGGCCAGAGCATACTGGGCATGCCTCCTTCTGCCTACTGGGGCAGGCTCAGGTTGTTCCTCCTCCGAGTCACGCTCTGCCTGTGATGGCCTTGGCAATGGTGGGGGGCTGTTTGGCCCGGCCCTATGATGGTCCTGCTGCAGCTGTTTTCGCAAGATCATATTATGTAGCATAGCACATACCATGACAATTTGGGTACATGCAGTTGGTGTGTACTGCAAGGCTCCACCAGATGTGTCCAGACACCGGAACCGTGACTTGAGCAGGTCAAACACGCGCTCTATTACATTACGTGTTTGTGCGTGTGCCTCATTATGGCGTTCCTGTTCAGGTGTGTGTGTGTTTCTGATGGGTGTCATCAGCCACGGCTCCAGTGCATAACCTGCATCCCCCACTAGGTGTCCATGCGGGATGTCCCCATTGGCAAATGTCTGGTACAGCTGCGTCAAATGCCAGATGTGGGAATCATGGTAGCTCCCAGGACAGCCAGCACACACATTCATTATTATGCTCTGGGCATCACACACAACCTGGCAGTTGATGGAGGGGAAGCCCTTGCGGTTGATGTATGCCCTACCCCGCTCACCGGCTGATGCTTTGATACGTATGTGCGTGCAGTCTATTGCACCCACTACCTCAGGGTATTCCGCTGTTTGCTGGAAGAGACGCATATTGCTGGCCAATACCTCACGGGCATTGGGGAAATATACATGATCACCGACATGTGCTGACATGGCATCCAGGAACTGGTGCAGTACCCTGGAGGCTGATGCCTGTGATATCCCCATCATATCACCAGTTGGTCTCTGGGAGGTACCTGTTGCTAGTATTCTTAGGCCAACACATACCTTGGTTTCCACTGGGATGGGTTCCCCTCTGTTGGTTCTGTGTGTGAGGCGTGGCCTGCACAGCTCCACTATTTGCTGCAGGAGGTCTCTGTCCACTCTATAGCGCTCTACTATCTCCAGCTCATGTAACCCGTGGTAGGTGACCCTGGGCCTGTACACTCTTCTCCGTCTCCTTACTGTGGGTTGTCTGGTACCATCTGCATTGTCACCACCCTCAGCAAGTCGCCTATGTCTCATTATGACAGCTATGGCAGCCCCTAACATTTCTGCTCTGAGTGAAGCTTTTTCAGTTTTCACTTCTAATAACTTACGCCTGTCTTGCAGTGTCTCTTGAGAGAAACATCCTGCAATGCTGTTTGCAGAGTTTTAAGTGCTGGGCTGGGCTACTATTCTGCCTGTGTAATTGCCTGCTTCTAATTGTTTTCACCTGCTAGCTCCAGCAGTATTCCCTGCTAGCTTCCTACTAGATCTGTTGCTTTCTTTTTCCTCTCTGTTTCCTCAGGGAGGAGCAGTGTGCAAACCAGCAGAAACATGCTCACAGTGGCTTACACGAGCGCACACATGGTTATATGGTTCTGAATCTGCTTATTTGGGTTAAAACGCGTGCACACCCGCGCAAACAGTGTTAAACATCTCTAAACATCCTCCCACATGCTCAGTCTGCCTTACACGCGCACACACTGTCTTACTCGTGCTTCATGGCACGCACACGTGCGCATGCACACCCAGCAAGAAACTTTGGTGTAGGCAACAGTGTACACCTTCCATTTCTTGACTTTCTCAGGCTTATCTAGTGGCACACCTCTTTCCATGATATCTGTCTGACATCTGTCATGTAACTCTGACCTCCAATGAACTGCATTTCTTTCTACCATTCCCCCTGTGATGTCACCTATCTCCTACTCTGTTCCTCCCCCTTCTGTAACTCTTACACTACTCAGACTGTGCTCATTTGCTATGTGACAGTGGAATTCAGTATCCTAACACACATTTGCATCAGATTACCTACTAATGCTTAGTTACATCTCTTAGACTCAGCTTCCCCCCTTAGCAACCACTACACGGTGGCCATGTTTGTTTTAGTCTGCTGGTCCCTGCATTGACATTCCATGTATTGCATAAAACCCACATTTGTGGGTTTAAAACCTTCGTTTTTATGTTTTATACAGTGCAGCCCATTTGTGCGGGGCTGCGCTGGGTTTAAACATCGGCGATCGCCGAAAAAAATATATATATTTTTATTACTTTTGCATCAGGTTACCTTGCCAATGGCCACATATTTGGCCATTGGCATGCTGCCTGATACATATGCACCCTTTATTTGGAGCTGACATGGCTCCATTGCGATTTTTGCAGAAACGTACTCAGTTGTCAACTGAGTACATTTCTGCAGCTAAAACGGCTCTTACACAGGCTGTTCTGGGCTTCCTGGATCACTAATCATCCTCATTTGCATGCTATTCAGCTGCAAGTGAGGTGATTAGCTTATCCACGCCCACTCCGTGTAAGAGACGTTTTAGCTTGTCTCTTACATGGACTTTGGGCTGTTCCTGGATCGCGAAGGCTGCATGGAGTCCTACACTACTCTTAGACTCCGTGCAAGCCTTCGTGAATCCTGCCCAATGTCTTTCTGTAAAGTTACTTCTTCAAGGTTTCATATCAGTTCGAATACAATAGCAGCTTCAGTCTTTTAATACACGTCTTTGTTCTCTGTTACACTTTCTGACACAGCTGCATGCTATCTCAGTAATACATATACAAGGCCAAATCATTCCAACAGGAAAGAGCAGAAGATTTTATTATTTCACACATTTAACTTCTTGACCCAGCAGATAATCACTTGTGAAAAGCATAAACATTAAAACTTGCTAAGCTAGCATTCTGCCAGGGTCAAAGATCAGCTTTGCTTCAAGCCACACTGCAGTTTCAAAACTACTTACATTTACTCATGAATTAATCCTTACTACTATATGATTAATAGAATAAAATGCATTATATACTACTTTGCTTTTAAACTAGCATTTCTCATATATTCAAATACACATTTTTCTAACAGTCATTGTAGTTTTTTATACACCAGTGTTAATTCCAAAAGTGTAATGTCTGCACATCTTTGCATTCTGGTGGAAAGGCTGAAAACACAAACCCACCTACATAGGTAGCACAGGGGATAAGAAAATGGAAGTAATGATACTCAAGGCCAGACATGTAAACCGCAAGATACATGCAGTCCAAACTCTACTCTGCATGGAGAATGTTGATATCTGTGCAGTAACAGAAACCTGGTTCAAGGCTCCCAAGAGCACCATAGCACTACCAGGTTACACCTCATACCTTGCTTGACAGCCCCAAAACATGGAACTAACTATGAAAGGAGGGTGAGTTTCAATAAATGTCAAGGATACCCACACCCCCAGGTTGGTGCCACAGCATGAAGCATCACAGGCTATCCACGTGCACTAACAGTGGGTAAAACTGCCTTCCAGTTCATAGCCTGCTACAGACCACCCTTCTAAACCCAGGAAACCAACTTGGCTTACTTAAGAACACATGAATATATGAAGGTGTCTCCAAACAACATTATATTGGGCAACTTCATCTACCCACACATAGATTGGGAACATTACTGTAGCGCCAACACCCTAGGCCAAAGGTTCATAGAATTCATAAACTCAAATGCTATGGAACAACTTGTTATCACTCCCAAAAGAGGGGAAAACATACTGCACATGATCATCACCAACATGTGGACTCTATGCTCCAGACCAGAAGTGTATCCCTCACTGGTAAGATGACACCATAGAGTAATCTCACTGTATAGAACCACAATCCAAAAAACAGAAGGCTCGGGCTTAGCAAACAAATGACTAGCAAGTGAATATAGTTTTAGCGCTTTCTTCCACTTTATTTAAAAACATGGACTTCATCAGAAAAACGGGAACTCTCCCATGCTCCCGTTTTTATACACAAAACAGGAAGTGATGTAAATTGACTGATAAATGGACAATTGTTTTTGCTTTTTCAAACAAAAAATAAACTGTTTTAAGCATCGTTAATACAATATATTATAAAAACATCGTTAAAATAGTACAAACCAATACTTGTATTCTCTCATAGTAACGATGTTACTATGAAAGGTTTAGTATATTTTACTTTGTTTACAAAATATGTGTTTTTTGTATGTGTGAAGACACTACAACGTATATATGAACTAATTCATTTGTCTTTGTATAATGAATGTTGTAACTATCTATATACAACCAAATTAAGCTTGTGTCTAACAGAAACTAATGTACTTATTTATATACATGTTTTAAATAAATAATTATTATGTATAAAAAATCCCAAAATGCATTAACTATAAATGTTTTAAACTTACCAGATGTTCATGTACCTATATATACACATATAGATTTCATCATTTCAAATATTCAGAACTTGAAAAATACACAAACATATAATTTTAATAATCCTTTTGCTATCAATTAATAAATCTATAACTGCATACTCCGTCATTGGCATAAACGACTGTCCTATTTACATATTTACAATACTAAAACATTTCATTTCTTAATGCCCCTTCTATTATCGACTGGTGGATCTATAAATTCATGACTCCCAATGGATCTTGACCAACCCACCTCTGGACATATTGAATGTTGAAGAAAATTAATTAGATATACTAATACATCTACTACCTGTATAATAGAAAGCATTTTATATTTATAGTGTCGTTTAACCCTGGGGAAGAATCAGCCCCTAATATTAACTGCCACAAAGTCTCCTTCTGTTCTAGTTTGTTATTAATGTCACCATTCAGCACTCCTTTGTCAATTTGATCTAGTACAAAAAATTCAAACTTCTTAAAATTGTCACAAATCAGGGCATGTCTTGCTAGGGAATTATTGGTGTCCTTGTTTTTTATTGCCAAGACATGTTCATAGATATGTCTTTTCAAATATCTTATTGTTTTGCCAATATAATAACTTCCACATGTGACACATGTCGCCAAATAGACAACATGGTCACTGTTACAGTTATAATACTTGTGTGCCCAGAGTGTTCTATTCAGATGTTTCAACGTCACAGAGGAAGTGTTACTAATATATCGACACTGCTTGCAATTGGGTGGAATTGAACCACCTGGTAGTCTTTTTGACTTGGCCTTGGTTCATTTGAAAAGGGGCATTGTTGTTGGAAACTAGTACTTCTGCAAAGCTAGTAGTAGCTGTATGCATATCAGGGGTATTGTAGAGACAAATTGGAGGATAATTCTAGGAAATAGAGACCTCATGACAGTGTTGGGGACGACACCAACTTTTACTTACAGAAATGTGGTAAATGTCAAGAAGATGTTAGAATATAAAAGTTGTAATAGAGAGACAGTCACTAGAGTAGTAAGTAACAAAAGGGGAACCTTCTCATGTAAAGATTGCAAGCAGTGTCGATATATTAGTAACACTTCCTCTGTGACGTTGACACATCTGAATAGAACACTCTGGGCACACAAGTATTATAACTGTAACAGTGACCATGTTGTCTATTTGGCGACATGTGTCACATGTGGAAGTTATTATATTGGCAAAACAATAAGATATTTGAAAAGACGTATCTATGAACATGTCTTGGCAATAAAAAACAAGGACACCAATAATTCCCTAGCAAGACATGCCCTGATTTGTGACAATTTTAAGAAGTTTGAATTTTTTGTACTAGATCAAATTGACAAAGGAGTGCTGAATGGTGACATTAATAACAAACTAGAACAGAAGGAGACTTTGCGGCAGTTAATATTAGGGGCTGATTCTTCCCCAGGGTTAAACGACACTATAAATATAAAATGCTTTCTATTATACAGGTAGTAGATGTATTAGTATATCTAATTAATTTTCTTCAGCATTCAATATGTCCAGAGGTGGGTTGGTCAAGATCCATTGGGAGTCATGAATTTATAGATCCACCAGTCGATAATAGAAGGGGCATTAAGAAATGAAATGTTTTAGTATTGTAAATATGTAAATAGGACAGTCGTTTATGCCAATGACGGAGTATGCAGTTATAGATTTATTAATTGATAGCAAAAGGATTATTAAAATTATATGTTTGTGTATTTTTCAAGTTCTGAATATTTGAAATGATGAAATCTATATGTGTATATATAGGTACATGAACATCTGGTAAGTTTAAAACATTTATAGTTAATGCATTTTGGGATTTTTTATACATAATAATTATTTATTTAAAACATGTATATAAATAAGTACATTAGTTTCTATTAGACACAAGCTTAATTTGGTTGTATATAGATAGTTACAACATTCATTATACAAAGACAAATGAATTAGTTCATATATACGTTGTAGTGTCTTCACACATACAAAAAACACATATTTTGTAAACAAAGTAAAATATACTAAACCTTTCATAGTAACATCATTACTATGAGAGAATACAAGTATTGGTTTGTACTATTTTAACGATGCTTTTATAATATATTGTATTAACGATGCTTAAAACAGTTTATTTTTCGTTTGAAAAAGCAAAAACAATTGTCCATTTATCAGTCAATTTACATCACTTCCTGTTTTGTGTATAAAAACGGGAGCATGGGAGAGTTCCCGTTTTTCTGATGAAGTCCATGTTTTTAAATAAAGTGGAAGAAAGCGCTAAAACTATATTCACTTGCTAGTCATTTGTTTGCTAAGCCCGAGCCTTCTGTTTTTTGGATTGTGGTTCTGTTGTATTTCGGTAAGTCCGGATATCGTCTTTTTAATCTCACTGTATATTCACATACCAACCACAGCCCCTGCACAGAAAACCACAATGAAAAAGTTGTGTAAAGCAAATTCCATGTATTCACATGAGGCAGGCTTCACACATAGGAACTATTTAAGGTCACAGGTACATATCTCTATGTGGCACACACATACCTCATGTGTTCATTGAAATTACTGTTATAATATATGTCATACAATAATAAAAGCATCACCCACCACACATTGATAAACTGTGTGACAAAAACACACATGGCATTTGCAGAATTCAAACCCCTACTTAACTATGTTACGACACTTGAGAGAAACACATTAGCGAAGCATGCTATTCACATAACTGGGAGGTGTCCATTCTCCTGCTATACTTATAGGGTGCTGATATCATCAGCCTTTACAAAGAGGAATGTACATCATGTAATGTTTTATTCCAGTTGCCAAAAGGGCCATTTCTTTCAAAGAGAATTGCACACACCCTGCCTCCCTCCAACAACATTATATTGGGCAACTTCATCTAACCACACATAGACTGGGAGCATTACTGTAGCTCCAACACCCTAGGCCAAAGGTTCCTAGAATTCATAAACTCAAATGCTATCGAACAACTTGTTATCATTCCCACAAGAGGGGAAAACATACTGCACCTGATCATCACCAACATGTGGACTCTATGCTCCAGACCAGAAGTGTATCCCTCACTGGTAAGATGACACCATAGAGTAATCATACTGTATATTCACATACCAACCACAGCCCCTGCACAGAAAACCACAATGAAAAAGTTGTGTAAAGCAAATTCCATGTATTCACATGAGGCAGGCTTCACACATAGGAACTATTTAAGGTCACAGGTACATATCTCTATGTGGCACACACATACCTCATGTGTTCATTGAAATTACTGTTATAATATATGTCATACAATAATAAAAGCATCACCCACCACACATTGATAAACTGTGTGACAAAAACACGTGGCATTTGCAGAATTCAAACCCCTACCTAACTATGTTATGACACTTGAGAGAAGCACATTAGCAGAGCATGCTATTCGCATAACTGGGAGGTGTCCATTCTCCTGCTATACTTATAGGGTGCTGACATCATCAGTCTTTACAAAGAGGAATGTACATCATGTAATGTGTTATTCCAGTTGCCAAAAGGGCCATTTCTTTCAAAGAGAATTGCACACACCCTGCCCCCCCCCCAACAACATTATATTGGGCAACTTCATCTACCCACACATAGACTGGGAGCATTACTGTAGCTCCAACACCCTAGACCAAAGGTTCCTAGAATTCATAAACTCAAATGCTATGGAACAACTTGTTATCACTCCCACAAGAGGGAAAACATACTGCACCTGATCATCACCAACATGTGGACTCTATGCTCCAGACCACAAGTGTATCCCTCATTGGTAAGATGAAACCATAGAGTACTCTCACTGTATATTCACATACCAACCACAGCCCCTGCACAGAAAACCACAATGAAAAAGTTGTGTAAAGCAAATTCCATGTATTCACATGAGGCAGGCTTCACACATAGGAACTATTTAAGGTCACAGGTACATATCTCTATGTGGCACACACATACCTCGTGTGTTCATTGAAATTACTGTTATAATATATGTCATACAATAATAAAAGCATCACCCACCACACATTGATAAACTGTGTGACAAAAACACACATGGCATTTGCAGAATTCAAACCCCTACCTAACGACACTTGAGAGAAGCACATTAGCGGAGCATGCTATTCGCATAACTGGGATGTGTCCATTCTCCTGCTATACTTATAGGGTGCTGACATCATCAGTCTTTACAAAGAGGAACGTACATCATGTAATATGTTATTCCAGTTGCCAAAAGTGCCATTTCTTTCAAAGAGAATTGCACACACCCTCCCCCCCCAACACACACTGAGCATTTGCAGGATTCAAACCCCTGCCTAACTATGTTATTACACTTGAGAGAGACACATCAGCGAAGCGCACTTTTCGAATTACTGGGTGGCTTTTCTTCTCCTGCAGTATTTATAGGGTACTGACATCATTATTTAGAAAGAGGAATGTACATCTATTACTATCCCTCAGTATGGGGGATAGAATATATATGCATTAACAGACGCCTACTTCAGGGTCACATATGCACATCAGCACTGCCAGGTTATGTTTTATACCATGCTTTGTGACCACAGGACTTGTAACACACAACACAACCAGTTCAGACCACCCCACCCATATCCAGGAACCACACTTGGCTTTCATGGGAACAGTGTGGGATATGAAGGTGTTCACATACGCCATTACAGTGGTTAAATTCAGGTGCAGGAATATTGAGTGGGGGAACTACTCAGGCCTCAACAACATCACCCTACAGTCACTACAATTTGTGACTCCATGTGCTATGGCAGAACCAGTCACCACAGCCACAAGAGGGAATACATATTGGACCTGACCATCAGCAACATGGGGACTCTATGTTCCACACCAGAGGTAGGCCACCATTGTTAATATCTGACCATAACCAACTTTCCCTGGACATCCATATCCCATCCCCACCCCCAGGCAAGGAAATCTCTGCAAACAAAGTATTTCTCAAAAGCAGACTTTGCACTTGTGAAGACTGGGGTGGAATACCTCAAAGGACCCATGCTGGAGGATTATACAGCCCAATCTGCAGAATCCTTTACAAATGCATTCTATGAGCATCCAGAAGGTTTGCATTGATCATGCTATCCCAAATAAAACCAAGACTCCTCCATAACAGGAGACCTGTCTGGTTTACACCAGCCATATATAAGCTGTACAACAGAAGGAGGGAGCTAATACATTACAGAGCAATATCCCACAGAGGGCGGACATCTCTGAACAGTATTGGCAAGACACTTCAATCCCTCAAAATCATCACTTGCATGTTTTGACAGTGAAATTGTCCAGACACTGCAGATAAGGCTCGCCTCAGTCTGGAATTGAATCCCAATTAATGTTAGACATAGCCCCTCGCCAACCCTCTTCCAGCAAACTCCAGCCACATGGATGGGACATTGCAAATTCAACCCCCGGGATCTCCACTGTGTCCCTGCTTGATGGAGGCACTGCACACTAGCCTTAAACAGTGCCTTCTGTGACATACTTTACAGAGGCACAGTAGCCTACTGTACTGGAAAGGCAGACGCCAAATACACTCTGGCTAAGCTTATGCATTCCCTAGGGAAAACAGCCTAGTATTGACCTCTACACCCATATGTTTATGTTTCAGATGCACAATATTTGTTGCTGATGAACTGTTTGCAGGTCTTTATTGCCATAGCTTTCCCTGTTTCTATGAACAACTTGTATATCTGTGGAAGATGTTTGAATATGAGAGGGATCCACTCTATTACTTATGTCTCTCTTGTCATTTAACTGTGTGCACTGGGCAGATTGCTGTATTGTGGGAGGTTCCTGGCTTAACACATACAAATGCCAGATATGTGTGTCCAACTGCTATACTGAGACATGGCCTAAGTGTGTGAGCATGCCCAGTTCAGGCTTTCCATGGCTTGTTGCCTGACATATGTCTCATTTATCAAAGTGTGCGAGCATGCCCAGTGTGACCTTTCCATATGTCGAGATCTGAGGTCCACCACATTTGTGGTTGTGTGTGAACTTCAACAATATTTCACATTTATAGTTGTGTGTTGGAAGTCATGTTGTGTTCTTACTGCCCAACTGCTTTGTGTCTGAACCCAACAGGGATTATGCTGTGCCTGCAGGGTTTCCATAGGATAGTTTGCATACACTTGTCAACATTCTTTCATACTGACCAAACACTGTAATATTGTATAGTGTACTGGTTCAGTACTTTCACTGTGGTGGACAGTATCCTGGGTTTCAGTCCTATCACTGCTTTAAATATTCATACTGAGCACACCAGACTTGTTACTTGTTTACTCAAGAGTGGAGGGAGCTTCTGGTTTATGGATTAACCACTACAGCATGTCCTATTTATGTCAGTGCTGAGGTTCAGGTCTCTCATGTGCATAGCTCACTGGCATTCAGATTTTACAAGGTGTAGCATGTGCATTGATTCCAGCTTGGACATGGCTTTATACATCAGGCACAGATCGCCTCTGGGCAGGCAGTATGGCACTGTGTTGATTTGCAGTTTGTTTAATCAGGCAACACCTGGCATCTGTTAGAGCCCTTTAATCCTCCTGGTGAGTTACTTTTGGGGGTCTTTCCAGTTGCTGGAGGTGTCTGCTAAAGTACATCCCACAAGGGCCATTGTACTCAATTGTGAGCCTGATGAAGGATGTCTGAAGAGGCACGATGACCTCCCCTGGTCTAGATGTGAATACCTTCATGATTAGGTGGGTATATGAAATGTTTCTCTGACCACTATGGCCACATGGTTGTAAAATGCAAGATTTCTATCAACTTGTGTCCCCAGGTCTCTTATTACTTCTTCAGTACTTAATGGGTTACCACCTATGTGGTAATTGGTGGGCACTTACTGTTTTTCCAAAGGGGATGACTATACACTTTTCTGCATTTAGCTTGATGACATGGCTCTGGCACCAGTTGTCTGTTTCTATGAGGCCATTTTGTAGGATGCTTGTGTCAGCTGGAGGGTCAGATGTGGTGCCTAGTTTGTAGTCATCTGCAAACTTGTTCAGACACAGTCCTTCCATGTTGGCGTGTACCTCTGGGAAATATATACCAAACAAGCGAGGTCCCAGGACCGAACCTTTTGGGATGCCAATTGTAGCTGGTTTGTAGTCTGACATGGCTGCAGCATTTCTGACCATGTCAGTTCTGTCCTTGAGCTGGTTTGCAACCCATCTACTTGAATAGGGGTTTATATTTAAGCTGGTGAGCTTATCTATAATGAACAAGTGGGGTATTGTATGGAAGGCTTTTGCAAGGTCCAGATAGGCTGTGTGGACCACCTTCCCCTCATCAATGGCCTTGGTGACTGTTTCAAATGACTCAACCAGGTTTAAGGGGCAGGATCTACCCTTAAGAAAGCCACACTGAGTAGGGTCCAGTGTCTGTAGGTCCCCAATATCTTTATTTCTGAGGTCCATGATGATCCTTTCCATAGCTTTGCAGACCAAGCTAGTCAGGATTATGGGGTGATAGTTTGCAGTATCCATTCAGGCACCACCTTTGTGGAGAGGGACCACTCTTGCTGTACACTGCTCTTTGGGTACATATCCTGTGGTAAGGCTGAGATTGAGCAGTAGTTTTATTTGGTGTTCAAATCTTCTTGGAGTTCATGTTGGACGCAGCCCAGGACACCATCTGGTACCATTGATGCTGTGTGTTTTGCTTTGGAGACGCTGGCTGTTACCTGAGCATCTGTAATGTCAGGGGGTCAGCACTCTGCTAGGATAGATATTTGGCATTTTGGTGGGGGGGGGGGGGTTTGCACTGAACCTGTCAGGTTGGATGTTGGCATGTGTGTGGGTTTGGTGTATTGTTTGTCATTTTGGATTAATTCTGAGCATATCTGTGAATTTCCACCCAGGTTCCTACCATCAGTTAAGAAAGCCTTGTGATTATCCTTAGTGTCCTGTACAATTTGTATCTTGTAGCAGGCCTTAGAGGATTTTATGTGTAGCCATAGTTTTTTGCCATAATACTGATCAGAGATTACTTCCTTTTTTGGGTTTTGCTCTATCATGTAGTAGCTTCCTCCTTCTCTTGCATGGTTTGGTAATGGCTGGGGTCCACCAGGCCGTATGCCTGCATTTTTGGGATTGGGTCTTGGTTTTATTTGGGATTGCATAATCCATGCATTCCTAAAGGTGTTCATAGAATGCATTTATACAGGGTTCTGAAGTCTGGCCCATATTTTCCACAGGCACAAGGGCTTTAATGGATTCCACCTCAGTTTGGAGGAGTGCAAAATTTGCTTTACACATGTTTTTCACTGTGGTTTTCTGCCCAGGGACTGGGGTCAGGATGTGAATATCCAGTGAGATTACTCTATGGTCTGATCTTACCAGTGAGGGATACACTTCTCATCTTGGGCATAGAGTCCCCATGTTGCTGATTATCACGCCCAGTATGCTTACCCCTCTTGTGGGAGTGGTAAGTTGTTCCATAGCATTTTGGTTTATGAATTCAAGGAACCTTTGGCCTAGGGTGTTGGAACTAGAATAATGCTCCCAGTCTATGTTTGAGTATTTCCAGTCGCCCAATATAATTCTGTTTGGAGAGACCTTGATATTTTCTTGTGTTCTCAAGTAGGCCAAGTGCGGTTCCTGGAGTTAGGAGGGTGGTCTGTAGCAGGCTACAAACTGGGAGGCAGTTTTAGCCACTGTTACTTGCCCGTTGGTAGTCCATGCTGCTTCTTGCTGTGGCATCAACCTGGGGGTGTGGTTATCCTTGACAATAATTGATAGTCATCCTCCTTTTGTAGTTTGTTCCATGTTTTGGGGCTGTAAAGCATGGTATGAGGTGTAACCTGGTAGTGTTAGGGTGCTCTTGTGAGCCTTGAACCAGGTTTCTATTACAGAACAGATATCAACCTTCTCCATGCTGAGGAGAGTTGGGACTGCATGCATATTGCAGTTTAGACTTCTGGCATTGGGTAGCATTACTTCTAGATTCTTATCTCTTGTGATACCTATGGAGATGGGTTTGTATTTTGAGGCTTACCTATTCAAGGCACTATGGGGGTGACAACAGCCTTTGCCAGTATCCAAAAGGCCAGGGGTGATAGGTGCAAGCCATCCCTAGTGGGTGGAACATCGTGTCTTGCTCAGCATGTCATCCCAGGCTGACAGGCATTGGATTCCCTTTGACTAACAGCAATACTTAAGCCAATTGTTGTAATTGATCAACTTGTCTTCATATTGTGGCATCATGCTTGGTGAGGGTAGGATGTTACTCAGGGTCATCAGGTTTGCATATACTACATGGTGTTACATTGCTTAACACATGGCAATCATGCCTCAGGTGGTGCTGCAGGGTTGCCTATGTTGGATGCACATACTACACTCCCTGTACATGTTTGAAAGCAGGTTGTGTCAACTTAGGCATCCCTTTTATTATATGTGTGAGTCAGAGAGAGGTATCATTTCCAGGGTTCCTACTGAGCCAGTGTATGTGCTATGCGTTGCCTCTTTGCCAAGGCCAAGGCATACTGGGCACGCCTCCTTCTGCCTACTGGGGCAGGCTCAGGATGTTCCTCCTCCGAGTCACGCTCTGCCTGTGATGGCCTTGGTAATGGTGGGAGGCTGTTTGGCCCAGGCCTATGCTGGTCCTGCTGCAGCTGTTTTTGCAGAATCATATTATGTAGCATAGCACATACCATGACAATTTGGGTACATGTAGTTGGTGAGTACTGCAAGACTCCACCAGATGTGTCCTGGCACCAGAACCATGACTTGAGCAACCCAAACACATGCTCGCTTACATTTCGTGTTTGTGCATGTGCCTCATTATGGCGTTCTTGTTCAGGTGTGTGTGCATTTCTAATGGGTGCCATCAGCCACGGCTCCAGTGCGTAGCCAGCATCCCCCACTAAGTGAACATGTGGGATGTCCCCATTGGCAAATGTCTGGTACAGCTGCGTCAGATGCCAGATATGGGAATCATGGTAGCTTCCAGGGCAGCCAACACACACATTCATTATTATGCCCTGGGCATCACACACAACCTGGCAGTTGATGGAGGGGAAGTCCTTACGGTTAATGTAGGCCCTACCCCGCTCACCGGCTAGTGCTTTGATGCGTATATGCGTGCAGTCTATTGCACCCACTACCTCAGGGTATTCTGCTATTTGCTGGAAGAGACGCATATTGCTGGCCAATACGTCACGGGAATTGGGGAAATATACATAATCACTGACATGTGCTGACATGGCATCCAGGAACTGGTGCAGTACCCTGGATGCTGATGCCTGTGATATCCCCATCATATCACCAGTTGATCTCTGAAAGGTACCTGTTGCTAGTATTCTTAGGCCAACACATACTTTGCTTTCCACTGGGCTGGGTTCCCCTCTGTTGGTTCTTGTGTGAGGCGTGGCATGCACAGCTCAACAATTTGCTGTAGGAGGTCTCTGTCCACTCTATAGTGCTCCACTATCTCCAGCTCATGTAACCCCTGGTATGTGACCCTGGGCCTCTACACTTTTCTCCGTCTCCTCACTGTGGGTTGTCCGGCAGCATTTGCATAGTCACCACCCTCAGCATGTTGCATATGTCTCCTTATAACAGCTATGGCAGCCCCTAGCATTTTTGGTCTGAGTGAAGCTTTTCCAGTTTTCATTTCTAATAGTTTACTCCAGTGTTGCAATGTCTCTTGAGAGAAACATACTGCACTGTTGTTTGCAGAGTTTTAAGTGCTGGGCTGGGCTACTGTTCTGCTTGTGTAATTGCCTGCTTCTGATTGTTTACACCTGCTAGTTCTGCTAGTATTCCCTGCTAGCTTCCTACTGTTTCTTCTGCTTCCTTTTTTCTTTCTGTTTCCTCAGGGGGGAGCAACACACATACAAGCGCAAACACGCTCACAGCAGCTAACACGCATGCACACATGCTTAAATGGACTAGAATTTGCTTATTCGGGTTACAATGCACACGCACCAGTGCAAACAAGCTTACAGGTCTTTAAACAGGCTCCTACATGCTTACGCTGGCTTAAACGCATGCACTCACGCTTACACATGCGCACTTTATCTTACTTGCGTCTCCCAGCACACACACGTGTGCATGCACACCCCGCAAGAAACTTTGGTGTTGTCCATAGTGTACACCTTCCATTTCTTGGCTTTCCCATGCCTACTTGTTGACACACCTCTTTCCATGATGTGTGACTGACATCTTTCACATGCCACTGTGCTCCAATGAGCTTCATTTCTTTCATACATACCCCTCTGTGATGTCACCTATCTCCTACTCTGTTACTCCCCCTTATCCTACTCCTACACTCCAGGGAATGTGCTCATTTACTATGTGACAGTGCGATTCACTATCCTAACACTCATTTACATAGGATTGCCTACTAATGCTTAGTTACATGACTTACACTGAGCTTCCCCCCTTAGCAACCCTTGCTCGGTGGCCATGTTGTTTTCAGCCTGCTATTCCCTTACATTGTAAATTCATGCTTTGCATAAAACCCACATTTGTGTTTTAAATTTTTATTTTTCTGTTTTTTACAACGCATCCTGTTTGCATGGCGCTACGTTACGTTTAAACATCGGCAATCGCCAAAAAAAAACAACTTTTTATTTTATTTTTGCATGGGGGTACGTTGCCAGTGGCCACATATTTGGCCATTGGCATGCTTCCTGGAACATATGCAACCTTTATTTGGAGCTGACAAGGCTCCATTGTGTTATTTGCAGAACGGTACTCAGTTGTCAACTGAGTACATTTCTGCAGATAACACGGCTCTTACACAGACAGGTTTCTGCTTCCTGGATCGCAAAATTACCTCATTTGCATGCCTTTTAGCTGCAAGTGAGTTAATTTGCATATCCACGCCCTGTCCGTGTAAGAGCCATTTTAGGAGCTCTCTTACACGCCCCTACAGGCTGTTCATGGATCGCTCGTTTGACATTATGGCTGCATGGAGTCCTACACTACTCTTAGACTCCATGCAAGCCATCGTGAATCTGGCTCCTTCTCTTTTTTTCTCTTTTGTTTTTTTTTTCTCTGTT
This sequence comes from Protopterus annectens, assembly GCF_019279795.1. Lineage (NCBI taxonomy): Eukaryota > Metazoa > Chordata > Ceratodontiformes > Protopteridae > Protopterus > Protopterus annectens. The sequence goes on from NC_056728.1 coordinate 1,690,986,479, forward strand.
TTTTTTTTCCTTTTTATACTGTCATATCAAAATTAATAAAAATTATATTGTAAAAAAAAATAATAATAACTCAGAAGCTACATGGAACTCCTTATTCTAGCATCATTCAGTAACTTAAGGGAGTTCACACTTTCACCAAGGTATGGATAGAGATCTCTCCAGGTAAGCCATGCCCTATGGCATCACTATGTCCCTTGTTAAAGTTTCTGTGTCTGAAGAGAAAACTCCTAATGAGTTCTGAGATGCTAAATTGCTTTCTTTCTTAGGTAGACATGCAAGCCTACTGAGGCATGACTTACCTGCTGTAGTTGTTAAACTGTTGTGATAGAGGGGCTGGATTGTTTCAGAGAATCTCATCTCTACAGGACAAACTGCTTAACATGGAGAGATTACACTGTTCTTACTGTATGTAAAGTGTTGCAGCTTTGCTTAGATTGGCTTATATTGGTTACAGATTGTTATACCTCATCAGTTGTGTCTGCTATCTAGTTTCCTGTTATATTTCTTAAGTGTGTTTGATATTGTTAATTTTAAACATAGTGCATAGAGAATGGTATATGGTTTTACAATTAAAAATAAATAAATAAATAACTGCTAACAAGTTAAGTGTGTAGTAAATGCCAACTGGAATGTTCAGAGTAGCAGCGCCACAAAAAATCAAAATAAGTGATTGATGTTAGAGTTTCAGTGCCATCTGCCTTCCATTTTGTCCTTAAAACTGCAAAGCTTTGCACGTGGTCTTGGGCTAAAATGAAAACAGTGTATTTTGTATGAAAGCTAACTTGTGCAAGCATTCATTTGTAATGGTGGTTGTCGTGATGGTTTTAATGTTGTTGTACTGTTGTGGGTAAAAATAACACTGCAAGCACATATTGTTGTTTGTTCAGGTAAGCATTTTGTGATATTTATAGAGTGGTGTCACTGAATTTATGTATCTCAGCTGAAAGAGCACCTGAACAATAAATATGCTGATACCTCTCATAGCAGTGAACAGCATCTTGGCAACAGCTTTGAACTTCATAAATGGAAGTTCAAAGACTAGAAAAATTTAAGATTTTTGAAGCTTGAATGATGTGAAACAGGTTTAAACAGTCACAACTGCAAACATTTTAGGTAATAAGAGATTTGCAGGCAGTATTAGACCCCTGGTAATGGAGAGATGTTTGCTGTCTGTTTACTGTATTTATTAATAGTAGGAGAAGTATTTACGGTTCTGATGATAAGACATAACCTGTGATTCAGAAAGATCCTCACTAAACATGTAAATTGCCTACCACAACCTGTCAGTGTGCATGCTGTTTTCTTCTTTACTTCTATGATGACAGACATTTGGATTTAATTTAAAACTTTTATTTCAAGTTTTTTTAGGGCAGACACTGACAGACATTTGCTAAATAAAACAATGCAGTCTCACAAAGAAAACAGACTTAGTACTAACAGTAAACTTCTCTGCCCTTGAAAGTCACATTCATTGAAACAGCATTGAAACCCACATTCAAAGAAAATGCATCTGGCCAGTGGTGGATAAAGTTTACCTTTGTGTGGCTTTCAAACCATAGGCCCCTTTTTCAAATTTTTAGAACCATACATATATGCATGCGTTCTTTGATTCACCTTTCTGATTGTATTAAATTATATTCCTTGTATAATACAGCACAACTTGTGTGTTTTAAATTTGTTGTTTTGAACATATTTCCAGTAATCAGTGAAACAAAACATATGAACCAACAATGATAAAACTGCCATTTTCAGAACATTTCAACTATAAAAGGCCCCTCAAACTTCTATCATTACAATCCACCAATATAAGTCAATGTGCACAATCTCTGCAGAATTAAGTCATTTGAATAATTCCACATTAAAGAGATTTGTAACTAATGAAGAGGTCACTACTAGCAAAGAACTTTATATTTCAGTGTTTCATCTACAAATAAAGTGCCTGCTGCCCTTGAAGAATGAATTGCCTATGCTACATTAAAAAAGTGGTAAGTTGCTAATATTGTAATAGGGAATGGATGGCAAACCTACAAGAGGTTTAGAGTTCCAAGAAATCTCATCCAAAGTACAACACACTCAGAAATGCAGCACCCCCCACCTTAAAGTGCAGTAGCATCAATGAAACTAATTTATGTGACAATAGAACCCACATCTTTCTACATCAAAAGCAGCCATGTTACCTGTTGTGCTACTGACAGCATTTTCCAGCTTTCTAGCATGAAAGCTACTGACCATCTACTACACAAAATAGTTGTGCATTGAAAATGGACTTTGCACAAGCAGCAGTAAACTTCTCTTCCCTTGAAGCTCACAGTTCCTTGCAAATGTATGGAAGCTCACAATTTCTTGCAAATGTGCTGAAACTCACAATTCCATGAAAATGCAATGAAACCCATAGTTGGTGTAGAGTATTTGGCTCTTGTCAACTGTAACTAAAGTATAGGGTTTGAGCCTGGTTAAATTAACTGACATGTTCCCTCTAACTACGGTATTATACATACATTTGTTTAGAGTTCAACAGCTTAATAAAATCAGAGCTCATTTTTTAAAAAAATTGTGCACTCCATTCCATTTTAAATGTGAGTTAATCATTCTATAAATGCATGTACAAACACTACTAAGGATGCACGCTGTGTGCGTACTCAAAGAAGAAATGTAAGTTTGTGGTGAGCCTCTATCCCTGGCTAGTGAGCTCTCTCCAAGCCTGTGGGCTCTAGGTGACTGCCTATGTCACCTAGTGCTGGATCTCACTCTGCCAACATGTACCACACCCAGTAAGTTATACACTGTACTGTTACAGTTAGGTTATAGTGGCTTCCTTGAATTTCACTCATTTTGGTCTAAGCCAAGTGACTTCTAGTATAACCAAGCTAATTTTTGCATGCACACCCATGTATGTATGTGTGTGTGTGTGTGTGTGTGTGTGTGTGTGTGTGTGTGTGTGTGTGTATATGTATATATATATATATATATATATATATATATATATATATATATATATAGGAGCGCTACAGAATCCTGAAAGCTCAAAATCCCGAAGCCCAAAATCCTGAGACCAAAATCCTGAAAATTCAAAATCCCGAAAACCCAAAATCCTGAAACTCAAAATCCTGAAAACACAAAATGGACATACTGACGTCATTGTGGCTTTGCTATTGTTAGCCCTGTGGTGTTAGGTCATGCGTTGGGTTCAGGTAAGTGTGCCGTTGGTTTTATGTTAGGGTTAGGGGCAGTTTAAGTGAGTTAGGGTTAGGGCGCAGGTTAGGCATGTATGCAATAGTGACAAATATTGGGGTTGGGGGCGGTTTAAGTGAGTTAGGGTTAGGGCGCGGGTCAGGTGAGTGTGCGATAGTGATGGACCTTAGGGTTAGGGTTAGGGTTAGGGTCAGGGTCATTTGGTAGATATTAGTGTCTTTATAGTGACATATTAGCATTATTTGTGTTTTCAGGATTTTGAGTTTCAGGATTTTGGGTTTTCGGGATTTTGAATTTTCAGGATTTTGGTCTCACGATTTTGGGCTTCGGAATTTTGAGCTTTCAGGATTCTGTAGCGCTCCCATATATATATATATATATATATATATATATATATATATATATATATATATATATATATATATTTATACAACCACACATACACACACACACACCATGCTTGCCTTCACAAAACATGCACACACACATATGTACATGCATGCATGCACTCTCTTTCACCCACTTGCATACACACAAACACACACAAAACTACATATGAATGCAGGTATGTGCACTTTTACTCACTCACTCACATGCACACAGGCACACTCACACACACACACACACACACACACACACACACACACACACATCCATGCATGTGCTCTCTGTCACCCACTTGCATACACACAAACACTCACACATACATATGAATGTGTGCATGTACACTCTTCCACTCGTTCGCATACATGCACATGGGCACACACACACACACACACACACACACACACACACACACACACACACACACACACACACACACACACACACAGTGTTTTCCAGATGGGATCACTGATGTCTTTTCAGTGCTAGAAGTGCCTTTCCTGAATTCACAATACATGCTACACCACTTAGCAGTGATCATGTTTCTAAATTTGTGCAGTACTGCTTGGGTTTGTAGTTAGAATAATAAAGCAATTAGCTGTAGTAGGAGCTGGCCACCATACCTCTCAACTGTACCAAATTCCTTGGTAAATACCCATTTTGAAGACAAGGTATTGAGATGCCATGAATTCCCAAGTGGCCAGTTTAATTTCCGAATTTCCCAGGTTTTTTTTTTACTGTTTTTTTTAATGAGTCTGCTCCTGATGTCATCACTTGCAGGGCACGTGCGATGCTATCATTTTCACAAGGCTGTCCAACAGCCTGTCAGAATGCTGGGCCATAATTTAACTTGATGCAGATTAGAGTCAGACCGGTCCACGTTAGTGCACAGCACATTCTTCCAGGTATTGTGAAACAGAAAATTTGTACTTAGCTCTTAATTCTGTCTTATTTAACTTGTTTCAGATCCTTCCAAGTACTGTGAAACTGTATCTGGCTCTTAATTTTGTCAAGAAACTACTTTTTAGCACATTTGTACAGTGCTGCATTTTAAGGGGGGGGGTGTGCTGATTTGTATTGTGCTCTCTGCTCATTGTCTCATTTAACTTGCTCTTAATTCTGTTGAGAAGCAGCGTTTTGGCACATTTGTACTATGCTGCATTTTAAGGGGGAGTGTACTGATTTTTACTATGCTTGGTGCCTTATTAAACTTGCTGCAGATCCCTCCAGCTATTGTGAAACTGCACTTGGCTCTTAATTCTGTCTTATTTAACTTGCTGCAGACAGAGATCAAGCTGCTGATTTGTACTGTGCCATTCTTGGGTGTGTGTGTATTTGTACTGTGCCCTGGGTGTGTGTGTGGATTTGTACTGTACCCTGTGTGTGTGTGTGTGTGGGTGTGTGTGTGTGTGTGTGTGTGTGTGTGTGTGTGTGTGTGTGTGTGCGTGCGTGTGTGTGTGGATTTCTACTGTGCCCAATGTGTGTGTGTGGATTTGTACTGTGCTGCACGTGTGTGTGTGTGCGTGTAAAAAAATACCCCAGTTAGGTCTAACTGGTGTTTAGATTTACTCAGACTCAAGCCCTGTACCTTAGGTAAAGGCTCAAAAGCCTAAATTCTTTACCCATACCATCACCACTTCTGACTCCAGAAGTTAAGTCCATAGTTGACAGTTCTCAACTGTCCAAAGCTTTACTGAATGTCTGGAATGTTTGGCTCATGTTTGTACTCTTAAAATTTGTGATTTTCTGTACAATCAGTGAGAACTGAATTCACTAAATAATGATAGCTGTTTAAGTTTCAGTCTTCCTATCTTTCAGGAAACACATGGTAACATAATAATTTTATTTTAGCAACTTTTCTAACATTATACAAACAATGTTTAAAATGTGTCCCTGGTTTTGGGCCTTTGCTCCCCCCCCCCACCCCTCAATAAATTTTAGCTTTTTCTAGATTTCTTTTGCTGCATTGTTCTTCAGGGGGAGAGCAATTTACTATTGCTTATGCAAAGTTGCTCTGTGTTTGTTGTTAGTAGCACAACAGGTAGGATGCTTACTTTTGAATTAGAAGGTTGTGGGTTCTACTCCCACAGTATGTAGATAGCTTGCTAATACTGTATCAAGCTGTGCTTTTAAAGGGGGTGGATGTTGCAGTCTGAGAATGTCCTCTCTGGCAGAGATACCTAGTAACTATGCACCTGTTATCATTTTGCCATCCAGTTCCTATTGCAATATTACTAGCTTATCATTTTTTATGTAACATAGGTAAACAATGAAATATAAAGTTGTTTGCTAGCAGCAACCTCTTCATTAGTTATAGATCTCTTTAATGTTGAATTATTTAGATGCCTTTTACTTCTGCAGAGATTGTGCATATTTACTGATACTGGTGGATTGTAGAAGTTTGAGTACATTTTTTAATGGAAATCTTCTGAATTGGGTAGTTTTTATCATTATTGGCACATGCATTTTGTTTCATTGTTTACTGGAAAAATGTTCAAAATAATAAATTTAAAACCCTCTCTCTACCAAGTGTGCTGTGTTATACAAGGAATATAATTTAATACAATCAGGAAGGTGTATCAGAGAACACATGTATGTTTTGTGTGAAAGGGGCCTGTGATTTGAAAACAGCCGAAAGGTAATCTTTGTCTGCCACTGGCTAGATGCTGCTTCAATTAATGTGAGTTTCAAGGGCAGAGAAGTTTTAATGCTAAGTCTATTTTAATTGTAAGATTGTATTGCTTTGTTTAGCAGATATCTATTAGTGTTTGTGCTATAAAATGTAAAATAAAGTTTTAAATGAAATACAAATAATCATTGTAGATGTAAAGCAGACTGTATGCACATTACAGTGTTTATAGTAAAGAGGTGAAGTAGCCAAGTAATGAGACATTGGAATAGCTGCAGGGGGAGGACTGTGTAGGTGGGGCAACTTAACCATAATTTTGTGAGGGGGTGAAGGGCGGCAAATGCAAAGATAGCCCCGAGTGGCACAAACTCTAGCTACGCCACTGATCAGTAGGATCAGTAGGCGATGGAGAATGACATTTGGAGGTCCTAGCAAACTATAACATTCTTTTGGTAAGATTAGAGTATTGCCCAAATGCCCTAGTTTTACCACAAAACCCACATACTGCAGGTCACTAAAAACAAAATCCTAAGGTTCATCATCTTTTCCCTTCCCAGTCAATATCATTGCTACACATTTAATAAAAAATGATTACAGTTTACTACTGGGTCTGGGGGCCATATGTTGGTTGACTGTTCTTCAGTTTGTGTTTGAAAGCTGGCATCCCACAATTCCATTGGATTAGGTGGGGTTACATAATCATATATACAATTTTTATGTTAATCAGCATGCAGATTTGTACCTATTTTTCATAGGTCTTTGTCCAGATTTCTGATGTTCCAGGTTGACAGGTATGCTGGCCAACACTTCCTTCTTTTTTCTGGATAACATGCATTCATCAGTTTTTTTGTTTTTTTTTTGGAGTAGTTGTATTTAGAAATATTGAGCATTAATGGTTGGCCAGGTGGGCTTCAAGGACTGAGAAATCATGATGTCATAGTGGAATCTCTATTAGCTTGGTTTTACATAACTCAAATTTCATTTAATTCCTAATGTGGACTGACAAGTAGTTCTAGGTGGCTGAGGTTGCCTTTTAGAAGGTGCTCATTTGTTGACAATTTAAATGCATCCATATTAAATACCAATGCTTCTTGAGTGGATGGCCTTTAAGGATATCTATAAGTAGATAAATGTACTATTTTAACAATAAGAATGCATAACATAAATATGGTTCTTGCTGTGTTGGGCAGCCATCCTACCTTCTTTAGAGACAGGTAATGATGTTCAGTGGCTTCAATCAATAAAATAACCTGGATATTATGACAATGCTTTGTTTTTTGCTTCTTATTGTATTTTATTTTCAGTGTGAAATGAAAGTGTGAGAGCCATAGAAAATATTTTCTACATGAACAATAACATTATTTTGTGGGTTTGAGAAATGTAACTCAGAGACCTCAACAGTCTATTTGGCTGTATGAGACAACTCTTACAATATTTTTTTTCAGATATTAGCTATCTAGTGCCAGAATCTAAAGACTAAAGTGTAACTTTTACAAACTACAGATTCAGTTTTGCTAGCAGCTCTGGGCAGAATTAGATATCCTGTATAAATAGTGATAGGAGGTCCTGGAAAGTTAACAATAAAACCATTGATATAAAAAGAAAGCCAAATAGATCAAAACATTGATTTATAGACAGAAAGACTTGAAATGGAAGTGCCTGTATGCAAAGCTGAGTTATACTTTACTATGTGGAAAGTCCTTCTAGTTAGGTAGCTGTAAAGCCAGTCCAGGGTATACTACCCTAATCCAATTTTTGTAAATCTGTTCAGTGAAGATAGAATGGTCTGTTGGTTTGAAAGTTCATTTCAGATTGATAAGTATGGCCTCTTTGAGCAAACTTTTGTATATTTTCAAATATAGTAAATGTTTTTATATTGATGGCTTAAAGGCCCTTCTGACTGACAGTTTGTGATATATAACGTAGCTGGAGACACAGTTAATAAGAGCTGTAAGTAGACAGAGCTGAGATAGACTCTGAATCGATAATGCATCAGAGATTGCATCAGAAGGTTTTTGGCAGCTCAAGGAATACTGCAGGTGTAAGGTAGGTGTCATTAAGATATGTTTAAAAGAGAAATGATGCGGTACCATTGTTGTGCCCAGGTTTAAAGATGTATTGTGTTGGTGATGTTATATTGTTGTCAATAATGCAGTGCAAAGATGATGTTATATTGTTGTAAATAGGATGGTGGAAAAGCTGCTTGCAAATACATTTTCTAAGGATTCAGATGGAGGATAGGGTGGCAGAAGGCTGAAGTCATTCTCACATTTGGGTACAGGGATGACGCATTATTGCTTCCAGAGTGTTGGTATATATTATTTATTGATAGATCTATCCATTAATAGACTGGACAGCTGTGTGAGGTATTCATGAGGAAGTTGTCATGGAGCTAAGATAGTAGGGTTGAACTGGATTAGAGGTTTTGTTAACATCGTTGGTGGCAAATGGAAATGGGGATAATTTGTGATTGGAGAAGAGAGATGTATCGATTGCGATTTATTAGAGTGTTTGTTAGAAACAAGTGTATTGGATGTTTTATCCTTTTGAAGTCTTGAGGCTGCTTAAAATTTTAGTATTTATTCATTTGACTTCCTTTGTTGTAGTTATTCTCATCGGGAAGTGGTTTTATGTAGCGGGTTTGCCTGGCCTGAGTAGTGTGTTGATATTTTTCAAAATAGTTAAGTTCTTGCTGTTGGAGAATTGCAGGATCTGATAGTCCTGAATCTTTTTGCTACATATTAGGTATTTTTACTTTAAAAATCCATGGTGGTAGAGTGGTAACATTGTTACCTCACAGCAAGAGGTTCTCCTCTTCGATTCTTGGCTGGAGTGCCTTCTGTGTGGAGTCTGCATGTCCTTCCCATGGTCAAGTGGCCTCCGAAAGACATGCATGAATGGGTGTGCCTTCACTGAAGGTTGGGCATTGGGCTGGCAACTCAGCACCATAAAAAAATCGACTTCCAATCATTAGCGGACTGGAGTTCCGCTGTGGCGACCCCTAACTGGGAAAGGCCGAAAAGACAAACATTAGGTATTTTTACTTTATTTCTTGGGATTTTGTATTTTTGTAGATTGGTAGCAGTTTTATTATTTTCAGTCCATGCTTTATCTCTGAGGATCATGTGCAGTTTGGTTTTATGAGATATCCAGGGAGCAGGTGTGGTCTCAATCTTTTTTTTTTTTTTCTCATGGAGCCAGAGAGTTGAGAATATTGACAAAAATTTGGTTGAAAAAGTTCACATCTTCATTGGGGGGTGGGTGTTTGGGTCTATATTAGAACATCAAAGGTTTAATAGTTTGAATCACTAAAGGTTGACCCCTTCTCAAGGCAAGCCCCCCTGCACCCCCTACGTGGGGGGCTGTACCCCCTGCTACTTAAATATACCAACTCTGAGACCGCACTACATTGAAGTAAACAGAAATCTTCCCTTATGGAGATTTCCGTTTACCCGTTCCATGTTCTGCACTTTCACTGTTCTCGTGTCGACAATGTCGGATTCGACAATGTCGGCTTTCGAGAATCTAATATAGACCCGGGTGTTCAGAACACTCTAGTTACATTACTCAAATTCATTTTCAATGTGGTTCTAGTTTGGGCTGTGACCAGATAAGGTTGTCTGTGTGATGGCCACTAATACATAATACAGTCTGGATACCCGAATTCATATCATGATTTTTATTTATTTTATGTAAGATTAATATCCAGTCAGTGATAGTAAGTTTGTCAGTGTGTTTGTCAGTTCTTGTTGATTCTGGTATTACTTGAGAGAAAATTGCTGTTGTAGTGTAATAGTTTTACTAGAGAAAGACAGATAAGTGTTTTCTTTTCTTGATCTGATTTTAAGTTCATTTTAACAGTTTGTAAAGGTCTTTAATCCTATATTAGTGACTCCAGTACACAGTTGCTCAAAAGTTTTGTTATTTAAGTGGCCTGCTGTTATCAAGCTGTGGTTTCATTCTTGTGCATTGTGTGTGTCAGACTAGTTCAGGACTTTTCTTTGCATTGAGACAGTTCCAGGCCAGTAAGCTCAGAGCTATGGATCTAATTGTTTTTCCCTCCCACTGACCCTGTTGTGTTCTTAAACCAAGTGCATCTGTTGTTGCCTATCCCTTAAGATTATTTGACAACAGAATTTCTACCCTTGCTATCATGGACTAGCACTCCATCAACTTCTCTAGCCAGCCTGATTGCAATGGGTATCTTTTGCAAGTGTAATAATTGCCTCTTGTTGTCTGATGATCACCTGTTAATCAGACAGCATAACACAGTGTGTGAAATATGTACATACAGAATATTATTGGAGGCAAAAATCTCACATAAAGTAAACTCAAGACACAAAAATCAATAACAGTACACCACACATCACATCTCTCCAAGGCCATCACAATACACACAATCCATCATATGTTAAGGTTCTAAAGATTAACTTGCCTAAACTACAAAGACTTTCAAGAGACAATACAGGCACAGAGCACAATCAGCATATTAAGCCTACTTCCTTATATAGGGCAAAGAGTAACAAGGTCACAGATGCTGAGCCTTTAAGACAAGCATTGAACCAACCAAACATTCTTGTTGTAGGTGACTGCACTGTAAGACATAGATATGTGCTTCTTACAAGGTTGAGCAAGGAATGAGTGATGGTTAGTTGCTTATCTGTTACTAGGATCCATTAGATCATGCATGTAGTCAAGTACTAGAACAACAAGTACCAGTAAGTCTCTGTCATAGTTCATGCCAGTGTCATTGACCTGAGGTGTACCTCCCTCGATTATATGAAGAGAGAAATGATGACTATTGGCCATATTCAGCAAGCTCTGCATGGAGTTCCTGAATATTGCAAGAGCTACTGCATGCAATATGTCCACCAAGCGATCCAGGAACAAGTCCCTGAGACATGTACGAGCGTGCCTACACTGTTTCCATATGGACACTACTGCTATATGCTAATTACCTCATTTGTTGGTGAAAACCATGCAAATGAGGTGAATTAGTGATCCAGGAAGAAGGCAGGCGTCTGTGCAGTAATAGTGTAACCTGCAGAAATGTATTTGGTTACTAACCGAATACATTTCTGCAAATTACAAAATGGAGGCATGACAGCTCTAAAGAAAGCATGTATTCAATGGAGTAGGCATGCCAATGGCCAAATATATGGTCATTGCCATGATAAATAGTTGGAAAGTTATAAAAAATAACGTTTTTTTTTTGGTCGACTTCAGCCATTTAAGCATAGAGCAGCAGTGCGCAAACGGGATCAGGACGAAAATAAGAAAAAAGTTGGAAATAAGCTTTTAAACCCAAATCAGCATTTTGCCATAATAGTCAATGGCATGCATAACACAACAATACCAGGGAATACTGGTTGCTAAGGGGGAAGGCCGAGTGTAAGTATGGTAACTATGAATTAGCATTCTGTTTTATGCAAATGAAGGGATTGATAGTAAATCACAGATTTCCTCACAGTGTTAGCTTACACCCAACCATGTAGGTGCAGCAACACAATTGTATAAATGTAAGAGGCGGATGACCTCATAAGCGGGAGTGTCATACATGCTGTAAACTTATTGGAGCTGTGTGGCCCGTGTTTGCCCTTAGCTAAGCACAGCTAAGGAAGGGGGTATGTCTGAGGCTGTCTAGCAGTTTTTACATTGCCTAAATGTGTGTGCACGCTGTGCACCGGGTTTTAAACAAAACAAAAAAAAAACAGGAAATAGCAGCTCTGTTCACATTTGAGCAATGAGTATGTGTAGCACGCCTCGGGGCTTAAACAGGAAGGCAATAGGAAGGGAAAACAGCAGTAGGAAGGCAATCAAGCAGAACTAGCATAGCTGGCAGGTGAACTGTATCAGAATCCGCCAACTACACATGGAACAGCCTAACACACTACTATAAACTATGCAAACACCTCCTAGTCTTTTTTCCTATACATTCTACACCACCAGTGTACACAGACAGGGGAAATTTTACCTGACAAAACTAACAAAGTATAAGGGGCTGCTGTCACTGTCATAGATCAATATGTGCAAGAGGCTGAGGGTGGTGAGGATGTGAATGCTGATGACCAACCCACAGTGAGGAGGAAGAAAAGTGTGCACACACCCAGGGTAACCTACCAGGGGCTACATGAGCTGGAGATAGTGGAGCACTATAGGGTGGACAGGGACATTCTACAGCAAATTGTTGAGCTGTGCCGGTCACACCTCACACACTGAACCAACAGATGTGAACCCATCCAGGTAGATACCAAGGTATATGTAGGGTTAAGAATACTAGCCACAGGTACCTTCCATAGTGCAACTAGGGATATCATGTGGATCTCACAGGCATCAGCATCCAGGGTACTCCACCAGTTCCTGGATGCCATCTCAGCACATGGCGGTGAGCACATATATTTCCTCAACACCCGTGAGGTGTTCACTAGCAATATGCATCTCTTCCACCAAGTAGCAGAATACCCTGAGGTAGTGGGTGCTATAGAATGCATGCACATACACATCAAAGCACCACCCGGTGAGTGGGGCAGGGTCTACATAAACCACACAGGCTTCCTCTCCATCAACTGCCAGGTTGTGTGCGATGCCCAGGACATCATCCTGAATGTGTGTGCTGGCAGTGCTGAAAGCTATCACAAATCCCACATCTGGCATATGACACAGCTGTACCAGTCATATGTCACTGGAGACATCCCATATGGTCACCTAGTGGGGAATGCTGGCTATGCACCAGCACCATGGCTGATGACACCCCTCAGAAATGCACACACATCTGAACAAGAACTCCTTAATGAGGCACAAGCACAAACCAGAATCATAACAGAGTCTGTGCTTGGGATGCTCAAGTCATGGTTCCACTGACTGGACATATCTGGTGGAGTCTTGCAGTACTCTCCAACTACATGTACACAAATGTTTATAGTATGTGCCATGCTACACAATATGATCCTGCAGAAACAGCTGCAGAAGGAACAGCACGGGGCAAGGCCACACAGCACCACACCATTGACAAGGCCATCACAGGCACAGAGGGACTAAGAGGAAGAACAACCTGAGCCTGCCCATGAAGGCAGAAGGAGGCATGCCCAGTTTGCCCAGTCTTTGGCAAAGAGACAACGCATAACACATACACTGACATGGTAGGGACCCAGGGAATGACACCTCTCTCTGACTCACACATACAGTAAAAGGGATGCCAAACATGACACTACCTGCTGTTTACTATGTATAGGGAGTGTACTATGTTCATCAAACATAGTCAGCCCTCCAGTACCATCCTCAATACTGGCACAGCCACACGGTAATTCAATCTTCCTATCAATTGCTGAATGGGGTATTATGTTCTGATAGTTGTATCTATGGTATGGATGTGAGCATACAAGAGAATCAGGTGGATGAATGGGATGGCAGCAGATAGTGTACACCTATATGGGCAGCATGAAATCCATAACAAATACTGCTGTCAGCATATTAAGCAGTACGAGACAAGGTGACAAATCTCACTGCAGTGCATGTGGTGGCCCAAATGTGTGTCCATAGGACACACACATGCTTGCCAGTGCGACTTACATACTCACCAGCAGCCTCAGCCAGCAGGACAGGTGTAGATAACCATTTAAAAGGGCTGGGCTAAGGCCTCCAACTGATGGCAATGGTTAACAGCCCCCCCCCACTCCAGACCTACACAGACAGACTACAACAGGTCTGGCAGTTGTATGTAAGTACAGAAAAGGAAGAAGTCTGAAACTGAGGTGTAGGTCAATAAAACCTAAGATCTGTACACTACTGATATGTCTCCAGTCTGCATGATAGGTCAGAATACAAAATGAAATTGAAGCTGACAAAGTACCTGAAATACCAGTACAGTCATAGCAAAATTTTAAAGATGTCAGTGCCCCCCCCCCCACAATCCCATGTAGAAATGCAGTAACATGTAAGTGTGAAGTGTGATAACAGTGGAGCACAGATTACCTGAGGTGGCCCGATCTATGGGAGATATTATTGTGTGTGTACAATATGCAGGGGTCCATGTGGTAGGTTGTCATGTGTTCAATATTGTGTGGAAGTGATCAGCATGTAGACATGGAGGGTTGTGCCTTGGTGGCCTATGGACAGTACTGTGGATGACAGGGCCATGTTCTGACAACTGCAGTGCCAATCACTATGCTTCTCAGCAATACCCACGTCAGCAGTCATCCATACTCTGTCCAGATGTTAATATCTGTCACTGTCTGGAAGATGGACATGCCATGAATGTGGGTGCATATATACACATAGTACACAGATGAAAATACCCTAGACAGAGTGCATAAAATTTAACTGTCAACTCCGCACAACTTTGGAATTATATATACAAGATAGCAGCACATTAGTTCTCTGTGTAATATGGAATACTGATGTAGTCTGACCATTCACTGGCAGACCACAAAAGGCACAGTTATGAAGTAATGAGAGACTGCCTATATCATTGCCCAAGTCAGCATAAGGGGAATGTTCCAGGTATATCTGTGAGTCAGTTGCAAGTAGCCTCCATAACACACATGCACTCAGCTCACCCCACCATCAGCCACAGCTTTATCACAGGTCATATCCTTGTGGTTGGGAATTAGTACAGTATGACCCCACTTCTATATGGGAATACCCACAGAATGCAGCGTGCTGAAGAGGTGTCCAATGTAGGTATGTCCCTAGCTGTAAGCAGCACCCTGCATGCATCTGGACCAATGGATCAATATTTACAGGAACTATTGCCACTAACACCTTGCACAATTACCCTGTCACCCCAGGGAAATCCACTGGCTCACACAGCCTGGGAATGGAGGAGTGACAGAATGCACTGGCCTGCATCACTACCAAATGGCCTATAGTCCTCTGTCAAAGGCCTGTACCTCACCTGTAGTGCCAGTGTATGGTATCTTATGGGGTCCCAAATAACAAACTAACACAGACAACAGAACACAAATGCAAAGCCATATTGACAAATCCCAGTAGCATGCCCCCCCATGTCTTACTTCATGAACTGGGGACCAATCCATAAATACCTCTGGCATGAAGGGCCAACAATAGGGATACTTCCCAAATATTGCAAGCATAATGTTAGGATGGGGATAGACTAACAGATTGGGGGGATTAGATGCATGGACGTCATGGAGTGTGTGAAGTCTGAAACTCTGATATATGCCCATACTACCCCTGCCACCAAACCCAGTAATGGGTGGCTACAAGCCTGCTTGTAAACCACAATGTGAAGGAGAACTGACCAGGCATATGAGCCCTGCCTCTGGGTAACCTGGGTGAATCTGTAGGCTGAGAGACATGGCCACAGCAGGATATGGCCATTCTGTTAAGTTGATATATGTACAACAAGGGGATCCTCAGCCACCATACTACCAAGGTGCTGGACCATTTACACAGACCCATTAGCAAATTTCTATAGCTACTCCTCCAGAATGGCAGGAGTATGCAAGAATGTGTAGGCTGTGGGCCACAATACTGGACTCAGCTTCATTCATCTTGCATTTTCCAGTAAATAACTATGAACAAATACTTATATCTGTCAGTAGTAGATGACATAATGCATCACAGTGTAAAACAGTACATATGTCTGAAAATCTCTGCTAACACCAACCATTATAGCACAAGCAGCACAGACAGCAATAGTTACAGTATCCCCCAATTTGTCACCCACTGTGACTCCATATTGTCAACCTATCTACAGATATCCTGCAGAAATAGGTTGTTTGTTGTTATTTGTAGGTTGAGAACACCAAACCCTGGACTAGAGTACAACCCTACCTGGAACGGATTCACATACTCAATACAGAAGTTCATACTGGGCATGCTCCTACACTTAGAGAAATGAAGCCCATGTCTGACAACACAGTGGACTATACATATCTGTCATTTTCAGATGTCTGTGCACACACATGCCAAATTATACACCATTTATGCTTCATATACACACATTGGCTAGGAATACTCACATATATCCAAGGCCAACACACTATAATATGTCAAACATACACACACACAGATGTGGGGAAGAGAGACACAGACAGTGACAGATACAATTCCATTATAAGGCTTGTCCCACCCATTACATCCAGTTGGCTTATATCACATGATGTGCTGATGTTAATCACTGTAGACGTTCCTTCTGGTTACCCTCAGCCCTATAATGTCAGTGGTGCTTGTGATAACTGTGCAACACAATAGTAAAAAACAGTATTCATGTAGCATTTGTATACTCAGTCCAGTCAAATGTAAAGTTGTGTGTGACTGAGTGTGTGTGTCTGTGTTTCCAGAGGAATGATTTATAGCCCATCCACACACACACTTCACTTCCCATTGCCCATGTTAGCACTCTTGCTGATGTCAGTCACCTTGAAATAACCCTTTGGCCAAATCTCAGTGCTATAAGCTTAGTGGCAGTTGCAGTAACTGCATAATACCATAATGTAGTAAACTAGTTAGGTAGGAATTCTAATCCTGGTCCTGGCAACTATGAAAATGTGTGTGTTTGTGTGTGAGAGTGTGTGAATCTTTGTTTACACCTGCTTTTGTGTTAATTAACACTTAGTGCACTTCCCTCCTTTAGCACTGTAGCTGATGTCACTCACTTTCAAAGATACATTTGGACAGCTCTTTAAAATATAACTGCTGTGGCGCTTGCGATAACTGCACAACACTATAGTACCAATGCATAACTAGGTAGTGGTCTGAA
The DNA here is from genome assembly GCF_019279795.1 of Protopterus annectens. Lineage (NCBI taxonomy): Eukaryota > Metazoa > Chordata > Ceratodontiformes > Protopteridae > Protopterus > Protopterus annectens. Next base: position 1,691,003,407 of record NC_056728.1, read on the forward strand.
ACTCAGTACTGGCAAGTGTAGCATGATCCATCTCAGGGTGGATTTTGCTACATTTTCATATTGAGGACCTATATGTCCCAATGTCACATTACAAGACCAACAGTTGTCAAACACCATATAGGTTGTTGTAGAAAATACAAAGCCATAGATTTATATATAGGCAACCACTATAATAGCCAAAGACCTCAATCTACCCACAGATCATACACAAACATGCTTGGCTATTTCTCTCTTTCTTTCTTTTTCTTTCTTTCTTTCTTTCTTTCTTTCTTTCTTTCTTTCTTTCTTTCTTTCTTTCTTTCTTTCTTTCCCCCCCCTCTCTCTCTCACTCTCT
>NC_056728.1:1691011240-1691116240 GCF_019279795.1 Protopterus annectens
TTTGCTGATGCTGTACATTTAAAAAAAACGTTTCCTTTAGATACAATACGGCCTTGCTATCCAGCTAGTCAGTCATAATGTCTTTCTGTAAAGTTATTTATTCAAGGTTTCATATCAGTTTGAATACAATAGCAGCTTCAGTCTTTTAATGCATGTCTTTGTTCTTTGTTATACTTTCTCACACAGCTGCGTAATATCTAAGTAACACATATACAAGGCCATCTCATTCCAACAGGAAAGAGCAGAAGATTTCATTATTTTACACATTTAATTTCCTGACCCAGCAGATAATCACTTGTGAAAAGCATAAACATTAAAACTTGCTAAGCTAGCATTCTGTCAGGGTCAGGGATCAGCTTTTGCTTCAAGCCACACTGCAGTTTCAAAACTTCTTCACATTTAGACATGAATTAATTTTACTACTATATGATTAACAGAATAAAATGCATTATATATACTTTGCTTTTAAGCTAGCATTTCTCATGTATTCAAATACACATTTTTCTAACATTTCCCCCCTATTAATACTTTTTATTCTGTTTTGAAGTATGCATAGTGCCATTTCATCTTCTAGCCTTTCCCACTCAGGATTTTCAGCTAGGTGAGTCATTCAATCTATACTTCAGAAAAAGTGTCATCTAAAATCAATCTTTCAATTTCAATATCTTGGTAGAAAGTTTCAGTAACAGATACATCAACAAAATCTTTGATTAATCTTTTCATGCAGGGAATTCCACAGCAAACACATGCTCCTATTAGGAGTATACCCACACAAGTAGCAATTAGAATGTTCATTAGGATGGAACCCCACCCCCCAAACATATTCTGGAAAAAGTCCATCAGTGGGTTTGGGCCTGGTTCAGTCATGGCTGATACTTGCTGAATTACCTCTAGGTGATTATTTATCTCGTGTCGATTGTCAGGAATAAAAGCACAGCATTCTTCTTTGATAAGCGCGCACGTACCACCTCTCGCCACTAGGGTGAAGTCAAGAGCCATCCGATTTTGTAGCACAACAATTCTCATTGCATTCAGTTCATCAGTCACCAATTCTAGGGTGGAAAAAGTTGCATTACTCATTACTTCGAGAAGTTTCGACAACTTCCTCAGCTCTCAGATCGATTTGACTGCTCCATAGGCTGGTAATATTCCTGCCCAGGATATAACACTGTCACTCAAGTCCATATGAGTCAATTCGCTTTTGTCTTTTACTGAATTATGGTCTTTCCAACCAGCTTCGATCTTCCCAATTGGATTCACAGGTTTCTTAACTGGACCTTCAGATTTTCGAGCTGTTTCTCTTACATTTCGTATCTTACCCAAAGGTAATTCTGCAGTATGTCTTATTGCCGGAACCAAGTAACCCAAAAAACAACTCCCGGACCAATTCTCAGGTAACCATTTATATGCCTTTTTCCCACAAATAAAATAACAGTTTTCTACTTTAGTACTAATACGCATCAGCCCTGCATGAAACATTTTCTGATCTATAACTGACAATTGTTTAGACAGAACTGGATTTTTTTTAATGTCACTCATAGTTGTTTTCAATGAGTTCAAATACGAGTCATAATTAGTATTGCAAAAAGTATTGCCATTACTATTCTTAATATAACATCGGTAAGAAATAGTTATGTTACAATTGCTCCAGCCCACCTGGAGAGTGTCATTTTTGTAGAAACATACAACTCCTTTTTGTGTGATAGGTAAAAATAAGCTATTTTATCCTGTGATCTCACAGTTCCTGTGTCAAAAAGTAAATTCTCCCAAGTCTCATTTATCCCCAAAGGGACAGCGGACATTATCAGTCCTCCATATGCTGTTGGTATAGCTGTACAAACCCAGCAATTTGAAATGTTCATAGTTTCTGCATACACACGTTTCATGGCTAGGTATGTGTTAAAATTTGGATGCCAGTCTATAGACGTTTCATCATGCCTTCCCACTTTCACTTGTGTGGTTGTGTGTAGGATAAACCACAACAAGAGGAAAATTGTCACAATTACAGTTAATAAATGTACACACAACAAAATGATTATGCAACACCTCTGGGGTTGATCTAGACTTCTATTCACTTTATTTTTGGCCATCTCGGTCTGGTTGTATATCAGTCACAAAGTTTTTATCAAGTTGAAAGTTCTTTACCGGTTTACAATGCGTTAAATGAACCCAGGACGTCCTCTCAGCCACTCTGACTGCAGTAGGCATTGCCAACAGAACATGGTATGGTCCCTCCCACTTTGGACTCACCCAATTCTTCCTTTTCGTGACTTTCACCCAAACATATGTCCCAGGAGCCAAGACTGCTTCCACCGGTCTGGTCTGTTCCTTATCTGAAAAAGAGTTAAACTGCAAAACAGATTTATTTGTTAACAGTTTTTTCATATAGCTAGCTAATGAACTGTCAGCCTCCTGCTCTGCAGGCATGAGAGCTTTCCACTGAGGCACATAATATGCTCTCCCAAAAATCATTTCAAAGGGAGTCAAACCCTTTACATTTGGAACCGTTCTCATACTCAGCAGTGCTAAAGGCAGACAGTATATCCAATTCTTTTGGGTCTCTTCTACTAGCTTCCTTAACTTGTTCTTTAGGGTACCATTGTACCTTTCCACCAGTCCTGCTGACTGTGGGTGGTAAGCACAATGGTTCTTCAAGGAGATACCAAAAAATCTCCCAAGCTGGTGAATCGTTTGATTCACAAAATGTGTGCCATTGTCACTATAAATCCTTTCTGGAATGCCAAATCTAGGGATTACTTATTTTATCAGGGCTTTTGCCACTGTTGCTGCATCTGGGTTTTTAGTTGGAAAAGCTTCTACCCATTTAGAAAACATGTCTACAATAACTAAACAAAACTTCTTCCCTTCACATTTATTCAATTCTATGAAATCCATACAGATAGTATGGAACGGGTATGGTGGTATAGGAAAACTTCCTTGCTTGGTTTTAAATGCTCCTTGTGCATGATGCTTGTTACAAGTATGACAAGCTGCACAAAATTTTTTTGTGTAGTTTGTGTATCCATATGTTTGGAATATTCGATTTACTAACTGTACCATCCCCCCTGTTGAGACATGGCACTGCCCATGGCTCAACAAAGCTGCATATCTAAATAAATTAGACAGCAATATCGGTTTCCTTTCTTTGGAAATGTACAGTCCATTCTCAAGAATTGCACCTCGTTTTACCCATTTTTGTTTTTCTGCTTTTGTAGTAAGCATCTGCATTGTTTTTAACATGTCTAATTCTAAAATCTCAGTGGGTTGTAATTCCTCATTTAAAAGTAAAGTTTCTGAGTCTGAGGCTGCTTGCTTTGCAGCTGCATCAGCTCATGCATTGCCTTTCGAAATCTTATCCTGCTGTTTTGTATGAGCTACACATTTACAAATAGCTACTTTGGTAGGTAACTGAATAGATTCTAATAACTCCAAAATAAATTGTGCATGATTAATAGGTTTTCCACTAGATGTTATCATTCCTCTGTTTTTCCATTGTTGTGCAAATACATGTACTGTAGAAAAAGCATACTGACTATCAGTATATATGTTCACACACTTGTTTTTTGCTAAAGTACATGCTCTCATCAAAGCTATCAACTCTGCTGCTTGTACAGATAAGTTGTGTGGTAAGGATTGAGCTTCTAAAATTTCAGTGTCTGTAACTACTGCATACCCCACCAGATATTTCCCTGTAGGACCCCTTCTGCATGAGCCGTCCACATAATATGTCACCTCGGCATTATCCAAGGGCATATCTGTAAGATCTTGTCTAGGTAAAGCTAATTGTTCAATTTCCTGCAGACAGCTGCGTGGTGTGCCCTCCGCAGGAGTTGGAAGTAATGTTGATGGATTCAATGTTGTACATCGCTCAATTGTCATATGAGATTGGCTCAGCAGTATAGTCATACATGAAAGATGTCTAGCAGGAGAAAGGTATGCCATTTTCTCTTGCAGTAAAATTATTGCAACTGCATGAGGCACTCTCAATGTGAGAGGGTGGAATAACACCACTGAGGCCGAAGCCTGTACTGCCATTGCTGCTGCAACTACTGCTTTTACACAGTGAGGCAAAGATCGTGCCACTGGGTCTAACTGTGATGAATAGTAGGCTATGGGGCATTGCTTGTCCCCATGTTGTTGCGTCAGTACTGACGTCATGTACCCTTGCTTACAATCTACGGTCTGAAAGAACCGTTTGTGATAATTTGGAAGTCCTAAAACTAATGAAGAAGCTATCAACTGCTTCAACCTGCAGAAAGCCGTTTCTGCTTCTGTTGTCCATTGCAAAATGTCTTGTGCTGCCATTGGTGTCTTATATATCAAGTCAGTCAGTGGAGCAGATTCCAAAGCATAATTTGGTATCCAGCTCCGACAAAAATTAGTTGTACCTAAGAAAGACATCATTTCTCTCTTGGTTGTTGGCTTGGGTGCTTGCAAAATTGCTGTTTTTCTTTCCTCATCTAGTATTCTACCTTCATTGGATATTACATATCCCAAATATCTAACTTGTTTTTTCCAAAGTTGTAACTTACTTTTGTGTACTTTGTGTCCTTGTATTGCTAAAAATTTCAATAATGCTACAGTATCCTCCCTGCACTGTTGCTGGGTGGGGGCTGCTAGCAAGATGTCATCTACATAAAGTAGAATTTGACTACCTCTCGGTGGGGTAAATCCTGCCAGGTTGCTAGCCATTTCTTGTGCAAAAATTGTTGGGCTCTCACAATATCCCTGTGGTAGTCGAGTATACGTATACCTTTTACCCTGAAATGTAAATGCCAACCAATATTGACTACCAGGATGTATAGGTATTGAAAAAAAATCATTGCTAATATCTACCACAGAGAAATACTTCTGTTGTGGTTCTAAATCATTTAACAAAGTATGTGGGTCTGGCACCGTGGGTGCTCTAGGTATTACTGCACTATTTACAGCTTGTAAATCTTGTACCATCCGCCATTCCCCGTTTGCTTTTTTAACAGGAAATAGGGGTGTATTACATGGTAAATCAGGAGATTCTACCAGTACTCCTTTTTGTAATGCTGCTATTATAGGCTTAAATCCTATTTCTGCATCCTTTCTCAAAGGGTATTGTCTTTTCTGTGGTCTGAAAGCTGACTTTGGGGTTATTGTAACTGGTCCTGCTGTTCGAATAAGTCCTACATTTGACTTGCCTGTTGACCAGAGAGTTGTTGGAATTTCACATAAGGTCTTTTCTTCTTCTTCTAATAAAAATGCTAATCAGCTGTCCACACTAGATTGCAAGTGTACAGCTGGATGTGTCTGTGGCAACCAATTCAGTTTTTGTTTTTGTATCCCTTGTTCTGATAGTTCTAAATCAGTCTGTTTCTCCCATCTTGTTACTTTTTCTCCTAAGTCTGCCCATTTGACACTTTTGTTCTTTGTCAAGCTGACATGTGGTAACTGATTTGATTTATACAATGCAAGGAATTCTTGAGGTAATGAACAGCTAACTACACTGTTCCCCTCAGTATCCCAGTACAAAGTACGCAAAACCAATCTAGTTGCACGATTTCTAAACAGTTCTTGCTCATACTCTCTATCAGGTCCTGGTGTAGTACAGTAGTATAGAGTACAGTGTAACAAATGCTGTCGATCAGTGTCAAGGGAGGGGGCTTTACTGATGACTACGTCATCAGTTCCTCGGTTACTGCCCCTGGACCAGTCGTGACTAGGTCCTGGCTGTACCAGTAAAAAGTTTCACCCTCCGTTTGCACTACAAAGGTATCCATTTGTCTCTGTGCCTCCATACCTTGTACAGTTTGAACTACTGCTATGCCAAATATCTGCATAAGGTCCCTGCCCAATAGGTTTACTGGACACTTTGCAGAAATGACTATTTTACTTCTCTGGGTCATATCTGAAACAGGGTCAGTTATTGCTATATCATGGGAAAGTGGTTCCCTGTGTAGCTGTCCATTTGCAGCTTTTACTAGTATATAATCAGGTGATTCGGAATGTTCTGGTAACTTGGAGGGGTGTATCAAAGTCTGTAATGCTCCTGAGTCACACAGGGATTTGACTTCCCTTCCCTCCACCAGAAGTGTAACTTCCGGTTTCGTATCCGCTAAGTAGAGCTCTAACCTCAATAATGCTAAGTCCAAAATTTCACTTTCTTCATCCTCCATATCTATTTGCACTTCCTCTACTCCTTCTATCACATTTACATTTGCTTTTTGTTTCTTACCTTTCCCTGATGATTTCTGACTTTCACTTGACGTATCCTCACTATCATATAGTCAGTCCTCATCTCCTTTATCTTCTGTAATTATGTTTTTGTTTTGCCTACAATCCCTTGCTAGATGCCCTTTTTTCCCGCATTTGAAGCATTCACCTCTCTTTTTCCTCTCCTCAAAATCTTCTGATCGTTTATCAGACTGTTTGTTTCCCTGGGCATTCTTCTTGCCCTTTTCACCTGACTGTAATACAAATACTTCAGCTCTGTCTTCAGCAGTGAAGACTTGTGCCTTCTTTTTCTTTTTACTGTTAAAATGTCTCTCAGCATGTCTAGCGTATTCGAGTAAAGCTTGTAGCCTCCCTGTTCGATGATCTATCATATGCTTCGTAATGAAGCTACTAATAGGTGCAATGCAACCTTTCAAAAATGCATTTTTTAATTGTTGTTCATACGGGGAATCAGTTGTTTGGTTCTCAGGAACTGACATACTGCTATGATTATTAAAGCATTCTAATAATCTAGCATAATATCCATCTATTGTCTCATTTTCCTGTTGTATGCATTGATTAATGCAATTCCAATCTGTTCTGGGTTTCCATTTCTCAGAGATTCGGTCTGTCAGACCTTTCACTCTGTTGTCTAACTCTGCGTCACTATGTGGGAGTGGCCTAAGTTCTGCATTACGAGGATTCCAGGTGCCACAAATCATGTGCCAATCCGGACCTATAATTTGTCTTACTACTTTTTCTACTTCTTCCCCATTCAAGTGGTAACTTAATCTCATGCCTTGTAAATCTTCTAAAAATTTTGTAAAATTAACTTTCAGATGTGGGATTCCTCAGTAGCCTTCCGGATGTTTTCCGGTGCCCATGGTCTATATACTAAGAGTGTTGGATCCTGCCCTTCCTGTCCTGCCTGAGGATTTGGAACTTCTATAAGTGGGCATATTTCTTCCTCACTCATCTTGTAGATTTTTCTCTATTTGGTATAATTCTGTGTCCCTATGTGTTTTACGTGTTCGGGACCTAGTTTCAATAGGATCTCTAACAAATAATTGTGATCTTGCTGAAACTTCAGGATAACGCGGAGGCGGACCAGCCTGTCCACTCGCTTCATATCCTGAAAAGGGTAAGGGAGGGGGTAAGGGAGGAGGAGGAGGAGCTGTCGCTATTACCAAGTTATTATCCTCTTTGTCTAAAAATAATGTTTTATGAATTTTTAAGTTTCTGTTCTCTACGATTTGCTTCCTCAATCCACCTGTGTGCTTGAGGAATGCCTAGTTGACGTTGTTTTTTTGCCTAACCACCTGCATCAGATTTAAGCTGTTTAAGGAGTTTAACTAGTGAAGGTTTATCTAATTTACCATCAAATTCATACTTATTAACCCATTTCGTATAATACCTAACGTTATCAGAACGCTGTAATTGCATGTATTTTGCGTCTTTGGTTAGGGGCGGATCTCGCGAGGTTTTAGTGCACTGCTTACCCATGTCAAAGAAAATGTTACGTAACCCTTTTTTATCACGTGATATCAAATTCTTAGTTCCCGTTTACAGTTTATCTAGAATAACTGCCTACCTTATTCTGTTACCCTGATCTATGACCAAATATACAGTACTTCCTTTTGTCCCTGATCTGCAAAACAAATCTTGACAACAATATACTGTAACCTAGTCCCTGATCTAAAACAGAAAAAAGGCATATTCTTCCTACCTGAGCCTCCGGTATTGAAAATCATTCTAATTCCACTCTTCGGCCACAGATCAGAAAGTGGCCAGCCTCTTTACACACAACAATTCAGTCGGAGGTCTTTTCACTCAAGCAGGACCATTTCGGTAACTTCTCCTGCGCAGTATTCGACCACCAATACGCTCTGATCTGCAACTTACCAAGGGAATTCCGGCTCGAAGGACCAAACTGTTAAATAAAATTAATAATTCTATACACAGGATGTTCAGATTCAAAAGTTTACTAGTGTACACCAGGAGGCAAAAAAACATACAAGTACAGAATTTTGTCTGACATGAAACAGGAAGCACACAATTTTATATAGGTTTAACATTTAAGCTATGCCCACCTTACTGACGTGATATGTCACAGGGCATCTACATCACTTTAGCTTACAATTCTTCATTCATTAAGTTTGCTGATGCTGCACATTTAAACAAACTTTTCTTTTAGATACAATACAGCCTTGCTATCCAGCTGATCAGTCATAATGTCTTCCTGTAAAGTTATTTATTCAAGGTTTCATATCAGTTCGGATACAATAGCAGCTTCAGTCTTTTAATGCATGTCTTTGTTCTTTGATATACTTTCTCACACAGCTGCGTGATATCTAAGTAACACATATACAAGGCCATCTCATTCCGACAGGAAAGAGCAGAAGATTTCATTATTTTACACATTTAATTTCATGACCCAGCAGATAATCACTTGTGAAAAGCATAAACATTAAAACTTGCTAAGCTAGCATTCTGTCAGGGTCAGGGATCAGCTTTTGCTTCAAGCCACAATGCAGTTTCAAAACTATTTCACATTTAGACATGAATTAATTTTACTACTATATGATTAATAGAATAAAATGCATTATATACTACTTTGCTTTTAAGCTAGCATTTCTCATGTATTCAAATACACATTTTTCTAACAGGGCTACCTGGAGCTTGCAGTACCAGCATAACACTGTTCTACAAATGGGTAGATAGCTGTGGGTTACCCTCTGAGTCCTTGTAAATGTGAGTGTGTGTGTGTGTGTGTGTGTGTGTGTGTGTGTGTGTGTGTGTGTGTGTGTGTGTGTGTGTGTGTGTGTGTGCATGTGTGTGTGTGTGCAATTGTGTGTGAATGTGCATATGTAGGAGACAGCATCCAGAGGCCACATTCTCCAAATACAATAAACCTTGCAATATATCATAAGGGATGGTGATGTTGCTGACATTAGGAGAGCCATGACAAGCCCTCACCCTACTATTCCTGTGGCATGTGCAATAAATGTATATCCCTGTAGTAGCACTGACTAGATAGACAAGAGTTTGTATTGCAGTCCTGGTCAATGTGTGATTGTGTGTATGTTGGAGCATTATCATGGATTTCAGTGAGCACAATATCCAATGTGGGGTGTGGGTGCTGGGTATACTGTCTTTACACCATGGTACCCCCGGTACATGTCCCAAAGTCCACTGTATGCAGACCACTGCCACCATCAACCATACAGGTAACTGATTACACTATCCAGCCCAATGATGCATGTGTTGTATGCAAAACGTCTGTAACAGTATGTACTCACTGTCAAGGTACTTTGCACTGCTAAACCCAGGTCTGTCAAATGTGTCTATGACTGTATCTGTTTGTCAATGTGTATATAACAGTTTGTCATACTATGTATTGTCCACAAGGCCTGGTGATGTTCTTCACTTAACAGGTAACTCAGGACACACCTCATCCTAAAAGCTCTGTGGTGTGTGCAATTAAGGCCAAACATATCAGTAACAATAAGTACCTAGGTAGGGGTTCTACTATCAGTGTTGCCAAGCAAGTGTGTGTGTGTGTGTGTGTGTGTGTGTGTGTGTGTGTATATGCAGGGATCTACTTCAGTGTGCAGAAAATATATGTCCCAGGAGATCATTTGTCTGAGAACTAACTGTCAAAAGGTAAAATTTCAAAGCAATCATCTCATGGAAATTCATTTCATCGAAACTAGTGGTGGATGTGTAAATGCCCTCTTACCAGCTGTACAGCAATACTGGAGTTGGTATATATAGTTGGGTGTGGTTGTTGTGGGCATAGCCACCTACATTGGGGTTATTGTTGTGCGTATCCTCCCACTTAGTGCGCTGTTATACTGTACAGTATATGTTAGCAGGTTAAGTAGTTGTTAATCACACTATGCACTCACCATGCACTCACCTGTATACACCCCTCAGACCGATCAGCCATGTGGCACATGCAGTAACTGTTATACAAACCTATTACTTGTGTTCAGCTGTACCCAGGATATGACATAGTCAATGTGTCACCACAGTGCTGCACCCCTTGTAGGACAGGACAGCAGACCACCATCCTCTTCACACATAGACACCTAGAACACAAACAGAATACATTATGGAGACCACAATTAGTTAGTGTTAATAAGAGCTATAATACATCATGGCTGTACAGCTACACACCCTGTCATGTAAGCATTTATCATTCCAGCTGACAACACGTTAAACATCATTACAGTGTTAAACCTTAGTACATTCACCCTGTTCATCACAACCATATTAGCATGTCCCTGCATCAATGGTATGGATGACAGGAATGTGGCACAGGTATCATCATATGCACAGGGTGTGTTGTGGGTTTGCCAGATGCCCAGGCTGAGCTGTTTGGTTAACATCATGTGTGCGGGTTAGGGGGTTCTTTATTAAATGGGTTGTGCAGGCGTGGTGTGTGTAGGTATGGAAGTGCCCTGGCTGGGATGCTGGGTTGATGTGTGTGTGTGTGTGTGTGTGTGTGTGTGTGTGTGTGTGTGTGTGTGTGTGTGTGTGTGTGTGTGTGTGTATGCACACATTTCTGTCCTGCCCTACATAGGCATATGTGGGACAGCTGCAGACCATAGATGGCAGGGAATACAGTTCACTGTGTCCGGCCCTGGACATGGGATCTGTGCCTGTCAGAGGTTCCACGGGCACTACCACACAGAAGTCCAGATACGTTACTCTCCCTTGATGATAAATCCAACAAGCTGAACAAAAATCAAGAAATAAAAAGCTCGGCACCACAGGACCCGGAAAAGCAATAACCAATAGTATCAGGTATATACCATGCGTGAAGGATAACAGAGCAGTCCGACTTTCATGCAAAACATTTATTAAACCAAATAGACCAAGCACTTTTTCACCTTGATAAAGCTCAGAATTAACTGAGTGAAAGTGCTTGGTCTATTTGGTTTAATAAAAGTTTTGTATGAATGTCGGACTGCTCTGGTATCCTTCACGCAGGGTATATACCTGATACTATTGGTTATTGCTTTTCTGGGTCCTGTGGTGCCGAGCTTTCTCCCTTGATGATGACAATTGTCTGCTGGATCCATGTGCCTGTTTGGACCAGCCAGAACCACGTGCATGTGGGCTGCTATGTTGTGGTGTGAACATCACCCCCCTGCAGTGCTGGTGCTGGTACTGCCACTATGAGAGTAGTTGCATGTCCACGTAGACCTCCACCTGTTGGTGTTGCTGACCTAAGTCCATGTGGCTGATGGCCTACTCCCGCCACATGCCCTAACACAGACACCACACTGTCGAGGATTCCCACCATCTCCTCCAACTGTCTATCCATGATCTCTGCAAATTAACAGTGGGCACCTACAAGATCACAGATGTAGTCACATACAGCAGAAAGAGTAGCCCTCTGCTGCCTCAGATCATCTATGGTGTAACATTCCATACATGCCTGTGCCTTCATGACAGCCCAAAACATGCATCTGCTGACACATGCTGTGGCACTTCTGCCAGGGGCATGATGGCCAGCAGCCCTCCTATGAGCACCCCTGTATATCTGTCTGTTTGGGACCTCACCAGTCATCCAGCTATAGCTGCTGTGTACAGACTCACTTGGCATAGTCAACACACTTTCCTGTCCCATGCCAACACCCACCAACTGTCGCTTATCTATGGCCACTGGTGATGAGATATGTATGGGCAGTGTGACTGTGTGGGGATGGGGTGCATAAAAGTGGGATGTCAACCACTGGCACAGATTCAGCCACTGACAACCCTACCTGTGCCTTGCTATGCCTATCATCATTGTCAGAGTCTGTATGGACACTAACATCAATTTTCCTGCAGGAGGGACCGTAACCCACCTCGTCACCTGTGAGGGGCAGTCAATAAATGTAAATTAAGACCTGTATACACGCACACACACACACACACACACACACACACACACACACACACACACACACACACACACACACACACACACACTTACTTACAGGTGAGGTGGCACAAAGATATTACACAGACCTCTCATCACCCAACAGTCAACATGCATGACATATGGCACTCAACAGCATGCACTGCAGCCATACTCAATCCTTGGTACCAACATTATACATCTCTGTGATGCATGAGTTGTGTTAGTAGTTGATGCCCCTTCCCCTTGAGCACACTTCACTCATGTACACAGTATTGCTGTGCACCTGTACAGCACACTGTCATGTAATGTGCACCATACCTCACAAGTGTCCAAACCATTGCTGAATGTGTATATGTGTGGCAGTTATGTTTGCTCTGTTGCTCACAGCCCTGATGTGTTTATAGGTTCATAGGTTCATAGGTTCATACTAGGCTATCTGCCCAAGGGCATTTATAAGCCTAGCCCATAGTTATGTGGCTTTCGCCACCCCTTTGGTTTGAATAAAACTATGCCTATTATTTTGCTGTGCCTCTGTCAAGCAGTGACACTGAAGTAATCCCTGGGGTATATCTGCGATCTCCCATCCATTGGTCAAGATTCCTCTTGAACAAGGCCAGCGAGGTGCTCTGCCTCACATGTACCGGGATTTTGTTCCACAGCATAGGGAGTCTCTGGGTGATGAATCTGTCCCTCCAGCACGTTCTATTAATAACCGTGTCAAGGTTTAAGTCTCCGCCCTTGTGGTTCTGAGGGATCTAGATTTTTGAGGTGAAGCATATTCATCAAATCTGGGTTTGACATGGCCTTATATGTCAGGCACAGGTCACCTCTGAGCAAGCGGTATGAGACTGAATAGAGCTGGAGTTCTTTCAGTCGGGCAGCATAAGACATATTTTGAGACCCTTTATCCTTTTGGTGAGGAACTTTGGGGCCTTTCCAGCTGCTGCAGGTGTCGGGTCAGATACATTCCAAATGGGGCATTGTACTCAATCATAGGTCTAATGAGTGATGAGTACAGGGGGACGATGACCTCCCTTGATCTAGATGTGAATCCCTTCATGATCAGGTGGGCAATGTAGAAGGTTTTCCTGACTACTTTAGCAACATGAGTGTCAAACGAAAGGCTAGTGTCAACCTGGGTCCCCAGGTCCCTGATGACTTCTTCTGTGCTCAGTGGATTGCCACCTATATGGTAGCTAGGGGTAACCTTGTTTTTCCCGAAGGGTATGACTATGTATTTCTTGGCGTTTAACTTTAGGCCATGGCTCTGGCACCAGTTATCCATTTCCGTGAGGCCCTTCTGAAGTATATCTGTGTCAGAAGTGTTTTTGACTTTGGCGCCCAGTTTGCAGTCATCTGCAAACTTTGTCAGCCATAACCCTCCTGTGTTTGCTTGTACTTCAGAAAAGTAGATGCCAAACAAGAGTGGACCCAGGACTGAGCCCTGTGGGACACCACTTGTGACAGGCTTTGAGTCTGACATGGCTCCAGCAACTCTGACCCTGTGGGTTCTGTCACTTAGCCAGTTTGCAACCCATCTTGTGATGTATGGGTTTACATTCAAGCTGATGAGTTTTTCGATGATACCTGAGTGGGGTATTGTGTCAAAGGCATTTGCCAGGTCGAGGTAGGCTGTATGGACTGCCTTTCCCTCATCAATGGCCTTGGTGACTGTTTCAAAAAAGTCAACCAAGTTTAAAAGGCATGATCTGCCTTTGACAAAGCCAAACTGGGTTGGATCCAAAGTCTGCAAGTTCCCTATGTCTTTATTTATGAGTTCCATTATGATCCTCTCCATGGCTTTGCAGATAAGGCTTGTCAAGCTAATGGGACGGTAATTTCCAGGGTCAGTGGAGGCACCGCCCTTGTGAAGTGGGACCACAGTCGCCGTGCGCCACTCCTTGGGTACGTATCCTGTGGTGATGCTAAGATTAAACAGCTGTCCTAACTGCGGGTTTAATTCCTCATTGAGTTCATGGAGCACACAGCCGGGGACACCATCCGGTCCCATGGATGCTGTGTTTTTTGCCTTGGAGAGAGCAGTTCCCACCTGGGCGTTGGAGATGTTTGGGGGGCTACAATCCTCTGGTATAGATATCTCTCCTTTTGGGGGGGAGGGGGGGAGAAGTTTGCACTGAACCTGTCAGCCAGTGTGTTTGTCTGACACATACCTAGGATGATATAAGGACTGATGTTGGTAATAAATGCCTGTCCTTTGATTTTCAGATCTTGTCATCAGCAGTGTATATATGTGCAATAAAATCCGGTTACACTGACAACCTTCAAAGCTTAATGCGGATATGAGGAGTGTACACATCCTTGTTGACATACCAGCCTCTTCTATAATATGAAATAGGGCCACAATACAGCATTTATTAACGTTAAACACACCTGATATGTGACACATGACCTGTGCAATCCAATGCATTATCAAACAAATGTGTTAGTCATGCAGATGCTGAATGAGTTGCATACAATATGTGGTTTGCTTAAGTGTGCACACCCTTAACACAATGGTTTGTTGAAGCACCTGTTAATTGAACTACAGCAGTCACTATTCCTGAAAGGGGGTATACTAGCATGTCCCATCTTCATGTGCCATTATTTGGTCAGTCTGCCCTACAAATGTCCCCCAACCCTGCCAGATTGCAAGGTAAGTTCATGTTCACAGGCCTTGAAGGTCACACAGTGGCTTCACTATTGCTGTAGAGTCAGGGTTATGCCTGACACAACTTGACTGAGTTCAGATACAGCAATTCTTAGCAAGCTTTGGATATATGCTTCAATTCACTGTTCTGCTTCAAGCTGACACCCGTCCCCATCCTCAGCCTTATTGCAGATGCTTGACAACTATGGGCCACACATTAATGTTATTTTGCAGTGTTCCAAATTCAAAAAAAAAAAAAAAAACATGTCTACCAGCCTAGTTCCAGCTAATGAACAGCAAACCTAAAGGTGTGCACTGGTACCAGCTAAAAATTGGGGATGGTGGCCCTGAGGTGGAGTGAGCTGTTGCTAGTGCACCACATTTATCTTTATGAATACTGTTTGTAGGTTTGAGCTCTGGTCTCATTACACCATTAAACATTGCAACACATGCCTTTGGGAGACTTGATAATATGCTTATGCTACCTGTAGAGAGCCCTGGATGATGTACCATGTGGAACAACATTTCCATCTGATTACCCTAACCCACAGGTCACACATATGCAGAATTCAGGCAATTGTTGACACAGGTACTACACAGGCAGTACTTGCTACTCATTCCTGCAATTCCCTCAGTGTTGCTGCATGTTTCTGGGCAGCCCCCCCCCTAACAATTTTGCAACATGTTTTGTCGTCTGTTTTGGATGGGCATCTGTTTTTTTTTTCTACATCAATGCTGTCCCATACTTCATGCACACATACATGATTGTCTACAATGTTTGCCATGGTATATGCAATTGTGAGGTAAGGTTATTTTTCCCACTCCTGAGTGCTACCTTTTGGATATAGGATCCATTTCATTGTTTGTAAGATATGTGCAAGCTACAGCTGCCTCTGTTGCAGGTGAGTGGGCAAATGTCATGGACATACTTCTTGGACAGCAGACCATTACTTGGTGTGACATTGAGGCCCTGTACTTGATGGAGGGTGTGTACTCAAGAAGAGTAAATGCTGTCAGTACATCACAAGCTGCTTCCACAATATACTATTTGGAGTGTGTGCACACATATGCTTCCAGGGTTTGTTAAGGTATGTATTCCCCATAGTTGTTGTCCTAACATAGAATTCCATATTACACATTTATTGCTCATGTTAGGATCAAATTACAGGTTGCAAAAGGTGTGGAATGTGGTATTGTGGTTTGTCAATGTTTATATCAGGAACAGTTGCCATTGTAATAGTGGTGTATACACTGTTGTAGCCACTGTATAAGGGTAATTTTTCAGACATGTCCTTACTGTAGGCCATTTGTCCCACAATTATGTTCATCTCTGCCCACACATCTTCCACTGACATGTTGTTGGTATACTGCAGGACTCTTACATACCCTTCAGATATGCCACCATGGTGACCATTGTGATGCGGTGCAGTTAACACCAACAATAAGTGAACATGTACAGCATGCATTATGGGTAAGTGTGTTAAATGTGTACATGGCAAATAGCATGGCCATAACATGGCCAGTGTATTGGCAAATCTGAATAAAACAACTCCATACTCACCAGCTATAGGCTGCTGCCCCAGTTGTATACCAGAGGGACCTAAATAGTTGTGTGAGAGAAGTAATGTCAGTAGCCACACCAGTGGCATTGTTACAGGGTGGGAGCAGCACTTCAGCACATCAAGAGTACAAACCCACAATACTAGAGATTATGCACATCTGTTCATTACTACACTGCAGCAACAGACTATCTAATCTGACATTTGCATGCAGATACTTTACAGATGAAAATGTATAAGCAACAGTGGTATAGTAATGTACTCTGGGGCCTTACCTGCATGCTCCTCGTCCATTGTGTGGGTGGTATCCACCTCCATAATGCTGTCTTCAGCCTGCTGGCATGTCTGGTGGGCGGATGCCCCAAGGCTGGCAAGGAGTTCCTCAGCATGTGTCAGTGGGGGCAGAATGGCATGACCCCCACCTGTGGCTAGCTGGTCCCTCCTAACTGCAGCGGCATGTTGATGGGCATGGCAGATCAGATCTGTGCAATGATGATGCACCTGCTCTTAATTTTGGTTGTGCAGACCGACATCGTTTTCCCTGTGGATGAGCTTGTTCCACAGGGTGGTCCTCTCCTGCAGATCCAGAGGCCTGTGGCTGAATAGCATGTCATGATGCAGGATGAGGTGTTGTATAATTGCCTCATTTTCATGGGTTGTAAATGCAGGGAGACATTCCAGGGGCATTGTACCTGGAAGACATAAGCAGGATAAAAGGTAACAGGCCCTCATATGGTTGTCCACGACCACATCAACAGTGGATATTACTTGCAAATAATCGAGACTATACCATAACACTGTAACCTATCATGGTTTTGACATCTTGCATTGTACTCCTGGCCCTGACCTGTCCAGTTCCCCCAATATTGGACACTTAATGGCATAATCCACTATTCACCATTTATGTCCGTGTAGAGGGATGACAGTGGCCATCTTCCATGTGGATGGTGTGAGTATGGTGGCATGTCTTTTTTTGACTGTAGTATGTAATGGAACTGTGAGCACATGCCTGTGTCCTTGGAGGAGGCAAACTGTGATGTTTTTATGCCCCATGGTGACTTGCTGTTGTTGCCATCTGTCAGCAATTATGTCCATGCTCACCACTGATGTGGGCAGGAGTGTGGTTGATGTGCATATCCCCCTGTACTAATGTTGTGGACAGGGTGCCACTGTGCCCACCTATCCTGTCTGATGCAGGTTGCCTGTATCCATGGTATGTGTGTAAGAGGTGTACTGTACCCCCAATACAGGTTGACTTGTGTTACTGGCTTTGAGACTGCATACATATGTGGAAACATGGTTGCAACTGGCCTTAGTGGTTTGGATACGTCTGATTTCTAGTCATATTCTGCCTTACAGGAAGTCCCCTGTGAACCTACATGCTTGCTCAGATAGAGGTGCACTTGCTTCCAAGTTGTGGTCTGCACCTATGTGTCCCTGTACAGCCACTATAGCAACCTATTATGTGCTTTGTGTCTTGGTGCTGACCACCAAGGGGGATTACTCTATCGTTGGTGGAGGATGGTTGTACAGGTAAAGTACTGCTGATTCCATATAGCTACAGAGGTTATGAAGTGTATACACCCCTGTTACAATGCATGGTACTTGTGCAATTGGAACATGACCCCACAAAAGCACATGTCAACACTATCCCCACCTCTGATGTGTCCTATAGCCTGCTCAGTTCAAAATGGAGCATAACAACCTGTCCTGTGAAAACATATTGAAATTAATACTCAGTACAGTAAGCCAGTTGACTGTGTGTGCACACCCTTACACTGATATGTTGTGTAAACACCTGCTGAGATGATTACAGCATCTATTTGTCTTGGTTTGTACTCTAACATCATATCACATCTTCACTTGACAATGATTGCTCACCTTCCATGAAAAAGTCGTGTTTCTTTTTCAATAGAATTGTACAGGTTATGGGTCACATTTCAGGTCAGAAACATTTTGACATGATGTTCTGTAGTCTCATTGGCATACAGCAGACAGATCTGGCATTCCAACAGGGGTGTGTACACTCTGATATTCAGTGTATATGGGTGTTGATATAACTGTTAGTGGTAGACATGGAGAGTGGGTCATAACACAGTTGTACAGTTCTTTGATTACTATGTGATAAGCACACCTACTGTAGTACACATATCAATGTCATGGTGATGCAATGATCAGTAGCAGTACACATTTTATTTTGCTGTATGCAGTGACAGTGATATTACACACATGTGCAACATGCACATCCTATTTTCCGGACTGCTTGTGACCCATGTTATTACTTCTGTGCCTTTCAGCTGAACATACACATACATACACATACTCAGGGGTACCTGGTATACATTTGTGTTCTATGTAATTATGGCACACTGTATTTACACTCTTGCAGCTCAGTCATATGTATCTAACTTTGTGATTTCTTCTGGGTTTAATATTCCCATCGCAAGGAGATCCAGCACATTTCGCTCACAATTAGCTTAGCTGTTGTCCTATAATCATCTCATTTTGTGTTGTTTTACAATAGAAAACTGAATATATGGATGTTTAAAGCCTATTTGTCTAGTCACAAATGGCACCAGCACCTTACAAACACTCTTAGCTTGCTATCTAGCTAATAGCCATCTCATTTCTTGAAAACTGTATATATGAATATTTAATGCAATTTGTCTAGTCGCAAGGGGCACCAACACCTTATAAACACACTTAGTTTGCTATTTAACTGATATTCATCACATTTCCTGAAGTTGTAAAAAGAAAACTGAATAAAAGAATACTTAATGCCTATTTGTCTAGTCGCAGGGGCACCAGCACCTTACGAACACACATAGCTTGCGATTTACCTAATATTTAGCACTTTTCTTGTAAGTTTTAAAAAGAAAACTGAATATAAGAATATTTAATGGCTATTTGTCTAGTCACAAGGGGCACTAGCACCTTATGAACATATGTAGCTTGCTAGTAAGTCATATTCATCACATTTCTTGTTGTTACAAATGCAAATAGAATATATGATTATTTAAAGTCTATTTGTATTGTTGCAAGGAGCAACTGCACCCTAAGATCTCATTTAGATATAGTTGGTGTATCTTTCTCTGCTATTTTGGGCTATACTAAAAGAAAGAGAAGAATAATTGTGTGCAATACTGTACCAAGTTTTGTGCCTGTATTCCTGTATTTTTGCTTCACTGGCTTTGTGAATGTCTATGCTACCTGCAGAGTATCTCCAAAAAGCTGCTAATGAAATAGAATACCCCATTTTTATTTTAATCAATAGAACTATTCTCGAAGTTTATATCCACTCCATCTGGAAAATCTCCCACATTATTTCTCTTCATAAAGTGGGAAATTCCACTGAACTTTCAAATTATAGACCTATAGCCATTCTGTCGCCCTTGGCTAAAGTAATGGAAAAATGTATCCATAAGCAATTTCTTACCTATCTGAATCAAAATTCTCTCCTAGCCCCTCCCAGCACATATTTAGACCTTGCCATAGTACAACCTCAGCCCTTCTCTCCTTCTCTCACACAATAAATCAAAACCGTAATGACAACAGGCTCTCCTCATCCCTCTTTCTAGACCTATCCAAGGCATTTGATATAGTAAACCAAAAAAAAACACTTGGAGGAAATAAGGCTGCAGCTTCAAGTTCGAAGAAATTTATTGAGGAACACAGAAAAAGCTAATGCATTAACACTCCACACTGCGTTTTCGATTCACGTTGGCTTCATCAGACAATAATAAGTCATCTGTGCTAGTCATATAAATACTAAAAAATCTTGCCAATCAAGCAATTAATTAATCAATTAATCAATTACCACTATTTGCAAGGAGCAAGCATGAGAGATTGAAATTCATAAAAACAACTTTTTGCGGACCTTAACTCTCTTAAAAATTTTTTTTTTACATACTATCCAAATCAATTTATTGATAATAAAAATATAAATATATCTATTAATGCCATAAGATAATACTAACTAATAAACTAAAATAAAATAAAAATATATATGTGTTAAAAAATTTGTATCAAAAGTTGTACCTTGGCACCATCTAGTGGAAAAAACTTAATAAAAATATACAATACAAGTGTAGTAACATGAGCATTAATATCTACAAAGAATGCAGTGTTTAATATTTGTAAAATACTAAAAAACTTTAAAAATATACAAAATTCTTAATTTAAAACTTTTTATATAAAAATGACATTTAAAAACTCTATACAATTATGCATAAAGTAACTCTAAAGTTACTCTAAAGTTTGGCAGCCCTTAGTTTGAGCACTGGGACAATAGAAATAACTTTGTTCAGGCCTGGGTATTTGTTTGCCTCTAGGCTCAATTGCCATAATAACTCCTTATACTCTATAGAGGTCTCCCAGGGTCCTCCCCTTATATTTTTTTCTACTACTTCCAAAACAAAAAATTCATAAGTTGCTGACTGACATTCCTTTTTATGTCTGTACAATGCATTTTTAGAGTTATTATTTCTAATTTCATAGTAGTGCTCATATATCCTATTCTTTAGCTTCCTTTCGGACTTCCCAACATAAAATGCCTCACATACTTTGCACAAAGCAATATATATAATTCCATTTGTATCGCAGTTAGAGAAACTCATACTCTGAATTAAAATATCCCTACTATTAATGTAAATTGCATTTTTCGTGCAAATATGGTTACATTGGGAACACTTTCCACATTTGAAAGTGCCCACTTTACTTTTCTTATTCCTGTTCAAACCATTTTTTCCTTCAAAGAGAGTTTTAAGGCTCCTACCTTTTCTATAAGTGCATCTCAATGGTTTTACAAACAGGTGGCTTAAATCCGATAATTCACCAAATCTTCTCCATTCTTCCTCAAGGATTTTTCTAACCTGTGTAGCTTGCCCACAGTAATCTATAATAAAATTATTTCCTCCTTCATAATTATTTAAAGTTTCCTTATTTCTTTCCATATGATTACTTCTCCCCAAAATAGGTACAAATCTACCCAGTCTACCATCCCTTACCTCCTTCTCAATATTTTTAACAAAGTCAGGTGGGTACCCTCTTTCAATAAACATATTATAAAGTGTATCACACTCCTCATTAAAATCCAACTCCCTAGATGTCATTCTGCTTGCTCTTACAAATTGATCTTCAACAATTCCTTTCTTTTGATGATGAGGGTGTGCACTACTATAAGACAAAAAGGAGTTAGAATAAGTGTTCTTTCTATGTACTTTAGAATAAAACATATCTTCACTCTTACCCACATGAATATCTAAAAATTTCAAATCATTCTTATCACTCTGAAATGTGAATTTTAAAAAGTTAGTTGATTCTGAGATATATTTAAAAAATCCTTGAAATTCATTAACTGTACCTATCCATAAGAAACACATATCATCAAGGAAACACTTATATAATTTCCAGCAGTGGTTAAACTTTGAATTGATGATAAATTTGTTTTCCCAAGCTGAAAGTATGATATTGGCGTAAGTGGGGGCGCATCTAGCACCCATAGCCACCCCCTTAATTTGCTTAAAAAATTCTCCTTCGTAGTGAATAAAGTTGTTGGTAAGCACCAGTTCCATCAACGTAAGAATCAAATAGAATTCATTATTATAAAACTTCCCATAATGAATGAGTGCCTCTTCAAACCACTGCATTCCATCTTCATGGGGTATTGAAGAGAACAAATCAATAATGTCAATTGTAATGAAAGTAATATTTTTATCATAAAGTTCTGGGGAAAGTTGTTGTAACAATTCCCATGAATCTTTTACAACCCCATTACCAGACACAGATAGTGCTTTTAATTTAGTGTCTAACCACTTTGCTATTGGTGCTGTGACTGAACTCTCAGAGGATACTATAGGTCGCAAGGGGGGGGGGCTATCCAGGTTCTTATGCACCTTAGGTACTCCAAAAATTGTCGGTACCTTAGGTTTTCAACATGTAAATACTGATATGTTTGTACATCTATAGAGCCTTCTAATAACAAATCGTTAAGAACTAAAAAATTTTTTTTATTACCTATATTGATTTCATTTAGTGAGGCTGTTAGGTACCGCTCTTCATTACCATCATCATTTGATATAGTAAACCAGCAGGGTGTATATCACATCATCGAAATTCCAAAACATCAAACACCATAAGCTTAAACTTGGAATCTCGAAATGTGATAACATTGAACGCTCAGAACAGCAAATTTTTTTGGGAAAAAATTTGCTTTTCCGAGAAACCCATACACAACACAAGCACACCAAAGTGTAATAATCCACACACATACACTTTACAAAACCCTACCTATACCCCTACACTAAACCACACATAAACTACTACCTATCCACTTACCTTAACCTGCTCCCTAACCCTAAGGTCCATAACTATCGCACACTAACCCTAACCAGCTAAACCTAAACAAACTAAATAATACACATACCCTTTACAATACCCTACACTAAACCATACATTCAGTACTACCTATCCATTTACCTTAACCCGCTCCCTAACCCTAAGGTCCTTAACTATTGCACAGTAACCCTAAGCACCTATACCTAAACAAACTACATAATACACACCCATACACATTACAGTACCCTACATGTAACCCTATACTAATCCATGCATACAGTACTACCTATCAACTTACCTTAACCCGCTCCCTAACCCTAAGGTCCCTCATTATTGTACAATTACCTTAACCCCATCTGGTAACCTTCACACCACACTGAAGTAAACAACAAAACTGCAAAAATGGCCCACCAAATACTGTCCCTGGGAAAGAATTAGATGTTCTGCAGCTTCACTGTTTTCAGCATTCGCTGTTTTGAGTTTGATGTTATAACATTCGAGTTTTTCAGACTTTGATGTTATAATATAGACTCAAACCACCAGATACTCTTAGACACACTAAAATCACTCTCCATAAATAACCTAGCAATTAACTGGTTTTATTCTTACCTAAGTGACAGAGAACAATCTGTACTAAGGAAGGATAACCTATCATCCCTTTTACCAGTCACCCTTGGAGTCCCACAAGGATCTATATTAGTTCACCTCCTATTCTCCATATGCTTTAATGACCTGCATAAAGTCATCCCAGGTGCAACTTGTATTCAGTATGCAGATGACTCCACCTTGATCTGCTCTGCAACATCCATCCACAGATTTACAATCTTTATCCCAAATCACTTTCAGCAAAGTAGATAACTGGCTCACTGGTCGCAGACTACTATTAAACCCAAACAAAACCAAACTTTTACTATTCTCCCCCACTCACAAGATCACCTCACCACCTCTCATCATAACATCTAACAATGGCACCATAATTTCCCCAGAACCTAGTACTAAACTTCTGGGAGTAATCATCGACAACAACCTTAAGTTTGATGCTCACATAGACAAAACTATTAAAACAGTTAACAAAAAACTAGACTCTTTATAGAGGATTAAACAATTCCCTACCCCATCTACTAGAACTGTTATTGCCCATACACATCTGCTATCAACCCTTCTTTATGCCTCACCCATCTTCATAAAGCAAAGCAAATCAAACTTTAATAAATTTACTAGCTGCTACAGTAATATTGCCAGATTTGCCACAGGATCAGCTTATAGAACCCAATCACTGTGTTAACCTTCAAACGTTAGACTGGCTAGAATTACCCTACCACTGCAATATTAACAACTAATAGTTGTTCACAAAATTCTCTACTAACCAGACAGTGCACTCATACTGAAAAATATTATCACCCCTTACCGTAACCTAAAGGCCCTTCTCTCTTCCAACAAAATGTTAATACAAACTGTTAAAACCAACAATTCAGCTGATGAATCACTATTCTCCAACTTTGCTAGAAAAAACTGGAACTTCTTCTTGCTGAACTCACCACTGACCCCCTCCTTATCCCAATTAAAAAATATCCCTTAGGAAATACCTAAAAATGCATTGGCTTTGTCCCTGTGCAAACCCTAACTAACCCCCACTCAAACAAAATCTATAAATAACAACCTCATTACAAGAATAAATCTCTGATCCTCTAACTGCTTAGAATTGTGTATATCTCTCACCTACTGAAAGATTTAAAGTTAAGATGATACCATATATATTAACCATCTTAATGTCTGCATTTTCCTCTTTTTAAGATGAAATCACTAACTATTTCTTTCTCAGATACTAACTTCCAACCCATCTTGTGTGTATGTGAGTAAAACATGTACATGTGTGTATATATTGTTAAAAAAATTTCAATTTAGTGATAATTCACTGTAATAATTTCACTGTATTTACACTTATGTATACTTGGAGCTTTTCTCCCTGGGCCTTTGCTGAAAATGGATCTGTATCCAGTCAGAATTCCCTGGTTAACAAATGTAAAATAAATAAAAAAATAAAACCTGTTATACCAGGACTTCTGGTCATTGGTCCATATCACTGGGTGACAAAACAGGGAAGTCAGTTCTGATAAAGTATTAATATAGCTGCCATAACACAAGTATATGTTTAAGTGACTACATATATCTGTCATAAATGTGAACATTGTCCAGAACACTGTACAGTTGAATGTTATTAATTCAATGTATCACATGCAGTTTAACACATACATCGGCAACAGTGCTTTACTATGCTCATGCCCTATATAGCTATCCTACATTTACAATACAAACATATATAATACCCATTATCACAGGTAACATATGGATATGGGTGACATCCCATTAACCGACCTAGCAGTGGCACAGACACAGCTCTTTGACAGACACTCTAGTGGTTGCCATATATGAGCTGTCCTTTCCCAGGGTTTGTCAGGCTCCTCAGCTATGACCCAACCTATCCACCTCTTAGATCATCACATGTGGACAAACCTTAACATTAGGGGGGATATATAGGGACAGATTGTAGATATGCCTATTACAAACCTATGAAGTTTGTAGCATGATACATTTCACATTACCATGACTGTTCTAAAGGTGGTGGGGGTCTAAAACTCATGCGTCTGTCATGATGTCATTACTTCCATCTCCAGCTATTTGCCAGACTAATATAGATGTTTGGAGGAACAGAACAAACACTATGCTGGCTAAATCTTGGCATTCTGTGAAGATCTGCACAGTTGACAGTATGGCCCACTGCAGACAGAGCTAGATGCTATGTCCATAGCATTTGTTCAGCAAGACATCATTACAGCAAGTATTGATGGTACATACACATCTTTCATAATCATCTATCCCATTATTACAGACCAAGTACTACATTCAGTTACTTGCTTACATGTGTCACATACCTACTTTATCTTCAGGATCCTTCTATGTATAGGATGTCTTCTTGTTTCATATTTCTTATTTTGCAGTTTTGTTTATGCAGTTGTTTTCTCTTTCTCTCTCTCTCACTCTCTCCTGTCTCCCTCTCTCTCTCCACTACTGGGATTGAGCTGGTTTGAAAAGGTAGAAGTATGGCTTTTGTAGGTGAAGCTCATGTTCAGGTGATGGCCTCTGCACCAATTGCTGTTCCCCACTTGCTAATTACACGCAGGCACCTGTGTAGTTCTTCCAAAAGCCAATGTCATAGTAACCCACTACTACAAATAACTAAATCATGTGGGCATTGTCTCTTTACCTTTCGTGTATGGAAGACATCCTTTATGTATGGGGCAGCAGTGTTACAGACAGCAGGTAGGAATACCTCATACAACAGGACTTGTGGACACAGGCCAACTACATGTTTATATAAGGTTCCAGAGCTAGGAACAGTGTGTGAGTATTGC
The DNA here is from genome assembly GCF_019279795.1 of Protopterus annectens. Taxonomy (NCBI): domain Eukaryota; kingdom Metazoa; phylum Chordata; order Ceratodontiformes; family Protopteridae; genus Protopterus; species Protopterus annectens. The sequence goes on from NC_056728.1 coordinate 1,691,037,293, forward strand.
TGTTATATGCATTCAATACTGCTAGTTTTACAGGGTTTGTGCGTTCATGCTAGGTTTGCATGGAATGCAGTCTGTCTGCATAGCTCTCAACTGTGGGCTATCCAAACAATGGCCAGAGGATTGGCTGTTATGTTTTGTCTGTTCCTCACACAGGTCTTGTCCCTGATATATATTAGTGTCATTCTCTCCATTGATTGCTATCAGTAAATGGCAACATCCATTTGTGTTTATTACTTCATATTCCTGAGTAAGGGTATTTTGCAACCAGTCCTGTAACATCAGCAACTTTCACAGTGTATGACAGCAATATTCAGCCTCTGTTCTCCACTTATATACCAGACTTTGTCCAGATATCATGCAGTAAGAGGTTGATAGGTATGGTCTATCGTTATTCAGTGCTAACATTCTTGCTATCATTCTAGTGATGTTTTGGACTCCCACACAAGTTGTGCAGTAGTCTCTATATATATGATGGCTACAGATGGACAAAACATGTGCACAGTCTGGAGATTAGTGTATAGAAAACACTGTTATATGCCCTTGTAAGACATTTTATGGGAAGGTATTAAATGTTTTTAACCTAGGCTGTTACAACACGTGAGGAATATCAGTAATAAGAAACATAAAGGTATATGGCTGTGTTTCACCATGGGAACAGTGGTGGGCTAGAGCTTACTGTCTTACACACAGTTTTGTTTGGCAGTGTGATAGTGAAGTTTTACGTTAAGCATTGTTATGCAATGGATACATTTGCATTGTGACAATTGATACTTTCCCCCTAGGGGGTTGACTACAGAGTGTAATTTGAGGCTGTTGAACTACATCTGTAATTAAGTGTTGATTCATTCTTGTCTTCCAGGCAAGTGTGTTTTTTACTGTTGTAGTACTTGAAGGCTTTAGCCTAGTCAACAAAGTATGTTGTATTTTGCAGATTACTGTATCATATGTTTTCTGTGATAGTTGCATTAATCAGATATTATGTATTTCAAACACCTAAATGCTATAATAAATGGCATAAACAACTGAAATAGTACACAAATAAACTGTTATATGTATGCAAACTGTGTGATGTCATGTACTTTGGATTGTGTGTGGGTATATGTTTCATGAAATAATTCTCATTTGTAGGAAAGAATCAGATACTGGCCATTTAAAAAGGTGGCAACTGTAGGAATAATGGCTGTTTGATATTCTGTGCACCCTGTATATACTCTCTTTGTAATATCTATAAGTATATATATATATATATATATATATATATATATATATATATATATATATATATACGTGTGTGTGTATGTGTGTGTGTGTGTGTGTGTGTGTATGTATCATTACAATGTTTAGTGGTTCCACATTGTACATTCTCTATGGTAGAATGGCTGTTCTCTATGATATACTAGAGAAATCATCCCAACATCTTACAGCTGAAATGACTTAGTGGTAACTTGTTTTGACTATGTTACTCAGGGTCATGGGTTCAAGTCTTGCAAGTGCTGGTTATTTTGTTCTAATGCAGAACAGTTCAGTTGTGGAGGAAGGGATAATGGCAATAATTATAAGAGGTCCCTATTTTGAACACCTTCACCCCCATTTACAGTGCCTTTGGTCAGATGTTTTGAAGTAATAGGTTCAAAGTTTGTATCCAATGTCCAAATGCACTACATACAGATAAATGTATATATATATATATATATATATATATATATATATATATATATATATATATATGGTTTCACTTCATAATACTGAAATATCAAAACACTGAAAATGAGAAAACTTCATAATATGGAAGCTCAAAATATTGAAACTCAAAAATCCTGAAAACTCATAATCCTGAATGTCAAAACACAGAAAACAAATAAGATACATATACTGACTGTAAACAACAAAAGCCTAATTATATTCCTTCAAATATAAATGGGGGCAAGCCCCCTGAAGCCCCCCCATGTGTGGGGCTGTGCCCACCACACCCCCTGCTACTTAAATATATCACCTTCATGATTGCACTTAGTGTACTGAAGTGAAGTCTTGGAGTTGATATATTTAAGTAGCAGGGGTGTGGGGAAACAGCCTCCCACATGGTGGTTGCAGGGGTACTTGCCTCCCTGCTTATACTTGGTGGAAAGAAATATGATTTATCTTGTTTAAACTCAGTATATGTACGCTGTGTGTTTTCAGTATTTTGAGTTTTCAGGATTTTGAACTTTCAGGATTTTGGTTTCAGTGTTCTGAGTTTCAGTATTGTGATATTTCAGTGTTGTGAAGTGAAACCCTACACACACACACACACACACACACACACACACACACACACACATATATATATATATATATATATATATATATATACACACATATCTACTCTCTCTCACACACACACACACACACACACACACACACACACACACATATATATGTGTGTGTGTGTGTGTGTGTGTGTGTGTGTGTGTGTGTGTGTGTGTGTGTGTGTGTGTGTGTGTGTGTGTATATATATATATATATATATATATATATATATATATATATATATATAAAATTACATACACATACACATATATAAATACATTTTCCCTACTGTTGGATGACTGTGATGCATGATATGTTTGTGAAAACATCGCACATATCTACAGCTCACTTGACTTATTGGTAAATTGCTGTGACTATGGTGTTCAGGGTCTTGTGTTCAAGACCTGCACGGGCTGATTATTTTGTTGCTGGGCAGAATGAGGGCTGTAGGATACTGAGTGATTAAGGCACTTGTAAGCAGGTTTAAGCAGGTTTGCATGGCAGTAAGCAATGCTAACTTCCAGTTAAATATGCTTGCAGACAATTAGCCTTAAAATGCTTAATCTGTGTAGGCATTGCTTGCAGCCACACTAACAGGCTCAATCCCACTTATTATTGCTTAAAAGTGCTTACTCCCACTTACCCTCATGCTAATTTCTTTAAAAGAAAAGAAAAAACGGGTGATAGGAAAGTTGTGAAAAAGGTGGCATGTACAGGGAAAGACAATAGGGAAAGTAGCTAGGGATGAGCAGGACAGGTGTAGGGAAAGTCTATAGCTGTCCATTTCTTCTACAGCAGCAGTTGTTTATATATACTAGATTTGTAGGTATATTTGGACACTCAACCCCCTGAGAGAGGGGTGAAGACAACAATAATGTGTTGTGAAGCCAATTAGACCAGATTACATGTCTCCAATAGACACGTGTGAAATGGGCAGCTTTGTATGGGGCAAACTTTTTGTGGGGGAACAGATTGCCCTTGTTTTTTTATGGTGAGAGTAGGATGTTGGGGAAGGATAGTAGGTATATTTGGGGAGGTAAGTTGGGTAGGAAGACAGACAAGACAGCATGCAGGGGCAGTATATGACACATATGTCCACCTTGGACAGGGAGGAGTGTTTGGAATTTGGAAGCCCATGAGCCCCCAAATGGAAACAGTGGGACTGATGTACCCAGACATGGGCCGTCACCACTGTTCCTTCATATTCCAATGGTGGCTGTGCTGTGGGCTGAGCAGGAGGGACAGGCTGACCCTCTAATTGCACCATGCAGCAATCAAGTTTTCATACCAGGTCTTCCAATTCTTTGCAGAGCTCAGTATGCACCAGACTCTGGACTTGGCTTCGGGTGGCAGGATTCTGTTGCACCCACTTCTGGGGGGAGACAAGTCCCATCTCCTGAGGCAGTTCAACCCGAAGGTCGTACAGAGGATAAGGAGGTCCCATGGTGGGTCCCAGATGTGTTGGGGCCTGGTGCCATGACCAGATGAAGTGAAAGAGGTGGGTCCACTGGGACTGGCCTTCCAATATGTGCTATGGTGTTACAGTTTTAGAACATATATGGGTTAGTAACAGTCAACACAATCCAGGATTATTTATAACAGCATGCATAGATATTCCCATTATCCCAAAACAAAAGATTTGGAACACTTGCATAGCTAACAGAACACATGGATATATGGAACCACAGTGGCCATTACAATGGCATGCAGGTTACATCGGTAGCAACATGCCACCAGTGATAATATTTCAACATGGAAAATTAATAGTATCACATTTCAATATTTGATGGTTTGGGGTGTTACAAGCATTCTTGCTCATTTGAAATTGATGAATGGCAATAATCCTGGATTGCAGGGGTTGTGTGTATTGTGAGAGCTCTTCTCTCAGACCCACCCCCTGCACTTGTACAAAGAACCATGTCCGTTTAACAGCACAGCAGCGCTCCTTCATACATATGCATGGTGTGCTGCTGGGCTGCACAGGAACGGTCCCTGCAGTTCAGGAATAACTTATTCTTGCATGGCTGCTAGCTGAATCTGGGGGCATATGTTCAAGGCAGGTATGAGCCTAGCACTGAGCAGCATTTCACCTTCTCCAAGTACCACAATATGAGCAAAAGTAATTGACTTCAATAACTTACTTAGTTTTTTTTTCAATTAACATCTTTATTAAATTATCATGTATGACATAGGCAATCTCACATTTATATAAATAAAAAACAAGCATTGATGCTACTTTAGTTACAAACATTATACATCATGTATAATCTATCCAGTCATTTTCAGTTACACATTATATGGCTTATTCAAATCTTGCCTCTTAAACCGTGTTCCTTTTCTGAATATATTGTTCCCACAATTCCCTTTTTTTCTATCTAGTTTCCTCTGTCCCTTTCCTAAAGATTGCAGTTCCAGTTGTTTTATCTCTGCTACTATATTCACTACTGCTAATAAAATCAGTGTAGACTTTGATTTCCATTTTCTAGTAATTGCTTTTTTGACAGCCACCATAATTTGACTCAGCAAGGTTTTACTATATCTAGGCAATTCCGATTATGTATCTTAGCTCAAAAAAGTTATCTCCCCAGTCAATCCTATCTGCTCACCCAGCATCTCCAACAGAATGGTTCACAGGGAATCCCTAAGGTCAGCCAGCTCATTACAATCCCCAAAAATATGTTCCCAGCCACCAATTTCTTGCCAGTCACACCTCCATTTGCTGTCTGCCTGAGGAAAAATTTAAAAATACCAATGCAGACAATTCTAGGCAAACATCTTAAATCTTCTAGACTTTGTTGCATATTTCAGAGATATACATATATCCACCCATTTTCTCTTTGTGACTTGCTTATCTGTTTTCTCTTCCCAATCCTTTCTAAGCTCCTCTGATTGATTTGTATAATTATCATGCAATATGTTATATAATCTACTAATCATTCCTTTTTAACAGCAGCTTCTGTTCTAGATTCTATTAAAAACTCTACCAGTGCCGGTCTTTCATTCAGTAGCCCCCTATTTCTTTCTATTTGACTATACACTGATATCATTCTCATTTGGAGGGTCCAATACATGTCAGCCAGGTTGACCACCAACACTGCTTTGCCAGGGATGGCCTACCTCTGTCCCTTCTTGGATTTTGTTTATTGGTAAATACATTGTCTATCCCCATAGTGCCTGTTTCAGGCAATGCCAACCTGATAAATCTACCAACATAATGGAACAAGCAGAGGAAAATATGAAGGTGTTATTGGTCAGTGCTTAACAGAAAACTCCCCTCCCTACAAGCCTTCTCACCCTGTTAATGTTTGTGTAGTGACTGAGACATGGTTTAAAATAGATGAGAGCACTCTAGCTGTGCAGAGCTGTAATCCATACAATTAGACCAGCTACTTTGCAGGTGGGGAAAAAGGTATATGTGTCTCAATCTGCATCCAGAAGAGACTCACATGAATGCTGATAAGGCAGCATAATACACTAGAGCTGTTTTATGTCCATATAACCATCAGAAAGGTTCTGCACCATATATTAGTTAGCTGTAGAAGCTGTAGAAGGGTCTATATTATATGAACGAAAGTGTGAAAGAATGAGTGAAAATCCCCAAAATTGAGATGCGTGCTGTGGGATCACAGTACAGTAAAGATTGGAGTATTTGCCCTTTCCTCACTGTAGTGCAATCTCAGAGTTGGAATATATATTTAATGGGGGGGGGTGTGAGGGGCACAGCCCCCCACGATATCATTTTCGATTTCCAAGGTTTTCGCTCACTAGAGTGCTCGATTATATGAACCTTTGTTCATATGATATATACGTGCTGTAGAACTCCCTCTATGATAAAAGAAAGCCAGCTACAAGAACTAGAATCACTCAGTATTAAACCCAGTTTTATTTCCCTAGATGATTTAAACTATACAACTATAAACTGTAAACCTATACCACCACTAATGCATAACTACAAAGATTCCTGGACTTTGTCAATACAAATGCCCTGGAACATTTAGTCAGAGTTTCCACTAGGGGGAATAATATTTTAGATCTTTTCCTTACTAATATGAGAGCATCTTGCTCCATTCCTTGTAAATTTTCATCACATTAAGTCTGACCATAAAGTAGTCTCTTTGAAAATACAACTGAAGCCAGAGATCCCTTTCACCCAAGGTACCTTTAGAAACTTCTTTAAGACAAACTACCTGCTCCTAAGTGATAAGATTGGCAAGGCTCAAATCTCAAACAAACCCAGTTAACTCCACTGGATATGCATAAATGAACATCACCACACTATACCATCATGTAAACAGCTGCACAGATGCAGGTGAAACCTGTCAAAACAAGTGCAGGGTAAACCCCAGAAACAAACCCGCATTGTGGAACCATCATATCAACAAACATTATGATTAAAGGAAAATAATTTTGAGCAAAAGTCAGAAGAGTAGGTCCCAGAATGTTAGAACCCTTGTCACAGAAATAAACAAACACATCAGAAGCTTAATAAAAATATACCAAAGCCAAGTTTGTGGCTAAAATAGCTATCCAAGCCAAAGACGGCCCCAAGGCAATTTTTAGTTATGTTTGTAATCTCAAAAGCAGAATTCACCAATGTGTTGAGCAGATTGCTTACAATATTACCTACACTAAGGCTGTATATACAGCAAACCTACTGGCTGATGAATTTAGCTCTAACTTTACCCCTCTATCCCCTCTGTCTGTCCCTCAAGATATACCTGAAACTGGTTCACCTCTAGCTGTCACAAAAGACCAAGTTCTAAAACTGCTATCAAAAACTAAAAATACTGGATTGATGGGTCCTGATAATATCCATAGATACATCTTAAATAGCATGAAGCATGATTTAGCCACACCCCAAACAACACTCTTCAATATCGACCTCCATACAGGTTTTGTGCCAAGTGAAAGGAAAACTGCTACAGTCATTCCCCTGTATAAGGGAGGGCCTTCCACAGACCCAGGCAGTTACAGACCCATAAGTCTGACCAGCCTCACAAGCAAAGCCATGGAAAGACTTATCATGGAATTAATTAAGCAGGACATAAAGAACCTCCAAACATTGGAACTGTCTATTTGGATTCATCAAGGGCAGGTCATGCTTACTCAGCCTGATTGTTTTTGAAAAGGTCACCAAAGCAATTGATGAAGCCAAAATGGTATAACCGCATACTTCAACCTGGTCAAAGCCTTTGACACAAATAGGGAGTGACTAGGAATATTCAATCGTTAGAAGGAGAAGATAAATTATATCCTGCAATAATATACAGTGTACAAGAGGTAAACACTGAGGACAAAGCCTTAAGTATTCATAATAAATGTTGCCCTTGCAGAATACAGTCTGCTTTAATGAGAAAAAATGAGGAAAAAAATAAGAATAAAACAGGGAAAATATGTCTATTGTGAACTTAATGTCACTAGTTAATATAACAACAGCCAAACTACAAAGTGCATTCTAAGTTTTGGTGGCAGAATAATGAATGCAAGCAGGAGGAAAAATGTGTTAGGTGTTTGGCTAAAAGCCAGAAAAGCAACATTGATTTGAAAGTCCCAATTGATTTATGCAATAAAGACGTTAGTATTTAATGGAGAACATTTCAGATAAACTATACAAACAGGCAATGTAGGGACATACAGAACAGTTTTAGAAATCAACATGCTGTGCAATGATCAGCTAAGCAACTCAATGCCACATCCTAGTATAGAGCACAGTTAATTGTGAACTTTGACACCAATATCATCAAGCAATAAAATTATAACTTTTGGAAAGACCTAAATCATTATGAAAACATAATTTGAGGGAATAGCAGGGAAAAGAGAGTGCAGTGAGAGAACAGAGGAACTGAAATAAATAAGGGGGAGGGAGCACTAGGAGATAATAACTAATATGACTGAAGTAAAAGGAAATAAAGTAAGTGAGTGGATGAAAAAGACAGAAGATGAGTTCAGGAAGAGCGACTAATAGCAGAATAAATTAAGTAGGGAGGAAGTAAGGAGGAGAAATATTGTATGTTATGGATCTGCAGTGGAGACATGCCCAGCATGAAAGGATTACCTGGCACATGGAAAGAAAAGAGTATACAGCACTATTGTAGCTATTATTTTCCTCTCCTCTCTAGGAATATGTGGTTATTTGTCAGTTCAGAATGTTATCCAGGTATAAAACTTTAGGACAGATTAATGGTTGCAGTTAATATATTCTCTGTTTGAAATGTGGCATGTAGACGTCTGAAACAATGGCAATTCATTTATTTTCTTTAAAGTATTATCGGAATATATTAGACTGAATACAATCTGATATATATGTTTTTGTTATTGCTCCAGAGATGTAACTGAACTCTTTAGCACAGCTGGTAGTACAAGAAGAAGCCAGAAAATACAAGAATTCTTCATATATGATGTGGATGCTCAGATGATTCCTTTCAATTTTAAGTTGACCGCTTATGAATTTTGGAATATGTATTACTTCTGTTACTCTTGATCAATGCATGAAAAATGTGTTGCAGCTAATCTATTAATTTGGCTTATATGGCTTTTAACTCTGTCCTGGAAATGACATGCAACTGTTGTTTCAGTGCTTATTAATTCTTTACAAAGTTCAGCTCCTTGTGTCTCAGATTAAATAACATGGAACAATAAGCATTACAAAAACTTTAGTCTGTTTGCCATATAATTCAGATAATTACAATACATGATTAAAACACTGGAATCCCTTTTTGTACTGTCCCTTTTGAATGCAGCACATGTATGTATGTATGTATGTATGTATGCATTACAAATAATATGCACCTTGTGTTACTGATACTGTCCAGTTTCATAAACATCACATGCAAGAGACAAGAGCACATTCACTTGTCATGTAGATAAATGTGATGGCATGTGATTCAGTTATGTTAAGCTGCTGTTAATTTTGGCCTCAACAACACCAGTACTCATTAGCAAAGAATTATGAAAATAATCTACTGCCAGTGGAAGTATGTTTGAGCAAATCAAGACTTCAGTACAGTACTTGGCAGAATCCAGCCACATGCATGTAATGTCAGATTTAGGAACTCATCAGCTTCTTCCTACATTTCTGGTAAACCCTCAGTCATGGTCTAGCTTTGCTTGACCAGTAGTTACTTGAGATAGAGGCACACCTGTGGGCAGTTGCACTGCTGGCATTTTGCATTCCCAGTGACCCCTCAACACTCCTTTTCCATCAAATATGCATTCAGGCAGTCTGTCTCTGCTGAAACGCATGCAGCATATGTGTACACCCATTTAAGATGCAGTGCATTTACCTGCATCAGCAGCAATGTCTCTGAAATGTTCTAGCATGCATTGCATATTGATGCATGATGCAGTAGAACCCATATTCTTTAACCCTGGAGTAACCTATGCACATCACTGGAAACTGTAACAAGACATATGTTAAACATTTGTATGCTGTCATATGAAATTATCATAGCTGTTCAAGTCCACTTGTGAGCATTACAACAGCCCAAGTTAATGGAATCCTATACTTTCAACTTACATAATACAGATACAGAGAAGATAATCACTTACATGATGACCTTTTGTTTAATTCAATTTTTAAGTTCTTGTAGTTTTGTAATATGTTCAAGAAATTTGCAACCTGTTGATCTCTTTTTACTCAGTGATGCATACTATATTAATGTCTTGTGAAACATGAGGTTAAGTAATATAGAACTTGTGCAATTTATATGGAGTTAAAGAAAAATAACTTCAATCATCTTTACAAATGAAAACATAATAGCAGCTGGCTGTGTAATACATTTGGAGACAATTGGTCCAAACAAATTTATCTATAAAATAAATATTTTTTCAATCACTTTTATTTGCACTCCATTTAACTTTGAGTTTTGAACTTATATTAACTCTGATGTTAACTAATAGTTCTGCATATAACATAGCCCCTAACTTCTGGTTTTACTACCACAAAATGATAATTATACCTATGACGATGTGAGGTATTGCCAGCTATGCCAGGAAAAGTAGGGCAGTGGATGTGTAACATATGCCAACATAGCCACCTGGGATTTTGTAAAAAAAAAAAATATATGTCATTTGTATATCAAACTGATTTGTATAGTTGCTTGTGTTGAAAATGCATTTGTAAAGTTGCTTGAATTAAAAAAAAAATGTACCAACAGTGGGTCCTGCTGGACAGAAAAATAAGTATACCTGTGTGTCAGACTGTATGGTAACTATTGAAATGAATACATTGTAACTGAGGATACTGGAAGAGAAGAGGTTAATCACAGTCCAGATAACTTTGAAAAATAGATTGAAATTAAATTACTTGGTATAAGCCATAAAGATTGTATTTCACAAGTCTTAATGCAGCCAGAGACAAAAAGTCTGTACTAGAAAGCCTTCAGTATTGTCCTTGTAGGTGGACTAATTGCTATACTGGAAGAGTGGAAGTTTGAAATTGTTTTATGAATTCCAGAAGCTGTAACAGATCTTAGCAAAGCTCAGAGTGTGAGTATTTTTGATACATACAAGCTAGATTCTAGTTCAATTGCTAATAAAGAGGGATAGTATGGGAACCAAAGTCAGATGACCAGATCTATGTGATGACATTCTGTAATCCAGGATAAAAATTATGTTTTAATACTAGATGAGACAGAAGTCTCAGAGCAGTCTGTTTTTGTAACTAGAAACAGGGGGATCCCTCACCCACTTCATCTTGCCTTGCTCATGTAAGTGAATTAGGAAATAGTAATTCTTTAGATTGGTCAGGAAAATATAGTGAGATTAGTGAGATTAGTAAAGTACTACTTTTCTGTATCTGTGTAAGTCTATTTATCTGTGTTATTTTAATATTTCCTGTGATTGTGAAACTCTGTTTATTGTAAATAGATATTTAGCATTTTCATGTTCTTTTATTATTTATTATTAAATACATTTAAACTTTTCATTGTGGCTGGTCCTTTAGAGAATATTTTAACATTTGAGAGCACTTATATTTATCTGGTGACACTGTGGCTGCTCCTGAAAGCCTTGCTGTTTGGTCACCATTACCATTTGTATTAATCTTAATTTGAAGTAGTATAATTGGATATCATTGTAAGAGCCTTTGAGTAGCTGGCTTTGGAGTGTCTGGTGGCAGCAACTACCTTATAGCCTGGGCAGAGGGGCATAGCTAGTAAATCTGTGCCAGCCTTTCCCATGAGTGTGTATGTGTGTGTGTGCGTGTGTGTGTGTGTGTGTGTGTGTGTGTGTGTGTGTGTGTGTGTGTGTGTGTGTGTGTGTGTGTGTGTGTGTGTGTGTGTGTGAAAAATCAAATATCAAAGAGTGTGTGTGTCAGCTACTTGGAGCAGAGACACAGAGCACTGGTTTCACTGAGAATGGATTGGACACTCTGCGGAGGACTCAACTCTACAGCTGTGCCAGTGGGGACCTTAGTGACCTGTAGAGAGAGAGGGAAACCTTGCCCTTGGACTGAGTGTGTTCTCTGTGTGCATTTAAGGGAAATTGTGCTTGATGCAGAGAGATGCATCTGGATATCTATTTTTGTTCCAAGTGAATGTCCCTCACTGGTTTCAGTGGTGAGGATTCAGCATCCTTGATTACTGGCTCAGAGCAGGGATGTTACATATTGGTAGACAGTGGTGTGGATTATTAATTGAACTTCTGTAGTCTGCATGCAGTTGTCACAGAAGGTGTGTGTACTCTCAGCAGCCACAAGGTAAACATGCAAAGTATCATTTTCACAACAGTTTTATTTTTTTATTTTTTGTTAGTTTAGTTTTGTCAGGAAAAGGAGGCAAATATGTCAGCAGAGGGCTATGGCAAGCAGACCAAGAAACCAGTTGGCCAAGTTGTGCAAAGCCAAAGCACTGGTGCATGCCAACCTGACTAAAGAGAAAATTATTTCAGCTTTAGTCGCAGCTGTAGCCCATACCAGCAACCAAGAGGATAACCAGACTGGTGATGGGGATATGCAGCCCTCAGAAATAGTTTACCTTTTCCTCCAAGGACTTAAAAATTCAACTACAGTTAAAGAGACTTGAACTGGAGGCCAAAACATTTAGAATTAGAAGCAGCAGAGAGACTGTAGCATTTGGAGGCTGTGCAAAAATGAGACGCAGCTGTAATTAGAATCAGCAGAGAGACTGTGCCATTTGGAGGCCAAAGAAAATGAGAGACTGTGGCCTTTGGAGACTAAAGAAAATGAGAAGCAGTATCAATATTATATGGAGATTCTGACTCTTTGCCAGGGTCATGGAAGTAATGGGGAAGGGAATAGCCAAACCCTGGAAGCAATAGAGGTTAGTAGATTTCTTATACAGTTTACAGAGGGTGATAATTTTGATAGTGTTATTCATATGTTTGAAAGTATGTAAACAGTATAATGTTGACCGGGTGCTCTGGGAATGGCTCCTAACCCCCTTACTCCATGGTAAAGCTGTAACCGCTCTTCAGTTGTCTGATACTGATTGTTTAAATTATGGTAAAGTCAGATATTGTTTATTAGAATGATTTAAGTTAACACCTGAAGCTTACAGGAAAAAAACATTTTGTGAGCATAGACACATGGCAAATGAAAGTGTATGTGATTATATTGCAGAGTTAAGCACTTATTTTCATAGGTTGGTGAGTGAGTGTTAGGTCACCACTTTTGAAGGGCTAGCAGACCTTTTGGTGATGAGCTGGAGAAAAAAGGGGAGCTCTACATAGCAAGCCAGGCATCACTGCACAAGAAGAGGATATCCAATTCTGCACATAGATATAAGGGGAGCCTAGACCACCCCATCAGAGTCCACCAGTAGAAGGGGAAACCACTAGTTCAGGTACACAGCTGGGATCAAGGGTTAGATGTTTTAAATGTAACAAGTGGGGCATGTATCATATAGATGTCCATGGAAACAAGTTGGGGAACAAAAGGTAGGGGATCCACTGAGTGGGAATAGCAGTATGGCAGTGATAAGTTGTATGGAGACAACAGGGGTACCAAATATAACAAGAGTTTATATCCTATCTTAGTGGATGGAAAACAGGCCACTGCTAAGAGAGACACATCCTCTGACATAACCATTTTGAAACCTGTAGTGGTTAAAGAGGCACAGTACTTGCTTGGGCAGTCCACTCCAGTCAGAGCTTTTGAAGGGACCCTATTCCTAATGCCTTTGGCTAGGGTTCACCTTGACTGGGTGGGTGGAAAAGGGAGAAAGCAAGTAGATGTGTTTGAAGATATCCCTGCAGATGTCTTAATAGGGAAGGATTTTGACAATGCACTACCTTGTGTGCATGCAGTTAAATTTAACCAGGCTTGAAGGCAGGCAAGTGGGTCTGGTAGCCTGGGGGAACCCAGGTAGAACTCACACATGAAGCCAGGGCTGGTGAGTTGGCTATTTCAGGGAGGGAGCTATCCTGTAGCAGTGAGCCAGAAGGTGAGCCACAGCTGCTGGTAGGTACTGATGTTCCCTTGAACAGAGTGACTGCATGGGCAGAGGTAAGTGGTAGTACCCAGGCTAACAGTGAATCACTGCTGTCAAAGGATACCAAGTTTCCTGCGGAAAGGGAGCTGGAAAGGATCACAAAGACAGAGTTGAGACTGGGAACCAAAGTCAGATGACTAGATGTATGTGATGTCATTTTTTAATCTAGGACAAAAAATATGTTTTAATACTAGATGAGATAGAAGTCTCAGATTAGTCTGTTTTTGTAACCTGACAAAGAAGGGTCCCTTACCCACTTCATCTTGCCTTACTCTAGTAAGTGAACTAGGGAATAGTAATTCTTTAGCTCAGTCAGAAAAATATAATGAGATTAATTAAGTTATGTATCCATGTGAAACTGTTCCTCTGTGTTATTTAATACTTCCTGTGATTGAAACTCTGGTGTATATTGCAAATAAATATTTAGCATTTGATATTCTTTTATTATTTATTATTAAATATATTTAAATACTTCATTGTGGCTGGTCCTTTAGAGAATATTTTAACCTTTGAGAATATTTATATTTATTTGATGACACTGCCCTTGCTGTTTGGTCAACATTACCATTTCATATTAATATTAATTTCGCTCAGTATAATTGGGTACCCTTGTAAGAGCCTTCAATTAGCTGACTTTGGAGTATCTGATGGCATTATCTACCTTATAATCTGGGCAGAGGGGCATAGCTAGTAAATCTGTAAATCTGTGCCAGCCTTTCCCAGGTGTGTGTATCTGTGAAAATCAAATCTCAAAGACTGTGAGTGTCAGTTACTTTGAGCAGGGACACAGAGCACTGGTTTCACAGAAAGAGTGGTGAAGGACTTGGCTTGGACACCTGGCTGATGACTCAACCTCACAGCTCTGCTAGTGGGAGTCTTATTGGAGGTCTAGAGAGAGAGAGAGAGAGAGTGAGAGGGAAACCCAGCCCCCGGACTGAGTATGTTACCTATTTACTCTTAAGGAAAATTGTGCTTGATCCAGAGACCTGCATCTTGAAATACTGTGTGTATCTATTATTGTTCCAAGTGAGTGTCCATCACTCATGTCAGTGGTGAGGATTCAGGCTACTTAATTACTGGCCCAGAGCAGCGATGTCACAATACATTGTTTTAAAAATGTTGTTAGAACAAGAAAATATATGCATTTCAAATTTGACATTAAAGAGTTGTGTTCTTGATTGTCTTTTTTTCTTTACAGGTTCAAAATAAAATTTTAATTGGATAGAAGGTGTCAGGGCCATGTGTGGTATTTACAATATAACAAGCTGTTTGCTACATTTCTAGCAAGCTTGTAGGAACTGTTAGGCTTTTTTTCCCTCCGCAGGTTAGAGATGAGAAGTGTGCGAGATAGGCTGGACAGGGAGACACACCACCTAGCTATGGGTCTGCAGAGATAGGTTCCCATCAGATAGTCAAACGGCCATAACATCAACATGCATATGGTCGAGACAAAAATATTGTTTCTTCACAACATTGAACCGTTTGCATGTAGATCATCATATGGAAAAATTCCCATTCACTTCAAAGTAAGTGCGATCTCAGATTTGGTATATTTAAGTAGCAGGGGGTGTGAGGGGTGCAGGGTTGTGTAGCCTCCCTGCTGCAGAAAAAAAATGTTTTTTTTTTATTTCGATGTTGTGAAGAAATTGTGTTTTCATCTCAGCCATATGCGTGTTGATGTTATTGCCATTCGACTATCTGAAGGGATCCTGTAGAAACATATATGAGTATTCAGTGCTTGGTTGAATGCTTGTTTGGTTTAATCCCAAATGACTGAAATTAAATCATTTAATTGAAACATCTTTCTGTTGAATTCTAAATAAATAAAACATCAAACAGTGAAAATCACTCAAAAATGTTTGAAAAAGAGTTTTTCGTTTGTAAGAGACCAAACCCTCAGCATCCCCACAACAGGTTCTTCGCTCCTGAACCCCCAGGCTCTTACTTAAATATACAAACTCTGTGTTGCATAACTGTAGAGAAAAATGAAAGTAACCCTATAGGAAATTGCTGTTAGTGCACAAAAAGAAGCCACACTAGCAGTAGTTATGCATAGGTAAGACCAGTCACCAGAAAAAGCTACTCTATATATGGCTGCATATTCTACTTGCATATTTTAAAATTAGCTGTAACTATCCCACATTCATTGAAATGGATTTTCAGTCAAATGGTCATGTACCTATAAGGGCTTTCAACCATTTCAATCTGATCAACTGTTCAGCAAAATGAACATTCAGTTGAGTGTCATGAATTCATATATATATATATATATATATATATATATATATATATATATATATATATATATATATATATATATATATATATATATATATATATATATATATCTATATCTATATATATATATATATATATATATATATATATATATATATGTATGTATACACACACACACACACACACACACACACACACACATTATTCACATTTGCTTTCTTGATCCATATGCTTATTGTCCTGGGCATTATAAGTTGTTGAGTGAAAATTTAACATCCATATAGATTTAGATTAACCAGCTATTACTGAATGTTAATAAAACGTATATTCTTGATTATCCAACACCTTGTCAATAATTTTATTTACAAGTATGTTTTATTGTATAATAGAAAAAAAGAGCTTAGCCAAACCACCACAGCTGAATAAAATATTATGCACAACCACTTAATGATGCATAAGAAACACACTTTATTAGAGAGCTCCACAAAGTAAGTGCTTTCACGATCTCAATAATCACTTCATCAGACTACATTTAAACAAAAATGCACTCACTTATAAATACATTTCAATCTACAATCAATCATACGATTAGACAATAATTAAATGATTAAACAAGAATAGAAAAACTCTGTAAAAACTTTATAAGGACTATAAAAAACTTATAAAAACTACTAAAAAACTTAAAAGTGTATATTAATGTTTCAAGCTCCTTGCTTTAAGGAAAGGCTTAAACAAAACAGCTTCATTAATACCAGGTGATCTATGTGCATTCAAGCTAAGAATCCACCTTTGTTCTGCAACTTCATTGCGATTCTTAATATCACCCCCTCTCATGCCTTCATGCAAGATCTCCGGGACAAAGAATTTAAAGGAATGTGAGCTACCTTTATCCTCTGTGTGTTTTAAAAGAAGCAGTTTACTACCTTTTATACTGCGGTGGTGGTGCTGCATTAGCATTGTCACCTCATAGCAAGACGTTGTCCCATTCGATTCTCAGCTAGAGTGACTTCTGTGTGGAGGCATGCATGAATGGGGCATGCCTTCATTGAAGGTTGTGCGGCAGGCTGGTAACCGGCATGTAAAAATCCACTACCAATCATTAGTGGACCGGAGTTCCACTGTGGCGACCCCTAACCGGGATAAGCTGAAAGAAAGAAATTACTACCTTTTGGTTAACAATATTTCTACAATGCTCTTGTATGCATTCTTTGAGCATACAATTTGTTTTCCCCATGTAATAAGCATTGCAGGATATGCAGAATGCAAAATATACTATATGTCTAGTTTTACAATCAGCATAATGTGCCACTTCTATCTCAAAATGTGGATCTGAATGGGTGTATTTAATACATGAATTTACATATCTGCAGGCCGTACAATTCCTACACATATATGTACCCTTCCTCTGTGAAGTATTGCCTTGTACATTTTGTCTTTCCCTGTAGCACAGCTGGTGTTTAAGGCTCTTTTTATTCTTAAAGGCAAAATTAGGAGTACCATCCAACAACCCATCAAGATCTTCTATAGTTTTCAAAATATTCCAGTTATGTCTAAAAACCTCACAAAAGGTACCAATATCACTACTGTGCGTAATTGGAAATCTGAGTTTATTGTAATCTCTATTGCGCTCCTGCGCTGTATGACCTATTCTCTCAGAGAAGAATGGTCTACCTCTTGAGGTTCTCTCAGCCATTAGTTCTGATACATATTTATCAAACATCTTTTTAGAGTAACCTCTTTGCATAAAGTCATTCCTTAAGTTGTCAAGACCTATCTGAAGTTGAGCCTCGTCATTATGGAGTCTCATTAAACTAAGGATTTGTCCTTTCACCGCATTGTTGCCTACAAATCTGGGATGCATACTGTTTCTGTGTAACAGTACATTTTTTCTAGTGGGTTTTCTATACATACTTGTCTGAATTCTTAACATTTAAGATTTCTAAAGTTTAACATCTAGGAAATCTATTTCCTCAGATGATATTTTGCCAGAAACTTTAAGAAAGAAGTATTACCATGTAAAAATTCAATGAATGCATTTAACTCATTATATGTACCTGTCCACAGAAAAAACATATCGCCCACAAATCGAGTATACCATTTCACATGGTTTTTAAAAACTTCATTAACTAAGAACATTCAACAAGGGACAAGTTGGAGTAGCTGTTGGCACAAGGAGTGCCCATCGCTACGCCAATCTTCTGCAAACATAGGTCATCCCTAAAGCAAAAAACATTATTCTCTAAGATAAGTTCTAGGAGTGAACACAGCAGATTAATTTTATCATCAGAATAGAAAACCTTAGCATGCAATAAATGTCTACCATTCTCAACCCCCCCAGATATTGGGGATAACCGTAAATAATGATGTAATGTTTAGATTAACCAACTTTTACTGAAATGTTAATAAAACATATATTCTTGATTCTCCAACACCTTGTCAATAATTTTCTACAAGTATGTTTTATTATATCTTGTTAACACTGACTATCAAAGGAAAAGACTCTGCAAGATAATTATAATACGTGGATATTTCTGCTTACATGTGCCTGCAGTACAAAATTAAACATATCATAACCCTGACATTGATCATTAAATTGCAGGGAGTTCTTTCTAATGCTGATTTTTTTTTCCTTTTTTACACCGATGTTTTATTTATTTATTTATTTAGTTACTTACACTTTGCTGACTGGGTTAGTTCCATTAGGCTGATGGCCTCTTTTCTTGTCTCACTGTAGCATTGCAATAACATGCATGGATGACAGAAGATACTGAAGGCTTGGAGGTGGAAGGCAATAGGGTCACTTAGTAATCTAACATGGGAAATTTTTTTTCATTTTTTTATCATCTATCATAACAGAAGCAAATATGGGTGTTTAAACTGTATGGAGTGTCAATATTAGTTGCATTACATGGTTGATGTTTGATACTGTAACAACAGCAGTTCTGAAAATCTGGTGCGGCTTGTCATTCTGAACTTTCTATTGTTTTATTCCATTTCAATGTTTGTGAGAAACATATACTTTAGTTGGAATGTACAGGTTTTGCACTATTTTCAGTGAGGGTGAGCTTGTCTGGAACTTGAATTAGTAATGGAAAGGACAAAGGAGGAATTAGCTGACAACAAGAATGACATAACCTCACTGCTATATGGTATTTTGTGATTGCAGTAGTCTAACTGCATAGAGTCACATAGCAACTGTAATAACTGTATAATCAGAGACTTAAAGAATTTATTTCTGACAATAGTCCTGATCACACAATGAATATTATGAAGTTGAAAATACCTAATATGTAGTTCATCATAGCTTTGGTATTACAGCTTCACAATAAGGTATAATTTGGGGTGTCAGGACTATAGTCAAAAACAGACACACAACAGAATCCCATCTTATAGGTTGGCTAGCATGCAGAAACAAAAGATGGACATAATACATGCTAGTACACACAAGCATATACACATAAATACACACATACACAGAAGCACAGAAAGGCATAAGTGCATTACACACACTCACATACACACACACACACACACACACACACACACACACACACACACACACACACACACACACATGGTGAACAGCACTGATGTTGCTTAGAAACACAGGCAGACAGACACACACCAATACAGACATACAGACACTGTTACTGCCTAAATCATCATTATAACTTTTCAGTCTGCATGGAAAGCAGTAATGAAATATAATACAAAGTTGCAGGTAAACATCAAGAAAGAAGCCAAAGTAATCACCATATATTCAGGCGATTGTATAACAGAGATATATAAATAATGATATAAGACAGAAATTCAAAATAGAGTACTTAATTTGCAAATCACTCACAAAAACTGCAAAGAAAGTATCACATTTAATACACCAGTTTGATTTGAAAAGATGGCAATATGGGTATCTTCAGGACAGGATGTCATATCACCTCATGGAATATTTCAACAAGGTTGCTTGCTTTCACACAGTTTGTGTAGCACCATGCCTAAGCAATAATTAGCACAATGAACAATGTTCTTCATATTGATCACTGGTGCAGTATCCTTAGCTATATACGTTATATCCTGCTAAGGATATAAAAGCCAGACAGCTTCCAAAGCTTAGGGGCCCTGAAAGACAAGTTTGGGAGTGAACCTTACTGCTGCTGGAGAATATGCTTCTCTGAGGCTTTTGTGGGTCGACGGTTGACTTGTGCTTTCTTTTGCTGGGCAGATGTTCCCTTTGGGGGAAAAAAAAAATAAAATTTTCTTATATTTGCTGACATTTTATTACTTTCCTCTTCAGGAAAGTTATGTTAAATCTAGGGGTGTTGTCTTTTAACAGACTGTCTCAAGTGCAACATACCTTTAAACAGAGCAGTCATGTCTTCTTTCAGTTTTAAAGTAGTGTAAACTAACTGATAACATTTTCTCTGGAGAAATTGTGTTTAACGTTCCATTTTGGGGCTGCCATACTGTTTGAAAGTGCTTCTTACTGTGTATTTTTTTCTGTCAAAAAAAGTAACTTATTTATTTATTTTATTTTTACATTTGTTAACCGGATTAGTCTGTCTGGGTTCGTAGAAGCCCTTTTCCAGCAGAGACCTGAGGAGAAAAGCTCCCAAAAAAAGTTTAAGTAAACAAATAGTAAGAAGAAAGATAAACACAGATCACATTTTAAGTATGCATACTTCTGAAGTAATTACATAACATGCAATAAAGGAATATATAGAATGGATAGAAATACAATACAATACATATATGGAAATTTCCATGTAGTATGGCAAGAAACTAAGCAGAAATATGGTAAGACTAAGGTCAATACATTGCTGAACCAAAGTACTAGGCATGAAGTAAGTAAATATACAGATAATGTTGTGTGAACTTTGGAAGTTAATAAATAAATTAAAGAACAGTAATAAAGGAGTATGGAAATTGAGTGTAACATGAGATAACTAGTATGGAATATGACGGAAAAAGAAATGTGTAGGTAGTAGTAAGAGAGATTTAGAAGTGATACAGTTAAGTTAGGTGCCTTCTAGCTGACTTCTGTGGACCTGTAGTTTTACTGGCATTTGCTGCTTGTGTTTCTGGGAAACAGGCACCATTTTCGGGTTGAACATGGAACAGATTGTTGGTTCTACAATCAGTATTTCTTCCAACCACAAAAAGAAAAGTTAGGCAAACAGCCTTTGCCATGACAGCAGGCTAGCAATTTGCCTCAGCTGCAGGTAGGTGATGGCTGTGAACATTTGTTGTATCTCATTAACTCATCTTCTACCCTGAATCCCTCTGGTGTAGCACCTACAGCCACCATGAACCGGGGATGGAGCACATCCTCTGTGGTTATTGGAGTCCCCTCAGTGGGCAGGGGAGAGCCGCTCTTGCCAGTCCATCTCCATCACTGTGGAACCAACGGCTGTCATTAGTAACATGGTTGGCCCCATTTTTCCTGCCAAAAAGAAAAAGAAAACCAATCATGTTTCTACTCCATCTCAAATTTCTTTTATAGTAGTAGTTTACTGGAACTAGCTCAGGGTTTAATTCAGGCTATTGATCCTTCTTGTAGATTACTTTCTGGTAAAAAGAAAGAGGGATGCTTCTTTTCCTGAAGAGATTCAATATTCTGAATCTGAACTGAAAGATGTATGGATGGATTTGGGTTTTGTCCACAGATTTTTGATTCAGACTCAGATAAGAGCTCAGTTCCTGATTCTTCCTGGGGGGGGGGGGTCTCTTTCTTTGTGGTAATTGCTAAAAGGCCCAGTATTTTCAGTGAGAAACACTGAGATTTCTCAGTCCCTCAGAAAATACCATGAGTTGTTACAGAACGTTTTCCAGACCCTACACCCATTCCTCCTGTCCTATCTGCTTTAGAGGATGTGTGTCTTACTGCCTGCAATTTTCCTGATAGTCAGACAGCTGTCATTAAAATGGCAGATATGATGTAAAACGTTCCTCAGTCTTTTAAATGTTTATATATTATTCTAAACTTGACGCAGCAGTTACAGCCTTAGTTGACTCCACTGCTGCTAAGTACTTAGTTAATTCCAATCCTACTCTTTCTAATAAGGATGGGAAATTTTATTGATAGGAATGGGAAAAACGTGTATACTTCTGTAACTTTTCTTTTCAGAAATTAAAAATGTCAGGCTCATATGTTAAAGTTTATTCTGACATATTGTGAAAGTATGAGGAATGTTTTATCTACAGTTTCTTCTTATTTAAATATCCTATTTTTTTCTGTTGCACAGGTCACCACCAAT
The DNA here is from genome assembly GCF_019279795.1 of Protopterus annectens. NCBI lineage: Eukaryota > Metazoa > Chordata > Ceratodontiformes > Protopteridae > Protopterus > Protopterus annectens. Next base: position 1,691,059,518 of record NC_056728.1, read on the forward strand.
TACTTGTAGCGAGCGTATGATTGTGTTGATACTTCCTCCAGGAATATGGCCACTGGTACTGTTTTAAGGAGGTTTCCTTGGCTACATTCTCAGAATGTCCAAAATGATATTAAAAAATAGATTTTAAATGTTCCCTTACATTGAGATTTAATGTTTTGCCCATTTGCTTTAGAGGTGATCTAAAATTGTGGTGAAAGGGGTAAGCTGATCCAGGGAATCTCCAAGATATTTAAGCCCTCCTTTTCCAAATTGTCCAAGAGATTTTCCTTCTCCTCATCCAATTTTTGGTATAAAACTGAATAAAGACTCAACAGAATTCAGGTAAACAGACATTTCAGAAGAAGTGGCAAGGGGGGGTGTCCAAAAATAAGTCTCAAACCTCCCCAAAAAAGGACAGTCCAATAACTCTGAATGCCTGTTCAAGTGACCTTGTGATCTTATTCTCTTCCATAATATCTGAATCTCCATTTTTCTCTATGGCAACAGATGGTTTCATGCAAATTGGTTCTGAAAATCATTCAGTTAAGGTGACAAATGGCAGTAGGAGGAAATGCCTCCTTTCCAGAGGGTCATTCCTTATCATATCCTTATCAGACTGTTTTATTTCCTCCTGTTCTTCATCACATTGTTTCTCAAGGAGTGATAGAACCAGTTCCTCCTTCCCAGGTGGGGAAAGGGTTTTATTCAAGGATGTTCTTAGTGTCAAAAAAGAAAATGCTTGGAGACAAGTTCTGCATTTCTTTCCTAATTCTGTTTGTGATAGTGCCCAAATTCAGAATGATGTCACTTCACAAACTATTACCTCTTCTTCCTCTTTCAAGTTTCCTGGTAACACTAGACTTAAAAGATACTTATCATCACATCCCTATTCATCCAGACTTCAGGTGTTTTTAAGGTTTTGTGTATTTGGCTCACATTATCAGTTCTCTGCCTTTTTGAACTATCCACTGCACCAAGAGTGTTCACAAAGTGTCTGGATCCAATTATAGCTCATTTTAGGCTACAGGGTATTCACATTTTTCCATATTTAAACAATTTGTTTATCTTTCCAGAGTCTTTTAAAATGTAAAGAGCCACTCTGTCTTGGATGAGAAATCTCTTGCATAAGCTGAGATTCAAAGAAAATATTCAAAAGTCTCTCTTGACTCCCTCACACTGGATTGTGTTCCTGGGTTGTGTACTAGACAGCTCAGTTCAAAGAGCTCTTCTTCCATATAAAAAATAGATCTTTAGCTAGATCTATTTCTAAGGTTTCCACTCAGAATTTGTTCACTGTGAGGAAATAGCTCAGAATTTTGTTTCTTATGGCATCTATGGTTCTCATCATACCTCTGGCAAAACTCCACATAAGAAAGATACAGTGGTATCTGAAATCTCTTTGGTCCCAGCATCAACACCCATTATCTTTTCAGATCCAAGTACTGGAGTTTGTCAGAACAGAAATGTTTAGTTGGAGACATTAAATCCAAGCCCCCCTTCCTCCATCCTTGATTCAAAGCAGTTACCACAAACAGTTCGGACTTTGCTCTGGGAGCAGTTTCTGAAGGGATAAAAGTGCAGGGGGTGTAGGACACCAAGGACAGAGAAAACACATAAATATCATGAAGATGCTTTCACTGAAAGACACTCAACTCTCTGAACCATCTTTGGTCCCCAAGACCTCTTCAAATGGTTATTGACAGTGGCCACAGTCAAGTGGTACATCAGCAAGCAAGGGGGAACCAGGTCATACTCCCTTTGCAGACTAGCCATGTTAGCTTGGGATATAGCTTTACAGAACAATGTCACTCTATAGGCATCCTACATTCTATCAGAGCAAAACTGTGCTGCAGACAAGCTGAGCAGGACCAGGACAGACCTTCATGAATGGAAACTAGATCATAGGGTCTTGCAATATTTGATTCATCTGTGGGGAGTTCCTCATATAAACCTCTTTGCCTCCTCTCTGAATAATCAACTGGTAAAATTCTATTTATTTATTATTTATTTGCCTTTGTTGACTGGGAAAAGTCCAACAGGGTAAAACCCATTTTCAGCGGAGGCCCAGGGAGACAAAAACACATTTAAGTTACACATGATGTACATTTATAATGGCAGGGTAAACTCATCTATAAACATGATGTCTCAACATTTCTTACATGAGCATAACATTTTAACACAAAAATACACAAATTAACATAAATTGGCTAATTATTGAGTTGAGAAATAATATATGATAAATTAATGTATTTATAACATGATGGCTTCAAGGAAAAGATCAAAATTGAGTGTTTTTGTGTTTGGCAATAATTTGCAGACAGACTAATAGAATGCAGCTTAAAATAATAAGAGATATATAAAAAAAGTTATGGAAATCAGCAGGAATATAAATGGACAGAGGAGGAATTGCAGTTAGTGGTGGGGTGTGACAGAAGGAATAAAACTAATAGTTTAGGAAATAAGTGCAATATGAGGAGGAGCAAAAATGTGCAAAAAATTGGGAAGCAAAGTGGCTGTAAGAATTGCAGAAAAGTAATATGAGTAAAGAGATTTCTCTTCTGGAACTCCATACTAGAAGGCCTGGAGGACAGATGCCTTTTTGGATAAGAATGTTCCTGTATGCTTTTCCACCCTTTCCAGGGTGCTTCTGAAGATTCAATAGGAATCCCCCAAGATCATTGTGGTGACTTCCTTATGACCAAGGCACTCGTGGTTCTCCTTTGTTTTGCAAATGGCCAGGGGCAATTATCACAAATTTCCTCACAGAATGGATCTACTCATACAAGAACATGGGGTGTTTGATACACCCCAACATCAATCATCTTCAGTGACTTCCTGGATGATAAGGTGTTCATTCCTGTTAGGCACCTGTTTTCTGAGGACATGCAGCAGGTACTAATGGGTGCAAGAAAGCCTGCTACTACAAAATCATATATTAGTAAATGGAAAAGGTTTGTAGTTGGTACCAGCAACATAACCAGTACCCATTCAGGGCTAATTGTTCTCTGGTTTTATAGTATTTATGTGAGTTAGTATCATATGGTCTTTCTAATTCCTCTATCAAGGTTCATTTATTGGCTGTTTCAGTATGTCTGCCCATACATCCTCCTCTTTCAAGGACAAAATGTTCTTGAAAAAGGTTTTGCATAAGAGGCCCTCAATTAAACTGGTGACCCCTCCTTGAGATCTTAATTTTGTTTTAAAGAAGCTAAGAGCTGCTCCATTTGAACCAGCTAATCTGACTGATGTGAGGTTCTTAACATGGAAAACAGTGTTACTGATTGTTCTGACCTCTGCAATAAGGGTATATGAGTTGCAAGCTCTTATGGTATGTCAACTCTACCTCATTTTCCAGAAGGACAGGGTTTATTTGAGAACAAATCCTTTTATGATTAAAGTGGTATCCAAGTTTCCTTAAAGCCAAACTATCCATCTCTCCAATTTTCTTTCCTGAACTTTAAAATGAAGGAGAAAAGGTACTCCATATATTGGATGTTCGCAGACAACTCATGTACTACTATCTTGATATAACTAAATCTTTCAGATCTTTAGATCAATTATTTATTGTAAGAAGGGACATCCTGTGTCAAACAAGACTATTAACTTTTGTTGTACTTACCATGACAAATCTATTCAAGCGGGGTCAAGGTCCACTCTACCAGGGCCTTGGCTTCATCTATGTCTTTTTTGGAAAGGGTTGGATTCTAGAAGTATTCTACAAGTTGCTACTTGATCCTTTGGGCATACTTTTACAATGCATTATAAACTTGATTCCTTCTCTATGTCTAGATCAAGTTTTGCTAGGACCATTCTCTGGGGTTCCTGGACCCGTTTCTTTTTGCCTCCCAAATATAGTTAGTTATGATAATCTAGCCATATAGCTAAGGCTACTGCAGCAGTGATCAATATGAAAAACATAGTACAGTTGTGTAAGTGGAACTTACCATAACAGTAGATGTTCAAATGATCACTGCTGCAGTAGCTGGGGTCTGTATCAGCTTAGCTGATAAGAGCGAATGCTCTTTGATTGACCCCTTAACGCTAAATGCCCTAAATAGCGAAGACAAGAAACAGAGGTTTTTTTTCCTAGAGAAAAAAAATCACTGTTTCGCAAAAAAAAAAAAAACAAAAAAAAAAAACAAATGCAAACACAACATTAAGTGGGGGGGCTTCAACCCCCTTCCCTGGGAAAATAATCACTATTCCGTGTCTTCGCTATATAGTGCGTTCGACAATGAGAGGGTTGATCTGAGAGCGTTTCCTCTTATCACCTTTTGATAAGCTGATATAGACCCCAGTAGCTGCTCCCTCCATTTTCCCCCTTTTTTTGGTGTGTATTTATGCCAGGGCATGGACATTTATTTTCTGTTATTCCTATCATTGCCCTTTCAGGGCTCAGTCTCCTCCTCTCTGTGGACAGGAAAGGTCTGAAGGACTTCACACCCAAGTTGCCTTTTAGTCAGTTTATCCTGAGCTGCTTGACAGTTTGGACACATGGAAGATGCTCTCAAACTTTGAAAGCTGTCCAGTTGTTATATCCTTGTCAGGATATAACCCATATAGCTAAGACTGCTCCAGCAATGATCATTCAAACATCTAGTATTATGGTAAATGTATACTTCATACATACCAATGAGGCAATACCTCAAGTGTATATAATTCAATTTTAAATTGACAATTGTCTGAATTATTTATGTAAAGAACTCATTAAATGGTTTGATTGTAAGATTTTCCATTTTAATCCTTTGCTTTTCTTGTTAATATTTGCCAACTATCTTTAGTTTGCTAACAATGCTTCAGTATTATAACTTGTCTGATCATTCACTTTCTTTTCTTCTGACTTAATTCCTACTCTGTAATTTTTTGAGTTATTACTGGTAGGTTTCTTTGTTAAATGTAATGCAACCAAAATAATATTTTTATAAAAGGCTAAAGTTTATCTGCTGCTTTTTAGTGTATTCTGATGGCTCTTATCTTCTGCCTTCTAGATTTATTTTCAAGATAATTTATTTTATTATTCTGGTTAACAATTTATTTAGATAGTGAAAATTTCAGTTTCTTTGTCTTGAAAACACTCCTTCCTCAGCTTAAACAAGCAGATAAGACTCCTTGTGAAGTCCTCCAAAGCTAACTATGAATCAAAACTAGCTTGCTCAATTAAGGACAACCAAAAGGCATTCTTTAGTTGCATCTGTAACCTAAAAGGAAAGGCTCAGATTTGAGCCAAACTGGTAGTTAATAATACCATATATACTGAGCCTGTGGACATTGCAAACCTGTTACCCGACAGCTTCTGTATAAATTTTACTTCCCCTTCCCTGTCACACTTACCCCAAGACATCCCTACCACCTGCCCTCTAATCTGTATCTCTAAAGAGCAGGTCATGAATGTCCTCTCTAAAGTCAAAAACACAGCATCTGTGGGACCTGATAACATCCCAGGCTGTGTCCTTCATGAGCTCAAACACGAATTAGCAATGCCATTGGGTACTTTTTTCCATCATAGTCTAAAAACTGACTTTGTCCCAGCTGAATGGAAGAAGGCCACCATTATCCCCTTGCACTAAGATGGTGCTTCAACTGACCCTGGGAACTATAGACTTATAAGCCTGACTAGCCTTATCTGCAAGGCCGTGGAGACAATCATCATGGACCTTATCAGCGAAGACATTGGAAACTTTCACACACTTGACCCTACTCAATTTGAATTTGTCAAAAGGCAGTCTTGCCTGTTAAACCTGGTGAACTTCTTTGAGACAGTCACCAAGGCCCTTCAAGAGGGGAAATCTGTACACACAGCCTACCTGGACTTAGCCAAGGCTTTTGGCACTATCCCCCAGTCAGGCATAATTGATAAGCTCACCCAGATAGATATCAACGCATATATCATTAGATGGGTCATTAACTGTCTCACTGATATAAGCCATATAGTCAAAAGAGGGGACTCCACCTCCAACGGCAGACCTGTAACCAGTGGTGTTTCATAGGGATCAGTCCTGGGTCTTCTACTCTTTGGAATCTATTTCTCCGAAGTGCAAGCTAAAACAAAAGGTCTGTGGCTGACAAAGTTTGCTGATGACTGCAAAGTGGGAGATGTCATAGAATCTCCAAATGATGTCAACATCCTACAAGAGAGTCTTACACAAACAAATGACTGGTGCCAAAGGCATGGCCTTAAACTCAATGCAAAAAAATGTATCATCCCTTTCATTAAGAGTGATTTTCCTGCTAATTACCACATCAGTAACAACACCCTAAGTATGTACTCAGTGGTGAGAGACCTGGGCACATAGATTGACGGCAACCTTACTTTTGATCGCCATATCTCCACAGTGGTAAGAAGGGCATTCTATGTTGCTCATCTCATAAGTAAGGACATTGCCTCCAGAAAAATAAGAAGTTATAACCTCCATGTACTCTTCGGTCATCAAGCCTATAACAGAGTACAATGCCCCTTTTGGTATGTACCTTTCCAAGCAACTACAGCAATTGTAGAGACCACAAAGGTTTCTCACAAGGAAAATTCAGTCTTCAGCATCTGTCCTGTGAGGGCCATCTGAAATCACTGTCACTTTATTTGGTTTCATACAGACTGCTCAGAGGAGATCTCTGTCGTGCATATAAGGCAATCTTTGACCCTGCTTTATTAGAAATGCTGCATATCTGTAAGTCAAATGGTACATAGGATACCTACTCTAATGGCCTTAACCAGGTATGTGACATTAATAGAACCTGCTCAAGGGATAGATTTTTTTATCAGAGGTTACCACAGCTTTGGAACAGACTCCTGCTTCATGATCAACAGAGCACCTCATTGGGCCTCTTCAAATGCAATCTGGATGATTGGATGGGTAACCGTAGGTTCACCCCAGGGGTTCCACCCATGTCCCTCTTGGAGAGGGGTGATAGGTGCTGATCATGCAAACAAGGGTAATACTTGGCTAGGCATGTGAGGGCCTTAGGGTCATTAGCCTAGCAACCTCCTATAATCCTATTTTATGTTGCTTTATGATTCCTATTTTTTTTTTAGTTCCATTAGTTTGCACTGTACCTCAAGTGTTTACTGCTGCTAGCTACCCAAACATTTTCTCTACTAGACACATCTGTTTCCACAGCTGGAATAATATCAATTCAACAACATTAATAAAGAAATGATTCACAACATATGTTCACGAACAGCAATTGTTTCCTATTATAAAAAAGCTGAACAGTGAACAGAGCATACCAAACATTGTTTGTGCTCCTGGATAAATTATTGTTCATTCCAAGTTTTACCATCCTTGATGTGCAGTAATCATGGGGTTATAAAGCTTAATTTATTGCTACATATTTCTGCCAAACTAAAATCTAAACCAATGCACAGAATATTAATAACAGATTATATGGAAGCAAAACAGTCACTGTGTAAAACTTATTAGAGTGATGCATTCAGTGGAAAAACTGCAGAAGGAATTTGGAAAGTTTTGAAAGAGAAATTGATTGCAACAAAATAATAAAAAAAATGTTTAATGTCAGGATCTAGGCATTCAGTATCAGGAGGATATATTTCTGTAAGAGCAAGATACTTCATTAAGATGAGGGAAGAATAATATAAGAAATGGAAAAGAGGTCGAACTATATCTTGAAAACTGAAATAAACAAGCTGGACAGAAATTAAACATAATGTGAGACAAGATAAAGTTTGAAAAAAATGTATAAAAGATATTGAGCATAATAGGAAACCATTGTATAAGTATATAAAATATGTAAAGTGTAAAGCCGTACAAATTGATAAACTATATGTAGATTCTAAAATGTATTTTAAACACAGCAGATTATAGATATATTTACAAAATCTTATGCAAAGCATTTTGGCTATACAAAGGGAGTAACAAAATATCACAGCGACATCCAGATATCCTCAGATACTGAAATCAAATTGGATTATATTCAAAAAGAACCATGTAAACTGGATCTAAATAAAGCATAAGGAGGAGTCAGAATTTGTAATAATAAGAATCTGAGAACAATTCAGCAATAACTTACAGTACCATTATATATATATATATATTATTTACTAGGTCATATAAGTATGGGGAGATTCCTTAAGGCTGGAAACATACACTTGTTAAACCTGTGTTTAACGGAAAGGGGAGTAGGACAAACCCAAAGTCATACAGACCCTTAACTTTACTTTCATGGTATGGAAAAATAAAGGAGAAGATAAGATTGGATAAGTTATTGTCAGAACTGGAAAGGTTGGGACTTGAAATCATATATCAAGAATCATTCGTTAAAAATATGTCTATTACCACCTTTAAAATGATGTTCGATATCAATATAATAACAGATATGAATGAAAAATTGTGCTGTGGTTTAATTTATATAGTTTTAACTACAGGATTTGACAAGGTCATATGTAAAAGACTGATCAATAAATTAGATCAACTATGCATTGATGTACTCTTGATAGGATGACTAGCTACATGGCTTACAGATAGCATAAGAGGAGTAGCATACAGCAAGTGGACAGGTAAAATTCAAGGTTACAGTCAATGCTTCCCACAGGATTTTGTCCTAGACCCATACTTGTTTAGATTATATCTTTCAGATCTATCTTTCTCATCTGAGGTGTTCTACAGTATGTATACAGATAACTTGAAGTTGGGTAAATTGATTACTGGTGTTACAGATAGGGTGCGTCCAAAAAAAAAAAAAACTTGTCAAAATTGACCATTTGGATACAAGAGAATAATACACTGATCAATACATAAAGAAACAAGCATATATGATTTTGGAGAGTTAAATTGAAAGGTGAATATGTAATACAGCCCAGAGTAACTGAAACTGTAGATTCATTTAAGGACTTGGGTATATGGTTAGACCCAGCTTTGAGTTTTTCTAATCATATCAACTAATTGGTTAATGATAGTTATAGAAGTGTAGGTTATATAAAAAGATTTATAAAGTCTAAGGAATCAGAAATGAGAAAGTCATTGCATGCTTGTTAAATTAAACCCAAACTTGAATACGGAATTACAATATGGAAAATTTATAAGAAAACAAGCACGAGTAAAATAGAAAAAATACAGTAGAAATATACCAAGGGCATCCATGGATGTGAACATTTAAATTATGAAAGACTAAAATATCTGAACACATAAAGTGCATCATATAGAAATATTTCAGAGGAGAACTTATTCAGGTATATAGGACATTTAGAGAAAACTATCTCTAGGAATGCTTAGTGATATCAAAATGTAGTAGAGAATCATCAGACAACCTATGTAGATGATTCTATAGGAATACGACGTGTACTAAATGGTTCTCTGATAGAGCAACAGCTGCATGAAACAGACTACCAAATTACATTAAAGCAAACACTAGTTTAGATGTTTTAAGAACAACATGGACACTTAGTATGGGAACAACTTTTCTTGGTATGTTGATACGCTAGAAGGGCATTATTGCCCATGACTGAAATATCTGCATGTATGTAGTTATGTTTGTGCAGCCAGCAACTTTTTAAAGTGATGATAATCTTATCATCCTGAGAAGATTCATTGCAAATTTCTAAGTCCAGTTCTTTTTCATTTTTTCTCAGGTTGAAAATATATAACTCTTATAAGTCCACTATTTTATTCACAGAACTGAATTTTGACAGCAGAGCTACTGCATTATTCTGCCACCATGTTGTAGGTCAGGTTACAACCCACTGATTAAATTCCATATTTGTTTCAGGCTTCATTTTTGCCATTTCCAGTGCTTAGGGATGTAGATATTGACATTTTATAGTAAAACTAAATTACACAACAAGGGAAAGAGCAGGAAACAATGGTGACTCTGACACAGATAATGTTGCAGGGGGGTGAGTGAATGGGTCCCCATATGCACTAACAACATTTGGAAAAGGATGCATCTGAGGAGGGTTTGGCGCAGGATGATGTTTTGAAACCTTTAGTAGAAATCTCATAGAAAACAAAGAAGAAATAAGATTCTCTCAGTCTAGAAAAAAATGATATAAGGGAAGACCTGATTGATTATTTAAAGACAGAGAAACATGTTAAGATAGATGAAATATATAGAAAGTAAATAAGACCCAAGATGCTAGAAGACTGGTAAAACAGATGAACACAGTAATGAGAGTTTTTTTAAACAAGAAAGGTCTTTATTAAATTATTACTTATGACACATTGAATAATACATTTATATAAATGAAAACAAACTATATTGACATGTTTTGAGTTGCAAGCATTATACATCACTTATAATCTATCCAGACATAGTCAAACATTACATAGCTCTTTCAAATCCTGTCTTCTTTTAAACTTCTTTTCTCCTCTAAAAATGTTATTCTGCATGTATTGTTCCCACAGTTCCCATTTTTTCAGTATAATTTGTTTCTACTCTTTCCTGTGGATCCAATTTACAGTTGTTTTATCTCTGTTACTACATTCAGTGCTTCTAGTGTGGATTGATTTCCATTTTCATAGGTGTTTACTGGACTACTGACTGAAAGGTCTTTATAAGCCTAGCTATGTGTACCCAGTATAATACTAGAAAAAAACAAATATAGAGAATCTTACCAAAACTCAAGATCTTAATTAGCAATGACTGCTCATTTCTAGGGGCGTCATAGGTGAAATCCCTGGCAGGAATTTACAGTTTCCCATCCAGTCATCCAGCCTACACTTAAAAAGGGTCATAGAAGGGCTCTGTTTGACGTGAACTGGTAGCCTATTTCGAAGGAGTGGCAACCTCTGCCAGTCATATCTGTCTCTCCAGCAGGTCCTATTTATGTTGCAGGCCAGGTTAAGGTCCCTGGAGTTGGTGATCCTTGTTCCATTTGAGGTTTGGATCTGAAATTACTCTTCAGGCCAAGCACAGGTGTCCTCTAAGTAGTCTGCGTGCTACTGAGTACAGTGACAGTGACTTCAGTCTGTCAATGTATGATGTGCTGGAGACCCTGAATTCTCTACGTCAGAAATCTCTGAGGTCTCTCAAGTTGCTGCAGGTGCCTGATAAGGTACATACCAAAGGGACCATTGTGTTCAATTACTGGCCCGGTGAGGGTCAAGATCAAGGGAGTTGTGACCTCCCTTACTCTTGAGGCAGTGCCTTTACTAATGAGGTGTGTGACATAGAATGGCTTCCTTACCACAGTAGGCACATGGTGGTGAAAGCTTAGGCTATAGTCAATTTGCATTCCCAAGTATCTCACTATTGAGTTGTTACTTAGGGTACTATTATTTATATGATAGTCTGTGGGGATATTGTCTTTACTGAAGGGAATGATAATGTATTTTTTAGCACTGAGTTTGCGTCCATGGCTTTGGCACTAGTTACCGGTTTGTGTAAGTCCCTCTTGAAGTATATTCACATCATTTGGGGATTCAATGATTGCATCTAATTTGCAGTTGTCAGCATGCTTAGTCAGCCACATCCCTTCTGTTTTGGCCTAAACCTCTGAGAAGTATATTCCAAACAATAGGGTGTCCACCACTGACCCCTGTGGAACCCCACTGGTGACATGTCAGCTTGATGAGGTAAAGTCCCCAACTTTGACTGAGTGTGATTTGTCAGTGAGACAGTTAGCAACCCACCTGATGACATAAGGGTTGATATTCAACTGGGAGAGTTTATCAATGATGCCCGAATGTGGGATTGTATCAAAGGCCTTGGCTAAGTCAAGGTAGACTGTATGTAGAGATTTGCTTTCGTCTATGGCTCTGGTGATGCTTTCAAAGATGTCCACCAAGTGTTTCAGGCATGACTTGCCTCTGACAAAACCAAACTGTGCCAGATAAAGGGTTTGGAGATCACCTATATCCTTATTTATAAGGTCCATGATGACTCGTTCCATGGTCTTAGAGATAAAGCTGGTTATTCTTATAGGTCTGTAGTTCCCAGGGTCTATTGCTGTACCCATTTATGAAGGGGAATGACAGTTGCTGTTTTCCATTTAGCAGGGAAAAAACAGTACTCAGGCTGTGGCTGAAGAGAGCACCTAATGGAGTTGCTAACTTATGTTTAAGACCATTTAAAATGCAACTTGGGATGCCATCCTGTCCCATAGAAACTGTGTTTTTGGCTTTGGAGAGAACATTAATGACTTGCTCTTTGGAGATGCAAGGTGGGAGAAATGTAGAGGGAACGCTATGTGTAATGTTTGGAGGAGACAGTGGGGTGAAATTTTCAACAAACCTGTCAGCTAGTAGGTTAGCTATTTTGGCCTGATCAGTGTGTGTGTGTGTGTGTGTGTGTGTGTGTTTGTGTGTGTGTGTGTGTGTGTGTGTGTGTGTGTGTGTGTGTGTGTGTGTGTGTGTGTGTTATGCCATCTGCAGTTAGTTCAGCACACGTATGGGTCCTACCTTTTAGGTTACAGATATAACTGAAGAATGCCTTATAGCTATCTTTAACTATGGTTGCTAATTTATTTTTCAAAGTTGCCCTTAGAAGGTTTTGCAAGTTGTCTTTTTCATTTGTTCAGACTGAGGAGGGTGTTTTTCCAGTGCTGGGACATCTGCTTTTTTATTGTTAGACAGCAACGTCTTCCTCTTGTTGTATAACCTATTAATGCTAGATGTCCACCAGGGAGGCTTGTTTTTTTCTTGAGGATCATGTTTTGATCCTGTCAAATACAACAGTGTCAATACATTTGTATAAGTGATTGTACAAGGACATTTGTGTATACCTTAGTATAGCTGCCAATGTCATCTGTAGGAACAGAAGCTTGAAAATTATTTATGCCATCCCTTAGGAGGGTATAATTATCTTTGGTGAGATTTTTTAGCCTGATTTCACCTAAGAGGGGTTCTGGTGTTACAGCTATTTCAGATGTGACTGATTTGTGATCAGATTTAACCAGTGAGGGTCCTATACTTGTGGTGGTGTAATGGTCACCCATGTTGGTGATGACCAAGTCAAGAACATTTGAGTCCCTTGTGGGGTTGCATGTTATTTGTTCCAGGGCATTAATGTTAACAAAGTCCAGGAACCTTTGTGTGAGCATGTTGGCACTTATATAAGTCTCCCAGTCAATGGAGGGATAGTTAAAATCACCCATGACTAGAGTGTTTGGTTGTAATTTTATTGACTCGAGTAGGTCCAAATAAGCATCATGAGCATCATGGTTCTTTGAAGGGGTTTATAGCTAGCAATGACCTGAAGGGGGATATTACTTATAGTTAGTTGAACTTGTAGTAACTCCATGGAGTTTTCCTCTCTATCCAGTCTAGAGGTGTATTTATCTTTGATGAAGATAGATACTCCTCCTCCTTTGGTTCTGATACATTCATTTTGTGGTTGGAAAGTGTGGAAGACATTTTAGCCATGTAACTCTCTGTGGCCACAAATCAAGTTTCTGTGACTAGACAGACATTAACATCCTCCAAAGAAAGCAGTACCATTAATCTGGTGACAACTGGAAATCATATTAGTTATGAAAGAAAACTATCTCCTGCGGTGCCTCAGGGAAGGATGATAGGGTGATTACTTTCAGTCTAGGTGGAAATAAAAACAGTTAATTTATGAAAACTCTTACCACAGAAAATGCAGTCATCATTTTATACGAAATGTTACAATATTTCTGTTAGCCTTCTGTTGTGTTTTACTATTTTAATAATTATTTATGTATATATGTACATTTTATTACAGTCATTATTTCAAGTGGAGTAATTTTAGTTTTTTACCTTAAAGCAGCATTACTTGTAATTAGTTTAGAGACCAGACTTTTGCACTTCACCCTTTCAGCTTTTTCATGCTTCCAACTCATACCTTCTGTGCTTGTCAAAGGAATCCAGTTTTGAAACAGCATGTGTTGTTTGGGAGAGTTAAAGAAGTAATGTGTTTGACTCAATGCTTGGAAATCTTTTTTCTGTTGGTTACCAGGTGACATCCTAGTATGAAATTAACCATAGCACCTCATATTTTACAGCTATATGGGGTAGACATGAATTTGGAAAAAAATCATCTCAACTGGGTTTCAGGAATCTGGTCTTCATAAGTTCCACTTACCATTTTTTGTTGTTTTGCTAGGTTACACTAAAACAGGCCAGAGATTATAAACAACTTGCCTTTAGCTGGTGATCTCTCTTTTATCACATTGAAGTGCTTGAATGTTTATTGGGTTCATATTTGGGGTAACTGTACACCACCCTTGGTGTTCAGCAATTGATCATGCAAGAAAAATAAGCTTAGGGATAGGTGGTTATCTCTTTTCTCTCATTTCAGCTTCATTTTTGCTTGTGAATTCTATTTATATACAGTTTAATTTCCTTCTCTTTTTTGAGCTCAATATACAACTTTTTTGCTTCAGCTCTTGTTTGAAGTACATTGTGAATATTCTGTAATTCATTGTTCTGTTTTTCAAAGAAAAGACCATATAATAAACTGTTCTCTTCTCTACATGAAGGTGTGCCAAACTGCTTTATGATAAATTGCTTGTTGCTTTTACTCATATCTGCAAAATGTATTTTTATAGTTGTAATCACTTGCTTTGCATGAAATTAGTTCACTGAGATTAATGCACCACCACAGTAAACAAACTTAAATAAAATAAGCAAAAATAAATCTGTGGCTATGATTCAGGTGCAAAGTAGGACTAACAGTGCCTTTGAATGTGAGAAGGGTGAATGTGTGAGCAGCATTTTTATTTGCCCATGACTTTACAGACCCTCTCACTGGTTTACTATTTAGGTCTGGAGTTTTGCAAGTACTGGGTGACTTTAGAATATGGATTAATAGGAAGTTCATAGCCTTGGCATGTGAATTTATCTTTTATAAAGGGATTTGGCTTTGCTGAGGCAGCTACCTTTGTGACATGTAATTTAGGATACAGACTGAACTTGGTGTGACTACCCACCACTACCAGCCCATATGTAAAGTGAATATCCCACCTGTGGACGAGTAATCAAGGAACCTCAATCCTCATCACTGGCACCTGTGGGGGGATGATCACTGGGAGGATAACAGGTACACACACATCATTTCCAGACATGGCTTTCTACATCAAGTGGAATTTCCCTTAAGAGCACACAGAGATCACAGTCAGTCCAGGGCAGGTTTCTCCCTCTTTCACCAGAACCCTAGTAAGACTCCCCACTGGCACAGCTATAAGGCTAAGATTTCAGCTGAGTGGCCAAGCCAAACCTCCAGTATCCTCTCTTTCCAACCAGTGCTTTGTGTCCCTCCCAATTAGCTGACACACAGATGCTTGAGATTTGATTTACACACACACACACACACACACACACACACACACACACACACACACACACACACACACACACACACACACACACACACACACACACACACAAGCACACACACACGCACGCACACACACACGCACGCACTCATGCACGCACACATGCACACACACACACACATACCTGGGGAAGGCTGGCACAAGTTTACTTGCTATAACCCCTTCTGCCCAGACTATAAGGTAGTTACCACTGCCTCCAGACACTGCTGCCAGCTACCCTAAGGCCCTTACAAGGGTGTCCAATTTTACTGTGTAATATTAATATTAATAAAACTGGCAGTTTGACCAAGAGCAGGGCTACTAAGACTGGCCCTTACAGTGTCATCAAGTAAATATGCAAATATTCTTAAAACTTAAATATCTCTACAAAGATCAGCCACAATGTAAGGTTTGAATATATTTAATAATAAATAATAACAAAACAAGGCAATGCTAAACAGATATTCACAATGACATCAAAGTTCAGAATCACAGGAAATATTTAAAACAACATTGCAGGACAGGCTCAGACAAATAAGGGAAAACAATTTTTAAAATAAGCGTCACTATATTCCTGACTGAATCTAAAAGAATTATACTATTCCTTAATAACTCATTTAATAAAGCAAGGCAGATGATGTGATGAATGGTTATTCTTGTTATTGTCAGCCCCAAGACAGAACACAGAATGCTCTGTGCCACTAAGAGACTTCTCAAAATAATGTCTAAAATATTACTGCTGGGATAGCTTGCAGAATGACATCAGTTCTTGTCATCTGACTTCTAGTTCCCATGAAAACCCCCCATTGGTGGAAGCTAGCAGGACTTAGCACCTACCTGTAAAATTACTTTTGCTTTTGCTCAGATATTTGGCAGGTGCTGGAAGTCATAAAACAATTGATTTCTTCCACACTTCTAGGGTATTAATTAGTTCACCACAAAGACAATACAGAAACCTTCCTAGTACAGATTTTGTGTCTTTGGCTGCCTTGAAACCTGTGAGATACCATCTTTATGGCCTACCCTATAAAGGGATTTAATTTCAGATATGTTTCTAAAGTTTACTGGACAGAGGAAAAACTCTTCAGCTTCCTCTGTAAAAACACATGGATTTAAGCAGTCACAATATTGCATGTTCATTTCTGTTCTCTTCCTGTAATTCACACTGTGCATACATTTCAGACACAAGCACTGTAAAAATACCTTTTCAACACACATGTCTATACAAATCTGTTTGATATATACATGACATATGGTTCTAATACATTTGTAATATCAGCATCTTCTGTGACATACAGGTCTAATACATTTGTAACACAAGCCTCTTGTATAAATCCATTTGATATTCACAAATGTCATAATTATTTACAAAATTTCAGCTAGCTATCTGACAACCCACTCCTGCCAACCAATATGTGACAGGGATGTCCCACCTCTGGGCCAGGAATCAAGCAGCCTTAGTCCTCACCACTGGCAACTGTGGGAGGAAGTTCACTGGGAGGATAATAGGTACACACACAGTGTTTACAAATGCAGCTCTTTGCATCAACTGCAATTTCCCTTAAGAGCACGCAGAAACCACAGTCAGTCTAGGGATGATTCCTCTCTCTTCCTCCAGATCCCCAATAACACTCTCCATTGGCACAACTATAGAGTTGAGTCTTTAGCCAGTGTTCCAAGCCATGTCCTCTAACACTCTGTCTGTTCAACTAGTGTGCTTCATGTCCTTTCCCAAGTAGCTGACACACACACTCTTTGAGCTATTCCCCCTTCTGCCCAGACTGTAAGGTAGTTACCACTGCCACCAGAACCCCTTGCCAGCTACTTTAAGGCCCTTAACAAAGTGTGTCCAGTTTTACTGTGTAATATTAATATTAATATAAATGGTAGTTTGACCAAAAGCAAGGCGATTAGAAGTGGCCCACAAAGTGTCACCAAATGAATATGCAAGTACTTTCAAAACTTAAATATCTCTGCAAAGATCAAACATGACGAAAGATTTAAATATATTTAATAGTAAATAATAAAAGATGAAGACAACACTAAATATATTTACAGTGACATCAGAGTTTAAAATCACAGGAAATATTTAAAAAAAAAACATTGAAGGACAGGCTCAGACAAATAAAGAAAAACAATATCTAAACTAAGCTGATCTATATTTCTGACTGAATCTAAGAGAATTATACTATTAAGAAAAGTAAACCCAACCAGTCAGCCATGGCAGTTGCTGTATAACATTATAGATTTTATTCAAAGAAGGAAAATAAAATCATAAAAGCAAGGCTAAAACACAGATAAGCATGTTCACACCTTTCTAAACAGGTCATTTATCAGATCTAAAAACAGTTACAAACAGTCTTTTAAACGCAGTTACCTCACCAAGTCACATGATCTAAGAACTGGTCTTAAAGTGATGTAAAGTAATGAAGTTGATTTTAGAATTACATGCAGATGGTAGAAAGGGACTTAACGGAACTGTCCCACTAAGACCAATTCTTAGATCACCTGACTGTGTGAGGTAACTGTTTTTAAAAGATGGTTAGTTTGTAACAGTTTTTAGATCTGATGAAGCACCTGTGTAGAAAGGCATGAAAGCACTTATGCATGTTTTAACCTTGCTTTTTTGGTTTTATTTCCCTTCTTTGAATAATATCCATGATTTTGTACAGCAACTCCTGTGACTGACCGGTTGGATTTACTTCTATTTTTACCTTTTTGTATTTAAACAGTCTTAATCTGAGTTTACAACGTATTTCTCTACATCTAGAATTATACTATTCCCTAGTAACATACTTAAAAGAGAAAGGCAAATTATATTGGTGAATGGTTGTTCTTGTTTTTGTCAGGCCCAAGACAGAATACAGAAGTCTCTGTCTCACTAAGGCACATCTTAAAATAATATCTAAAATATTACTGCTGGGATAGCTTTCAGAATGACATCAGTTTTTGTTATCTGACTTCTAGTTCCCATGAAAACCCGCCATTGCTGAAAGCTGGCAGGACTTAGCACCTACCTGTAAATATGCACACACAAGGGCTTTTGCTCAGATCTTTGACAGGTGCTGGAAGTCCTAAAGCAATTTCATTCTTCCACACTTCCAGATTAGTAATTAGTTCACACCAGAGACAATGCAGAAATCTTCCTAGTACATACTTTTTGTCTCTGGCTGCCTTGAAACTTGTAAGATATCATCTTTATGGACTATCCTGTAAAGTGATTTAATTTCAGATATTTTTCTAAAGTTTGCTGGACTGAGGTCAAACTGTGTTAAAATGTATACATATAAACAGTTACAATAGTGCATTTACATTTCTGTTCTCTTCCGGTAGGGCACACTGTGGATGAGTTTCAAACATAAGCACTGTACAAATACCTTTTCAACACACACATCTGCACAAATTAGTTTGATATATGCATGACATACAGTTCTAATATATTTGCAACACCAGTATCTTGTATGACATACAGTTGTAATACATTTGTAACACAAGCTTCTTGTATATTTGATATTCACAAATGACATATAATTATTAAAAAAAAATCCAGCTAACTATGCTGGCAGTACCTCCTTTAGTCACACTTGGGTTGCCATTTAATTTTGGTGAAAACTGACATGGTGTGAAACCAGTTTCTTGATTACATCACCTCCTGACTCATTTTGTTGTTACATTAGTTAAGTTATATCCCCAATAAAATGAACTTGATGAATGCAGGAATATTGATGCTGCAACATTTGATCAGTTTATTATATCATTCTGCATTCCATCAGTTTTTTTTTGAGCCAACAGCCACTAATCGTGCTGAACTTCTTGACCTCTATAAAAGGACTGCAATATCCTCACTTGATCCACTTGACCCAGCCTGTGTACCCAATGTTCATCAGGTCCTATGTCAATCTTGTTTTGATGATGATTTTTGTCCACTTAGGAGGGCAGAATGAAGGCCTGAGAAAAGAAAATGTGAAGCACACTCTTGGACTTTAAGTTTCAGACTTATGAGCATTATACCTTCCATCAGGCAGACATCTCTATACAAAGGCATCATTCCTATATAGGTAGGTTTCATTTATAATTCATTACTTGCGTCTATATTATATTATCGTATGATGAAAATACCGAATGCTATTTCATCGTACCGATAATATCTAAACAAGAAAATATCGAACAAACGGAACAGCAAATTTTTTATTAGGGAAAAAATTTGCTGCTACGCAAAAAAAAAAAAAAAAAAAACTTAAACACAAACTCCAAGATCACACCATAGTGGAGGAAATGGCAAAGTCCCAAAGATGGCCCACCAAATTTTTTCCCTGGGAAAAAATTTGATGTTCCGTGACTTCACTATTTTGCCATTTTGACAGTATTACATTGACTAAATTATATTCGCTGTTTAGTCCATTCGATACTATCATATAAACCCCATTACTCAGATGTGCTGCTCTGATTGACTGATTGATTGAATGATTGACAAACTATGTAATTTATCTTGTTTACCTACCCAGAGGAAGTTCTCATCTGCAGAATGTGTTAGCTCTGCACTCTGAAGCTAAGATTATATTATTGAAGCTAGCCTCCTTTGCGCCAATAAGTTCTTGGAGTATTGAGATTGATTATCATGGCCTGGTATCTTGTCAGTTGAATGAGTTTTGCATAACTGATTATACTGAATTCTCAACTCTGATTTTTAGACTGTATCCATCTAACTTTTGTATGGATCTTTTCCAACTCATTTTTTTTTCTAAACGACTACTTTTTCACTCAAGACATAGAAAATACAAGTTGCAAGCTCCAATAAGGCAAAACAAGAGGCTTTCTTTTCACCAGTTCCTTGAAGGTGAAAGGCCGAGGTACCAAATAAACTGGTGAAAAGAAAGTCATTTGGGCTGGGCTTAATTATTTATCATATATATATATATATATATATATATATATATATATATATATATATATATATATATAGATAGATAGATATTGTATTGTTTGATTGCTCCAGCTTTATTAAAGGAAGCACTGGTCTCTAGTTCTAATGAAATTTCTGTTTCTTTTTCTTAATGACAAATTACCATCCCATCTCAGAACTTGCATTTATGGTGTATTCAGTTATTGTATGCAGGAATATTAAATAGTTCCGTATTCATTTCAGGCTTGATACTTGTTAAGATAATTAATAAACTTCTGGTGGTGGTGGTGGTGGTGATGGTGGTGAGAGATCATGGTAACTACTCCTTGGTTCTCCTTAACATCTTCTGCAGTATTTGACATTTCTGACCATGATATTCTTTCAGAGCATCTGTTAGCATAGGTACCATCCACCCTTGATAGGCCAAGAGAATTGTATGCAATATGATTTTCTGTTCTGCATTTCCTATGCTTCTCCAGCATTCCCTGGGGATTCACATTGGTCAATGTTGTTGTTTTGCATGTGGTTCTGCCTGAAGAGGCTTCCAGAAGGGGAGGTTTATGTTGTCATTGTACCTCTTTTTCCTTCAACAACATATGTTATCCATAAATACTTTTGCAGAAGTCTGAGGTCAATTCAGCTGTGGGTATGTATTAATTGTCCAAAGCTCAACACATCCAGGATTATGACTTTACCAATATATGCCACTGTGAAGAACTCAGGTTGACCAGTACTGAATCCATATACAGTGGTATTAGATCACTGTTAATAAGGTACTATATTTAACTGTTATTCTTCATGGCATATTAATAGAAAAGGACCAAGTGTCAGGTTTGGTAAATTCTTCTAGCTATCATCTGAAAAAAGTTACTTGAACCAGGTAAATTCTTCTACCTGACAGCTTCCTCTGGCCTGGACTTCTCCCAATTTGCATGATGCACTTTCATTTAACTGGGGTTCCATAACTCAGAAGCAGACTGTTAGCAGAATGTACGAAACTCTGTGGCCTGTGTACTAATGGGCTCTTCTCATTATCAATATATTGCATTGGTTCGGCTGCTGAGTCTTGTTTGGCTAATGTGATCATGGGATACTTTTAGGTTTTGGTGTTGGTATGTTATGTAGCATAATCTGGGCCCCTTCTAGCTGAAAGAACCCATGGAACCATACAAACTGGCCAGGGCATGAGATCTGTAAATGGAGGGCTATTGAAGGTCCTGTGGAGGTACATGGACTGCTCTGCATTACATTTATTTTCTTCTCAAGCACTGAGGCTTTGGACTCTTCTCTCCAGTAGCTATGCACTAGTCAGCTTTAAGAGGTCCCTAAAAATCTACCTTTACTAATTGGCCTTTGATCTATGATTGGTTGTTATTTTTTTTCCAGGTATTAGCATATAGTTTTAATTTGCCTTTATGCTTATTTGCTATGTTGTTGTTATTATTATTGTTATTATTATTATCATCATTATTATTATTATTATTATTATTATTATTATCATTATTACTATTGTTATTATTATTCATGGAATAAGCACATTGATCAATATGAATTTGAGTTTAAATCCTTAAACAGGAGATTTAGCCTGACTAAATTTCATTGGCTAGGTAGCTAGTAAAAGGTTTAAGCCATTGCTACCTCTTTTCAGATCACTTACAAGCAGTGAACATGGATCTGGACAAGAATATAGTACATTATTTAAGTAATAGACTAAAATAAAAACTTCAGTGTTGTCCAATTTTCCAAGGGCTGCACTACCAACACAACCACCACCATGCAGACAAATTTCTTGTATTTTATCATTGTACAAATGCAGGACTACATCTCTTTTAATTATCTGACATTTTATGATGAATTTTGATGGGCATTATTTTAGGATATTCATTTACAGACCACGTATACTGTACACTTCCTGTCATAAATGCATGGTGTCTTTGAATTATTGTGTGAGAATTGGCACTATTTTTATTTGGTCTTGTTGCTGTAGCTGCAAAACACATTCAGAACTGTGGGAAATAAGCCTAAATACTATATAATATATAATATAGAATATAATATACTTATACTACAAAAAATAAAGGGTGGAATTCAGTAAAGCCTACACTGAGCAATTCTTCATGTAGACAGTGTTACGGCCTGAACATGGCCAGCGAGCGATCCAGGGAACAGGGCTGAGGGGGGTGCACAAGAGTGTGGACATGGAGGTGTCCATGGAATGCAAATCACCTCATAAGCTGGTGAAATCCATGCAAATAAGGTTGATTTGCAATCCAGTAGGCAGAAAGGCACCCGTTTAGTGCCGTGTTGATGGAAGAAATGTACGCAGATATAAACCATGTACCAGACTGTAAATTTCAGACAGGGGCTGTTAAAGGCTAAGAGAAAGGATGGATGTGGCATCATAGGCATGCAGATGGCCAAAATGATGACCAGTGAGTCCAGAAAGCAATGCAAATCATTAAAAAAAATACATTTTTTTAATACATATATTACATTTGTGCAGCAGACAGCAACACACAAACAATCCGCTATGGAAAAAAAAAATATAAAAAGTGCAAAAAAGTGAAAAGTACAAATTTGCCATTATATTGTATTATAGTGTCCAGCAGGAAGAGTATTACAATGGCAGGTGTCAGTGGTTGCTATGAAGGCAGGCCCTGGAGGAGTGAAGTATCCAGGGTATACTCAATTAGCTGTATATAAATGAGCTGGGGTTACTGAATAGCAAAAGGGGCTATGGTGTCCCCAGATATAACCCGAGGTTGGGCTAGAATCATGTAGGCAGTGGTATAACAGGTAGCTGACATCAAAAGGGTGTGTGTCATACTATGTTAAAGCTGATTGGAGCTCAGCAGCACCTGTCTGTGCTCAGCTAAGCGCAGCTACGTGGGAGGGGGGTTATGATGCTGTTGAGCATGTTTTAGATAGTTTAAGAAAAGCTGAGCATGTCCGTAGTTGAGGGAGTGTCAAAACTACTGAGCATTGTTTACACTAGTGCCACAGGATTATGAGCCACACCCCAGTGCTTAGCAGCAAAAGAATTAGAGAGAAAAAAAGATAAATAGCCTGAGAAAGCCAATCAGTTAGAAATGACTGTTAAGCTCTGTTCAACAAACACTGGCCCATTAAAACCCCCAGTGATATACCTATCAGGTTCAATGCAGCATAATGAGCCAATCACACAGGCTGCAACTGCACCACACCACTATAATGTATGCATACACTCTACAATCTGATTTTCTCACATACTCTGCACTGTTGGAGTACATACTTGGGAATTTTAACTGACAAAATGTTAGGGGCTGCTGCTGCTCTGCTACATCTGCATGTGCTTGAATCTGAGGTCACTGAAGATGATGATGCTGACAACAGGCTCATACTGAGAAGGAGAAGAGTGTTCAGGCCCAGGGTGACCTTCCAGGGGCTGCATGAGCTGGAGATTCTACAGCACTGCAGGGTGGACAGGGACATACTACAAAAACTCACCAAGCTCTGCCGCCCTCAACTCAGACCCAGACCCAACAGTGGGGAACCCATCCTAGTCGATACAAAGGTATGTGCAGCCCTTTGAATATTAGCTACAGGTACTTTACAAAGACCAATTAGGGATATAATGGGGATCTCACAGGCATCTGCATCCAGGGTACTCCACCAGTTCCTGAATGCCATGCAAGCACATGCCAGTGAGCACATTTATTTATCTTGCATCCCTGAGGAGAGAATCAGCAATATTCATCTCTTCCACCATGTAGCACACTAGCCTGAGGTACTGGGTGCCATAGACTGCAGTCATGTGCATATCAAAGCACCACCCGGTGAAGAGGGTAGGGTCTATGTCAACTGCAAGGGGTATCTCTGCATCAACTGGCAGGTCATGTGCACTGCCCAGGGAATTATCATGAATGTGTGTGCTGGTAGCCCTGGTAGCTATCATGACTCCCACATCTGGCATGCCTCACAGTTGTACCAGACTTTTGCCAGGGGGCCATCCCATATGGCCATATATTAGGGAGTGCTGGCTATGGACTGGAAAAGTGGATGATGACACCCATCAGAAATGCACACACACCTGAACAAATGCCATAATGAGGCACATGTACAAACTATGAACATCATAGAGCATGTGTTTGGGCTGCTGAAGTCACAGTTCCACTGCCTTGATATATCTGGTGAAGCCCTGCAGTACTGTCCAACCACATGTGCACACATGCTCACGGTATGTGCCATACTACACTATATGATCCTGAAGAAACAGCTGTGGGAGGAACATCACAGGAAAGGGACATACAGTCCCCCACCAGTGCCAAGGCCCCCACAGCCACAGGGGACTCAGAGGAGGAACCCCCATGAGCCTATTCCTGTATGAAGATGTAGGCATGCCCAGTATGCCTTGGCCTTGGCAAAGAGGCAATGCATAGCACATGCACTGACAACCTAAGGTCCTAGGGAATGACACCTCACTCCAACTCAGATACATAGTAAAAATGATGCCAACCACACAACACAACCTGTACCTTACCATGTATTGGCTGTGCACTGCATGCATCAGACAGAGACAGCCCTGAAGGACTATTATCTCAACTGCTACAGGCACAAGGTAAGTCACTCTTCTTTACAGCAAATGAATGAGGTAGTAGACTGTGTTAGCATATGTATGGACCTGTTGCATGTATGCAAGAGAATAGAGTGGGCTACCGGGATAGCTGCAGGCAACTGACAGCTGTGTGGGACAACAGGAACTCTCTGTCCAATACTGGCCAGGTAGGTAGGTAGGGTTTCTAATCTCACATCGGCTTTTTTGTGTGTGTCTGTATATATATTCTGTAAATATCCAAAAACACACCTCAGGGTAAGGTATCACCTAACAAATAATGTTGCAAAGCCAAGGAGAAGAAAGGTGAATACTCCACGACAATCAAAGCAAGCCAGGAGGATAATCAATCTGTATGACAATTAATCCACAAAAGTGAGAAAATGATGACCTCTTTATTGAAGAAAATTGAAAAGAGTAAGCACTTTCACATCTCTCTGGACGCTTCATCAGACTTAAAATAACAACAGCATTCAAAGTCACTTAAATACCACATCACTCACTAAATAAACCAATGAAACTTCTCATATCAGACACCTGATAAAACAAGATTACATCCTTAAAGATATATAGCTAATATGTAATTTAAATCTGATGAAGCGTCCAGAGAGACGTGAAAGTGCTTACTCTTTTCAACTTTCTTCAATAAAGAGGTCATCATTTTCTTCCTTTTGTGGATTAATTGTCATACAGATTGATTATCCTCCTGGCTTGCTTCGATTGCCATGGAGTATTCACATTTCTTCTCCTTGGCTTTGTGTATATATTCTACATACAGCAGAATACACATGCCCAACAGGCCTATGTCTGTGCACTGGTCACTCATTTAATGGCCCTGTAAAGGTGTCTTCCACAAGAGTGGCCTCCCTGTTAGAAGCTACTGATGTCATCCACCCCAGAAAGAGTGACAGACACTCTCCAAATGCATAATCTCCATGGTGCATGCGATACCTACACAGTATTATAGTGTATACAGCTAGATAGGTAGTGGTTATAATCCCAGCAACAACTCTGTGTGTAAGTATATCCCCTTGAAGATGTGTTTTTTTCTTGCCTAAGTGTGTGCAATGCCAATACATGTTAAAGCTTGTGCCTATCAGTGAACTACCTCATTGGCGTACTTTACAGGGCCTGTGGATGTCATCAACCTTAGATGCACAGTTACACAGTCTCCAGACACATAAGCTCTGTGGTGCATGGGATAAGTATGTAGCACTATAGTGTATACAGCTAGATAGGTAGTGGTTATAATCCCAATAGTAGCCACTTAGTGTGTGTAAGTGTATCCCCTGCAGCTGTGTGTATGTCTTGTCTATGTGTGTTCAATACCAGTAAAATTTAAGGCCTTTTCTACCCTGTTAACCCCCCATTGGATTACTTTACAGTGCCTGCTGGTGTCATCCCTCTTAGGTGCACTGTTAGACACTCTCCCAGCACCTAAGCTCTGTCATGCATGTGATAAGTGTATAGCACTATAGTACATTCATCTAGGTAGGTAGGTGTTTTAATCCCAAAAGTGGCAACTCTGTGAGTGTGTATGTGAAGCATATCTACTGTAGCAGTGTGGCTATCTTCCCTGTGTTTGTGTGCAATGGTTCTACCATTTTAACTGCCTGTGAAAACCTAATAACAACCCCAGTGGCAACCTTTACAGCACCTGCAGATGTCCTCCACCTGAACAGTAGTGTCTAATACTACAAAAACATATAAGCTCCATGCCACATGCAATATGTATGTAAGGTTATTGCATGTACAACTAGACAGAAAAACATACAAGCTCTGTGGTACATGCGATATGTATTTAGCGCTATAATATGTACAAGTAGATAGGTAGGAGTTCCACTCTCACCAAGGGTGATTCATGAGTGTGTGTGTGTGTGTGTGTGTGTGTGTGTGTGTGTGTGTGTGTGTGTGTGTGTGTCTGTCTGTGTCTGTGTGCGTGTGTGCATGTGCATATCCCCTTGCAGCAATGTGACTGTGTTATGGCCAACACCTGTCCCACCATGCAGGTTACAGTCCATGTTTGGCCAGGTGTGTCCTGTGAAAGCAACTAAAACAATACATAGGTCCCAAGAGTGTAGGACAACAAACATTTCCTACATGTGTGTAATACTTGTATAAAGTAGTAATTTTACATCAGAAACACCTTAATGTACTTGAGACATAGTATAATGCAGAGAAATGCTGCAAAAGTAAGATGTTATGTCATATTGGCAGACCAAGAGAAGTCCTGTTCTTTGCACTTGCCAAGGGTATGGTTTGTCCCGCCAACTCTCACAGTACTACACGGACTGCCCCACAGTGGACATTTGTTAAGGTGGCATCCCTACTCTGTGTTACCTATGTGTTTGCAATATCTATATGTGCCAAGACCCTGGGAATAGATGCTGCCTCTAAACACCCACATGAATCTAGGCATGAATTCTGTCACCACCCACATTTGTAGGTACTGGCTAAGGCTGTGGCAACTGTCAGTTGTTTGCTGTCTGTCATTGACCCACCAAACAATGTTAACACACTGCACTAGGGTCTTACATCAGGTACAGGCTGGTGCCAAGGTCCTGGCCTCAAGCTGAATGCAGAAAACAGTACCATCACACCGTACAACAAGGACACGGCCCCACTGTTTGCCACATCATTGTCAACCCCATAAACATACAACCTGTGTTGAGACACTTGGTACTCAGTTTAATAACAATGTCACATTCAACCATCATGTAGTGGCACTGGCAGACAGGCCTTGTACGTGGTTCAACTCATAGGTAAAGGGAGTGCATCCAGACAAAAGGTGGGCAATACCTCTATATAGTCTTAAGTCAGTTGAGCAATACTTTACTACAATAGCCCATCTGGTATGTACCTTTTCCAGACATCCGCACCAACTAGAAAGGCCATGATAATACCCACAAAGGTAATCTATTGCCTCCAAAACTTGTGGCTATGTATGTAGCGCTATAGTATATACAACTAGTACGCACATGCAGACAGCTTCTAATTAGTAATGCCCCGTTTGGCCAGAGGTTGGCTGTGGTACATCTACAAGACAATGATGGACCCTGCCCTTCAACAGCTGCCCCATATATTTGTGCCTAATTCCTCACACATTACCAGCACAACAGGCCTGAATCTGATATGCGACATCAACAAAACCTGACGGAGACATAGGTTTGTCTCCCAGAGGCTGTCCTGTCTCAGGAATGCACGTCACATGCATGTCAGAGTACCATGCAGACCCTCATCAAGTGTAACCATGGTGAGTGGATGGGATACCACAAATCTGTCCCGGGGTCCCACCTGTGTCTTGCAATGACAGGTGCAACAGCTGCTGATTGATGATTCTATTGGGGATAAAGTAATGGCTAGGCTTCTAAGGGCCTCAGAGTCAATAGTCTGGTAACCTTCAATAATCCTATAGGTATACCAGTTATGGCCTTGTGTGCTGTGATGGACTGTGTTGTTATGAGTCCACTCCCATCACTGTCATCTACTGTATTGTGTCCACTATGGGTGATATAACAGTACCATGTCATACATCCACTGTCTGACAAATAGGTGAGTGGTACCCCTTGTGTATGGGGACAGTCTGGCAACATCTGTGTGACACAATTACAGACAGCACTGCAAACATGTTGTAGGGTTTCCTCCTTGTGGGTGTCCAACATCCACAGTACACAGATGTTTGCAGAATGTGTACATGTGCCTGATATATATGGACCCTCTGCCATGCAGATATTGATATCTGGAAAATTGTTGGACAATATGTAATGGTTGTTTCCAGACTGTGGAGAATCTGTGTGTCACAGGCTAGACACCGCAGAAAACAGTTATGGTACTTTAATATCTAGTACTGTATTCATTCCCTCACAATGGATGCTGAATATGTACAGTCAGTTGCTGAGGTGAAGGCTGTGTTCCCCCCACTACTGCTGGCTATAACCTGATGTCCTGTTGTAGGGGGTCAACAGGTATGATAGACATAGCTCTTAGGTGTTGAGCGCACAGTGACCTAGTCAGAGTATGTCAGACACAGTCAGGGACACCTGGCCAATGTTTGAACTATGCCTGTGTGACATTCACAGATTGAGAGGAGCAGACTGACAGTTCATCATGTGATATGGCAGCTGTATTTACCAATACTGACTGTCAGTATTGTCTAATAAACAATCCATTTGCATCTGTACATGAGCCAACCATTGCTGAGGGGACTCAGGGGCCAGAGCTGTGATCTATGACACAGCAGACAGAGCCAAAATGGAAGCCTGTAGCTGCTGGACAGCTGACTAACAGCAACATGGAATTCCAAAAAATTTACCACAGACCTCTATTGTTGTAATCCTTATTTCCCATGCCTGCATCCCCCAACTGCATCTGATTACATGGGGAATACTATTGCATACCTGGTATAGTGCAGAAATCCTGTGGTAGAATGCTAAGATAGCACAGTCTGTCATCACAGAAAAAGTCATAGACCTGTGTACCATAGGCAGCAGCTTGCCTTTTGTAGGTAATGCTCATGAACAGCTGATTGTCTATACACTAATCTGTGGCTAAGACTTGCTAACTGCATTCAGAATAGCTGGGTTGCATTTTCATTAGCAAATGTCATGCATCCACAGTGCTGTCTGTGAGGCCTTCATGTAGGCCTTGAGCCTTCTCCTGGCTTGTGGGAGGTACATTATTGAGGTGTGGGGACTACAGCATCACAGACGGTAGGTTAAAATGCCATCCACTGTTGGGATTTACGTGGTGTGTCTACAGTTTTGCATGCTATGGTTGGCCACTGTGAACAGATGTTCTGATTGTGTGGCCGTTTACTGTTTAACACTGTGGGATGAGGTCAGTAAGGAAACAGACAGATATGAGTGTCATACATCATTTGCATCAGAATATGCATGCTGCTGCAGTAGCTGCTGGTCAGCTGTGTATGCTTGTAGGGGAAGACTTCAACACATGTCGCTATCACTTGACCATTCCCCCAACCCTTTATGTATGGGTGTTGTGTAGATTCTCTGTTCTAGGTGTTTGGGTGGTATGGTAGGTCTGTAGCAGGTAGCTGAACATACTGATGCATATGTTGCAGGCTGCAGCTGCTGCATTCTGCCTAGGAACATTGTGGGACAGCAAGCTGTATGTTTGGGTGAGGGAGTAATGTCAGCTCTGTTGTCACAGCATAGCCAGGTTGAGGATACCTATTACAGTCCAGGCAAGGCATGTGCCTCTGGTACATATGTTAAGTAATAGTGCCATCCAGACAGTGGTAGGTGACATTTAGCACACCTATACATATTGTTGTGTGTCCCAACCTACAGGCCTTTGAGGTGCTAATATTGGTGGCAGTGACTGTTTAAAATTGCACAGCTCAGTCATTTAATTGTGCCAACAACCATGTACTTGACATGCACCACAATGGAATGAAAGCCAGGACTGTGGACAGAAAAATGTTAAGCATGCTAGGAATGTAACAAATTGGGCTATGGAGTCAGGACTATAGCAGGTGTATTTGCAAGACATATGTGCATACATGCAGTCTGTTACACAGGATTGGCATGAGCATGTGTGATCAGATGTGTATGACATGTGACACTGAACTGTCTGTCATAATTTCATAATCTCAATGTGTACTGACTTGGCAGTACATCGCCATACAGCATAGGTTGTGTTTAAAGTAAGCCAAATGTAGATGGCCCAGCTGTGGACATTCTGCAACAGTCTGCAGTTGCATTTATTTGTTTGTGTACTGGTTTGGTGTCTGATCACAGTCCTAAGTACATTGTCATTTTTCCCATTATATGTACAATCAGTGTGTCACTGTTTTCTGCTGTATATCACTGATAATTAGGATACGTTTATGGAAACAACTGTTAGTTTTCAAAGCTGAGTGGCTTATTGGACTAATGCACTATCTCATTGTTGGCAGGTCCTGGGTTTGACACTTGCCAGCGTGATCATTTTGTAGATGTGCAGAACAGTGTCAGACAAAAGGTGATTAAAGCAATTTTAATCAGCTTTAAGCAGGTTTGCATGGGGTTGGGCACCACTTAGTGATGCCAGTCGGCGCTTAGCCCTGCTTAAACCCACACTATTTCCAAACAAAAAGAAAAGAAAAAAGGGGTGATAGGAAAGTAGTGGAATGGGGGCAAGCAGGGGGAAAAACAATATGAAATGCAGGTAGGGGTGTGCAGGATTGATGTAGGAAAGGACCATAGCTCTCCATTTCTTGTACAGCAACAGCTGTGCATGTTGTGGACAATTTGGAATTTGAAGCCTCACATCCCAGAGGGAGGGGTGTGGGTGACATAACTTTGCTGATTATTGCTGGGATGATTGATTGATGGGAGTGTAGGTGTGGGCAAAATGGAGAGTTATGTATGGGGTGATATTTTTTGTGGGGCAGATACCCATTTTATTTTTTAAGGAGAGAGTGGAATGTTGGGGAAGGGATATAGGTATGTGTGGGGAGGTAAGTTGAGTAGCAGAGGTAGCATTTGCAAATAGATAAGAGAGGCAAGATGGCAGACAGGGACAATATTTGACACATGAGTGGGTAAACACCTTGGATGGGGAGGGTGTTGTGGAATTGGAGGACCAAGTGGCCCCAGACGGCAGCAGTGGGACTGAGCTGCCCTGCCATGGGCAGTCACCACTGCTCCTTCATGGCCCCATAGGTGGCTGTACTGCGTACTGGACACCGGGGCCAGAATTTCACTCCAGGTGCACCAGTCTCCCCTTTAGCTGGCACAGTCGATTGTCCATATCATGCTGGAGAGTCCTGCGCACCATCCCTGGGAGCTGTTGATGGGTGACTACTACCTCTTTGCGCGTGCACTCAGGGGGGATGGGCCCCATCACCTGAGGTTGTTCCACCCATGGCTGGTGCAGAGCCAACAGAGGAGGCAGCTCTAGGCTGGGTCCCAGACATGCTGGGATCCAGTGCCATGGCCAGATGAGGTGGGGTAGGTGGGTCCTCAGGTACCGGCCTACTTACTCTTGTTATGGTGTTGAGGTTTTTTCAAAGTGTATAGGTTAGTCATACACAGAACATTTAAATGTTAGGTATAACAGCATGCATGGGTCTTCCAATTAACCCAGAACAATAAAATTGCCTGGCATACAGAACACAACACTAAATGAGTTAACAGTCAATACTGTAACAGCATGCCAGTAACCCAAGTTGTGGAAAATGCCAACAACATTGGTATTTCCACAAGGTATGTTAGTATGCAATCATTGTAATATGTGACTATAATAACGCACAAGGCCCAACATAAGATTTTGAGAACAACATATGTGAAATGGAAATCATACCTATAGTATAACAATTATAATATTTGCAATGCAGATAAGGGGTTGGAGGAAGAAAGAGAGGCATTCCATTAACAACAGTAGGCCTACATTTTTTGCAACAGTACTGTTTTATACTCTACAGGTCTGTCCTAACTTTTATTTCTACAAGAGGCCTATATCTTCTGTAGCATGTACATACCTGTCAATCTGTTCGCATGGGACAGGATGGGTCAAGCTGTAACATCTACAGGTACAGAACTACCGGGGACTATTACATGTCAGGGGAACATATATGAAAACCAAGGTGTACTGTGCACTGATGTTGTCTGAGTGTGCTACTGACATACTTTGACTGGATGTTAAATCTGTGTCCAAGGGTTTTGGCAACAGTGATCACTATCCATGACAGCGTAACACTTGACAGACATGTATTGTGCATAGTACAGAGAGTTTACATGTATTCTGCCATTCTTGGCAGGAATGGGGTTAAATTATCAACAGAAATTCACAGATGCACCAGGCATGCAGCCATAACAACAATAAACAGTTTTATTTGTCTTATTAACTTGGAATAGTACTGAACTTTTGGACGTTTACTTTAATGAAGTTTTATTACCTTGCTGAGCAATGCTGTTTACAAACTAGTAGATCTGGGCACAAAAATTAGTATACCATTGGAACAGATACTACAGACAGTTTATTTACCTTTAATTCTTGTGGGGAGAACATTTGTTAACAATACATAACTGTTTCTATACATATTTAGTAGTACTTGCCTGTTTCAATAAATATGCAGTAGTACTTGTACCTGGATTCGAACCCCTGTCTGTGTGTGCAAAAATGAACAGTAAACATATAATCTCACAAACTGAGCTACTGCTGTATGTTCATTGACTGGTATGTGCCTAGAGCTCACCTGGTAACAAATTCTGACCTGGTAATGTAGGTAGAATTTTACACAAGACTGCAGTGACTTTTGAAAACACCTGTATGAGATGTAGGTGAACTGTGCATTACTACTTGAAATGCAGGTGTACACATTTAGCCCCTAGTGGATGGGAATATGTGTGATGTGTACAGACCATATTGAGGTGCTGCGTTGGCTACCTGACCCATATACAGTTGCAGATGGTATATTTGCAGTCTACAGCTATTGCAGTTTCAAACTCACCTGTATCAGTATAACAGTGTTCAGTAATACATATAGCTGAAATGCAAAGGTTAACACAAGACAGTCCTGAGGGGAACAAACTAAAATACCTTACACATTACTATTCAAGGTTCAGATCTTATAGTGCAGAACAAATGTCATACTTCAGTATATCTTGTAGTACAGCTCCACATCTACACTTTAGCAAAACAATTCTTTATCAGCCAACCTTCAGTCACTTAATGGAATTATACCCATGTTGACTTCACAGTACTTGTAATACTCAATTTATTGACCAACAGCCCAAAATACCCACACCATTTGGCACAACAAACCTTTATTAAGGGTTTACATTCTTTTTATTGTTGAACAATTTACATAATGCATGCATTGAAAGGCAGCTCTTATTCCACAATGTATGCATTACTAACTTTATTTCCTTAACAATTGTGACTGCAGGTGTACTTTATTTCCTGAAAATTATGAATCCGGATGGTTTATTCCTTTCACATTATGAATCCAGTTGTACTTCATTACCAGAACATTTTTATTAATACAGTATACACTTGTTATTCGTTAACATTATTAATGCAGTAGTAAAGGTGCGATGCATGGGCCTCCAGGTTGTGAGCTCTCTTCTCTGCAGCTGTGAGGAGAGAAACATACCATTATGCATACCTGTCTATCAGATATTCATATTAGACTTTGGTAAATCAGAGCTTCCTATACTTACAAACTTGTTGGTCATTGTTGTCCCGAGCATCTTGGATCCACTGGGCCAAGAGTTCTCCATTCCTACACTTCAGGTCATTGTAGTGATGACACACCTGCTCACCAGTATAAAAGATACTGGTTGCACTGGTGAGGTCACATGCCAGCTGGTCTCAAGCCTCATATTTGTAATCAGACTGCTGGTAATGGCCCTGCAGCAGCCAGTTGTCATGGTCTTTTACAAGGAGCCCAACCATGACTTTGGACTCCAGCATGCCCCACCACTGTGCCCAAAAGCATGTGCCCTCTCCATCTCCAGCCATAGCTCCTGCACGGATCAAACTCCAACAGGTTCTGCCTGTATTCCCACCTGTTCAGTTTAAATAAGGCTGTTTTCCCACCCTTTGCCACCATTGGACCATTTTTTTAAAAGCTAAGCAAAACTTAGCACCACGCAAACCTGCTAAGCTTAGTTGAGCACTGATTAAACTAACAATGTTTAGTAATGCTTAGCATTGCAAAAAAAACAGCTGAGCTGAGGACTGCTTAAATGGGCATTCCTTAGCAGTGCTCAAACCAGCTAAGCAGAGCTGCTTATTGCTAAGTATTGCTAAAACAGGTCCTATTTAAGCATTGCTTGGCTTAGCAATGCTTAGCAGAGTTTAGCTACTGGCAAACCAGAGTTTTTCAAAAATAAAAAAAAAAAACTTATTGAAAGAAATTGTTCATTAATGATACTTTATTATCATGTGTATCTATTTTACTTTACATCTCTTAAACGTATGCATTTCACTAAGTTATCTTGGAGTGCGACTTTAATGTATTTGACACTTGTTTTCAGCTGGAGCTTTTATCCTCGGATCTCCAATAAAAATGGGCTTCTGGTTCAGCTGGACTAACCCAGTTAACAAATGTCAATGTAGACATAATAAAAATAAAATGTATAATATTTCCCTATTGCATGTAAAAAGCTGAATGGCCTGTATTCGAGCAGTGCACCTAATGCACACGAGGCCATGACTGTAACCATTCAGCTAAAAAGGATATGGTGACTGGAGCTATACATTTCTATATAGCTCTCAGTTATGTTTAAGCATTGCTGAGCACCACGCTTTGCCACACAAACCTGCTTAGCTATGCTTAAACTTAATCTTTCCTTACTAATTAAATGTATCCGTATTCTATTTTTAGATGTCTGGCATGTGTCTATTGCTAAGCACTGTGCCGTGCAAACATAAAAAAAAAGAAATTATTTAAATGTGTTTCACTTTATTATTTAAGTGCCATCTGGCACTTTAACAGTGCAGGGGGTATGTTACTCATCTGCAGACACTATAACACATCACCTACACTGATTCTGTAACCATGTTACATGGCTCATTTTCAGTAGTGTGCCTTCATTAATATGCAAGGCGCACTGCCGAGGGGGAGGTGCAGAAGTGGTCACAGTACACTCTGTGTAGGACTTACACTATTCCTACAAGGATATAAGGAGTTTATTCGATATGGGGGGGGGGGTTGCTTTTCATAACACATTTTATTTTGTACAAATGTAGTGCAATAACCAGACATTTGTAAAATGAAATTATTTTAATATTGAAGTAGCTACTTTTAGTCACAAATATCCCTTAGATTAAAACATAAATGGTTGCAGTTTCACCAGTTTAATATATATGCATATATATGTGAGTATGTGTGTGTGTGTGTGTGTGTGTGTGTGTGTGTGTGTGTGTGTGTGTGTGTGTGTGTGTGTATATATATATATATATAATATATATATATATATATATATATATATATATATATATATATATATATATATATATATATATATATATATATATATATATATATATATATATATATATATATATATATATATATATATATATATTTATTTTATTTTATTTTACTTTTTTATTTAACATTTGTTGACCGAGAAAGTCCGACTAGGTTCCACAGAGCCTGTTTTCAGTGGAGGCCCGGGGTGAAATGCTCCAGATGCATGTCTTTGGAATATATATATATATATATATATATATATATATATATATATATATATATATATATATATATATATATATATATATATATATATATAATTGTGTTATACTACACAAACACACACACACACACACACACACACACACACACACACACACACATTAGGATCAAGGTCATCCAGAAACCACCCTATCACTTTTTAAGCAGAGATCACTCTATCACTTATGGACCACAAATATTGAAGAATTACAAATACTACCAACTGTGGCTATTTTGATGCAAAATTAAACATATAGGAATATTTTATTAAAACAAACTGTAAACTCCCAAATAAACACAATCCTGCATATGCCCCCCACATTCTTTGCCTCAGTTACCCTCCAAATAAACACAGCCCTGTATATGCCTCCACAGTCTATGCCACATCTATATACTAAATATGAGGCTGTGCAACCATGGAGAAAGGATAGCAGTCAGATTTAAATAAAATTAAATTTTCCCTCTGCTCTACAGTCTACATGATCTCAGAATCTGATCCTAAAATAAAACTGCAGCAAGCCCCTTAATGATGATTAATCAATGACTGATCCATTTGGCAAGTAATTGTTACTAAACAGGTTCAAACAGTGTTGCATCCATCTTTAGAGGAGCTGTTTTTTGGCCCTGGCTACCTCTTTTCATAGCTACTACTTTCCATGCTGTAGCATCCTTTTTACTGCTATGTTACCACTGCACGGGTGAATAAAATCGTTGCTGTTGGGAAAGTGATAGATATTTAGAGCAGGTATAGGCATTAGCTGGTAACATGATGTGTATAACATTTTCTGGTCTGTAGTAGAATTTAGAGACTTGAATCTACTTGATTAATTGGTTTACTGGTATGAACAAAGTTGTGTATATTTATGGCTGCATGACAGCTCATCTAAACTGCCATTTTTGAAAATCAGTAAGTTCAGAGTTTTTTGTTAGGTATCAGCTAGGGAAGACTGTATCTCTGCAGAATTTATTTTCACTAAATTGCCATAGTAAGAACTTATTAATGTACCAATTATTTAAAAGACATCAGCTGGGATTTAATAAACACCATGTAGGAATAGTGTTATTCCTACATGGGCTGAATGGTGTCCGTGTCTGCATCTCCATCTCAACAGCGGACCTTATATATTAATGAAAGCATGCTACTGAGATGGATCTGTGTACATGGATACTGATTCAGTGCAGGCGGCATGTTGCGGTAGTGCTCGCAGATCTATAACACACCCCAAGCAATGTCAAAATGCTGTACGGCAT
This sequence comes from Protopterus annectens, assembly GCF_019279795.1. Lineage (NCBI taxonomy): Eukaryota > Metazoa > Chordata > Ceratodontiformes > Protopteridae > Protopterus > Protopterus annectens. The sequence continues at coordinate 1,691,096,656 of NC_056728.1, forward strand.
TTTACAATCCTTTCAGTGTCCATGGACTCTGAAAAGAGGATTGTGAATAGAATGTAATGCAGGTAGGTGTGTGTGACAGGAACTGTAAAATAGCCCCTGCATTGTCAAATGCCATACAGCACTTTACAAACCCTTCAGTGTTCGTGGACGCTGGAAAGAGGATCTGTGAATGGAATGAAATGCAGGGGGTGTGTGACAGGACCTGTAACACACACCCCTGCATTGTAAAAGTGCCATACAACATTTTACAATAAAATAGTATCCTTGGACACACACTTCTTAACCTCTTAGAGCTTGAAGTCTGGACAAAACGATTAATAAAAGTAGGGCAAAAGCCCAGAAATAGGGACAGTTTTTAAATATTGGTCTGGCAAACTTAGAATGTTGATAGAATGACAGGTTTTGCATTACCATGGATTTTCATGAAGAGCATGTGTCCTGAAACTGACATGCCTATGTTTGATATATATATATATATATATATATATATATATATATATATATATATATATATATATATATATATGTGTGTGTGTGTTTATATATATATATATATATATATATATATATATATATATATATATATATATATATATATATATATTTAAAATGGTTGTATTTATTTATTTTTTTCTCTGTATTTGAAGTTTAAGAATAATTAATTGGGATTGCACACAGCAGTGCTTTTCTCAGCAGTGCTTAAATATCATGTAAATGCTACATACAAATGTGTAGCTAAAATCTTCACTTGCAAGTTAGCTTAGTGGTTAGAGTTATGGCTTTGTGTGCAGTAAGTGCATGGTTTGAATTCCAAGACAGGCCATTCAGCTTTTACATGGGAAAGCATTGTGAAATTACTTTTTTTTTATTTAATGATGTAGTAACTGATAATTGTTAAGCAGGGTAGTGTAGCTTGTTCAAAATTCCAGTGTCAGTGAATATATGATGTGAAATACCCTATGTAAACACAAATGTCCCATACAGTACAGGTCACACCACAAGGTAATGTAATCAAACACATAGGGGGGCATCATGTAATGTAAAACATATACACTTAATAATATGTCAGTAATTAGTAATTAATGTCCAATTTGTACATTTTTATAAATGAAAACTGAGCAATGCATAGCAGTGCTTAGCTCTGCTTAGCTGGTTTGAGCATTGCTTAGAAGTTTAATTTTAAGCAGCATTCAGCCCAGCTAAGTGGATTTGTGCACCTCTAAGCACTGCTCAGCATTTGTCACTTTAATCATTGCTCAACTCAGCTTAGCTGGTTTGCCGAGAGTCTGGTGGGTACAGATCTATCTTGCAGTATATAGTGCAATAAATAAGGAGTACATTGTTTACTGCCAGTAGGTATAGTGTGTTTTGAGTGTACTGAATAAACAAAATTTGTCAGACAAATATTGATATAAGTGACTAATGCTAGGTCCTGTATAATACAGATGAAGGCAGCAAACAAGCTACTATTGATGAGAGGAAGGCAATGTTAAACTTATACTGGGTAGAAATGAACCTGCTAATGAACTGCATTGTGAGGGCTACTGTAAAGGTAATAAATGACAATCATTCATCATCTACAGTATATGCAGTACTACTGAATGTAGAATATCAATTGTAATAAAGCACTGTGTCATGTTACCCAAATAAAGATTATTACCACAAACTGTTGTGTTTAATCTGGTATGTTGTTGAAGAAATAAAATGTGTAAAGGTGTTTCACAGAAAATATAGCTATGATAGCATGCATTAACTGAGGTTGTTCTGGGAGCCAACTGTTAGGCAAAACTGTAGATTGTGGAGCTGTAAAATAAGATATAAATGAAATATGAAATATGTCCTGCACTAAGATCTGAACCTTGAATAGTAATGTGTAATGTATTATAGTGTGTCTCCTGCAGCATTGCCTTGTGTTAACTTTTGTATTTCAGATCTATGTAGTCCTGAATGTAGGTATGCTGATGCAGGCAAGTATGAGAGTGTAATAGGTGAAGACTGGAAATATATGATGTCCAAATGTATACAGGTTGGGTATGCAACCAGCACCCTGCTATGGTCTGCACATATCTCACATATCCACATCTACTAGGGGTAAAATGTGTACACCTGCTTTCTAAGTATTTATGCACAGTACACTAACTGTCATACATGAATCTCAGGCATGTATTTCAACTGTCACTACAGCCTTTTGTGACACTCCACTAAGATTACAAGGGCAGACTGTGTAACCAAGTGAGTATTAGGCAGAAATTAGTCAAGCAACAGATAGCAGTTCTCCAGTAGCTCTGTGTGATGAGAAATAGATATGCCACTCATTTTTGCACACAATGACCATGGTTGAAATCCAGGGAGTGGCACTAAAATGTGTTTTTACTTACACTCAAGTAATCCTGAATATTTGTAGAAACAGTCAGGCAGTGTTAACAGATATTTTCTCCACAGGTCTTACAGGTAAAGAAATGTTTGTAGTAGCTGTATGAAGGGTATACTAACAAACTGTGTACAACTGTTCCAGTGTCCAACCCCATGCTAGCAGGATAGTTACGTACACCATGCACTCTTCCCAATATATGTCTGTCAAGTGTCATGCCATCATGTCTAGTGATCACTGTAGCCAATAACCTTGGACACAGATATGAATCCAGTTGAAGTATGCCAGTAGCACACTCACACAACATTAGTGCAAGGTACACCTTGTTAGTCATATATGTAATTCTAACATGCACGAGTCCCCTCTAGTCATGTACCTAGAGTTCTCATAGTTTGCCTCATATCATTCCAGGTTGGCAACTTAACAGGTATGTATGTGCTACAGAAGCTGTAGGCCACAGGTAAATGTAAAGTGAGGGCAGACCTGTAGAGTATTGAGCAATACTGTTGTGAAAAATATAAGCCTATACAGTTGTTAATGGACTTTTTTTCTCTCCCCCTACTCTTATCTGCATCAATAATTATTATTCATATACTAAGGGTATGTTGTTCTCAAAACCTAATGTTGGTACTTGTGTTCTGTTACTGTTAATATATTTAATTGGTTGCATATTAACATACCTTAATCAGATACCATTGTTTGTGGCCTGTTGCCATAAATGTAACTGGCATGCTGTTACAATACTGAGTTATTCCATTTATGCATGTGTTCTGTTTGCTATGCAATTGTTTCAGTTATATTGTTCTGGGATAATTGGAACACACATGCATGCTGTTACGACTAATTTTGAAATGTTTGTCCATGACTAACCAATACATTTTGAAAAACCTCAACACCATATCACATCTGGGAAGGCAGATCCCAGTGGATATGCCTGTCCTTCCTCATCTGACCACAGCTTTGGGCCCCAGCACATCTGGGACCCAACCTGGAGCTACCTCCTCCTCTGGTCCTGCACCACCCTTGGGTGGAGGTGCATCAGGGGACAGGGTCAGACTCCCTCCTGGGCATGGGCATGGAGAGGACCCAGTCACCCAAAAACAGTTCCGAGACATGGTGAGCTGGGTCATCCAGACAGACTTGACTTGCCTCAGAAATACCTCACTAAAAGAATCACAGGCCTAAAGCAGATGCCCTACGCTGACCGCCTTAAAAAACTCCAGCTATACTCTGTCGCATATCGTCTACTCAGAGGCGATCTCTGCTTAACATACAAGGCCATGTCAAACCCAGAGCTGTTGGACATGCTACACTTAAAGAAATCCCAATCCCTCAGAGCTACACGCTCCAGGGATCTAAACCTTGTCATCACAATAAACAAAACATGCTGGAGGGATAGGTTCCTGACCCAGAGACTCCCCAGACTCTGGAATAGATTGCCCATACATGTCAAGCAGAGTGCCTCTTTGGACCTCTTCAAGAGGAACCTTGACGATTGGATGGGAGAAAGGAAATTCACCTCAGGGATCACGTCAGTCGCCCTGCTAGACAGGGGTCCAGGAAAGTAAATAATGTGGGAAGAAATAGCCAGGGAATTGTTATGGCTAGGCTTGTATAGGCCCTAGGGCTGATAGCCTAGTACCAACCAACCTATGAACCAACCAACCAACCTGAAGTACAGGCTAACATAGAAGGCCTCTGGCTAACGAAGTTCACAGATGACTGCAAACTAGGAGCCAGAGTCAAGTCCCCAAATGATGTGGACATCCTACAGATGGGCCTCGCTGAGACAGACGCTTGGTGTCAGAGCCATAGCCTCAAGCTCAATGCCAAAAAGTGCATTGTCATCCTTTTTGGTAAAAACACTGTACCCATGAACTAACACATAGGCAGCAATCTACTTAACACCAAATGTGTGATAAGAGATGTTGGGACCCAGGTGGACAGTAGTTTCTCCTTTGATAGTTACATCGCCACAGTAGTCAGGAAGTCCTTCTACATGACACACTTCATCATAAAAGGGTTCTCATCCTGGAAAAAAGAGGTCATTGTTTCCCTCTACTCGACACTCATTAGACCCATTATAGAGTCCAACGTCCCTTTTGGAATGTACCTCACAAGACATCTGCAGCAGCTGGAAAGGCCACAGAAGTACCTCGCAAAGAGGATTACTGGCCTCAAACAAATGCCTTACACTGACTGCCTCAAAAAACTGTAGCTCTACTCTGTAGCATATTGCCTACTCTGAGGTGATCTCTGCCTAACATATAAAGCTATGTCAAACCCAGAGCTGTTGGAGATGCTAAACCTAAAGAAATCCCAATCCGTCTGAGCTACATGCTCTAGGGACCTAAACCTTGTCACCACAATAAACAGGACATACTGGAGGGATAGAGTCCTGTCTCAGAGACTTTCCATACTCTGGAACAGGCTACCCATCTATGTCAAGCAAAGTTCTTCATTAGCACTCTTCAAGAAAAATCTTGATGAGTGGATGGGAAATAGGAAATACACCCCGGGGATCACTTCTGTGTCTCTGCTCGACAGTGGCATAGGAAAATAACTTTCTTGGGTGGCATAAGCTAGGGAACCTTTTTGGCTAGGCTTATGTAGGCCCTTGGGCCAATAGCCTAGTACCTACCTATGAACCTATGAACCTATGAACCTATGTACACCTTTGCCAAATTGAGGGCAGACTGGCACACCTCAAAGGACAGCCTGCCTCTGTTGTCTAGCCTACAGCATAGCCACCGTCATGGCCATGAAAGGGCAGTGATGACTGCCCATGGGTGAAGACCTCAGTCCCACTGTTTCCATCTGGTGGAACATGGGCCTCTGATTCCCAATCAACCTCCACATCCAAGGTGTTTACCCACTCACGTGTCATACACCACCCCTGTCTGGTGTCTTGTTTGTCTTGTCTGTCTGCAAAGGCAACCTCTCCTACCCAACCTACCTCCCCAAACATACCTAAAACCCTTCCACAACATCCCACTCTCTCCTTAAAAAAAAAAAAAAAAACAGGGCATCTGTCCTGCAAACAAAATATTGCCCATATATAGCTCTCCATTTTGCCCCCACATACACTGACATTAACCAATTTACCCTCAAATTACTCAACAAATGTATGTCACCAACATTCTTTCCCTGTGGGGTGTGAGGCTCTAAATTCCAAATTGTACACATCATTTGCGGCTGTTGCTGCAGAGGAAATGGAGAGATATGGTCCTTTCCTACACCCGTCCTGCACGTCCCTATCTGCTTTTCATGTTTTACCTCCTGCTTGACCCCATTTCACCACTTTCCTATCACCCTTTTTTTCTTTTCTTTTGTTGAAATTAGCTCGGGTTTAAGCATGAATAAGCAGTGTTAAGCGAAGCTAAGCAGGGCTAAGCATCCACACAAACCTGCTTAAAACTGCTTTAATCGCGCTATGTCAATCAGCCCCTGTTCTGCCCATAAGGAAAATAACCAGCCCTGGCAGGTGTCAAATCCAGAACCCTGCACACTATAGCCTCAGCAATGTACTACTACACTGCATAAGCTGTGGGAATGTGTAATGCTTTTTCAAACATATCATGCATTACAGTCATTTAACATTAGGGAAAAAGAGATATCATTGCCAAGTCTTGATCCCAGGACAGTGTGCACTACAGTCAGCAATGTACCACTATGCCAAATCAGTAGTGGGAGTTTATAATGCTTTTTCAAACATATCATGCATCACAGTCATGTAACATTATGGAAAAAAGGCAAAGCTGGAGAGTCATGAACACAGGGCCTTCTGAACTACAGTCACAGCAACACACCACTACACCAAATCAGATCTGGGGAATTTTTGGTAGACATACCTCTCAACCTCTTAGTTCAAGAAATCTGGATGAAGACTGACAAAATGGGTAGGCACATATTTTACATATTGCACTTATAAATATAAGAAAGTTGCTAGAGTAACATGGTTTGTTTTAACATACATTTTCTGAAGGATTTGAAGTATGTAACTCAATGCTCTGCCACTATTTAGTGCCATCAGACCTCAGATTATCCCAGTTATTCACCAGTAAACAACAAATATTCTGAGGAACAGACCAAAAATATGAGCACAAAATCTGGACATTCTGTGAAAATATGTACAGTTTTTGGTATGCTGATGCATTTGTAAATGTATCAGGTAGTACAGGGATATACCTTTAGGGTGAAAAACATCATTGCCAAATTATGAACACAGAACCATTTGAACTGCAGTCAGGGCAACATACCAGTAGGCCAACTGACCTATTTAGTACAACAACTGATTTTATGAACAGATCCTGATAGGCAGTCACACATTACTCCAATATATAGTGGCTCAAATCACAGTGCACTTGGGCCTCTGACACAGACACAGAACCAGTACACAGACAAATAAATGATGCAAAATGTCACATGTGACTGTACAGATTTCCACAGAATGTCCAGGGTTATGGCTCATATTTATGGCCTGTATCTCATAACATTTGTGCTATTCTGCTAAATCTCCGGGATGATATGAGGATGGAAGTCACTAAATAATAATATACATATGATTGTCAGACTTCAAATCCCTCAGAAAATGTATGTCAAAACAAACCCTGTTACCCTAGCAATTTTCTCAGGTTATGACACCAATATTTAAAATCTATCCCAATTTTTGCCCCTTCGTCCACACATTTTGTCATGCTTTGTCCACATTTTCTGTGCTAACAGGTTGAGAGGTATGCAGACATAGCATGAAAATCTTTGGGCACAACATATCAATCCAAACAGTGGACAGTATTTCCACCTACACTCTATGATGCTGTAGCTCCCACACCTCCATAATGTCCTCTCACAGGCCAGGAAAAGGGGCAAGGCCAGCATGAAGGCCTTAATTATAGCACTGTGTTGGCATGCCATTGGCTAATGGGAAGGCAACCTAGCTGTTCTGGATGCAATTAGCAAACATGAGCAACAGACTGGTGCACAGGCCATCACCTGTTCGTGAGCATTACCTACTAAAGGCAAGCTGCTGCCTAAACTAAATGGGTCTGACACTTTCTTCAGAACACCTTTTGTGGATTTATTCTGACAAAGGAGTACAGCACTATACCAGGTATGTCAAACAGTTAAGTATGTAATGGAATGCAGATGGGAGGATGCAGTCATGGGAACAGGAATTTAAACAGTAGATCTCAACAACACTTCATAAACTGTCATTTTGCTGTTAGTCTGCTGTCCAGCACTTACAGCCATCCCTGATGGCTATGTCTGCAGCATACCTCTGAACTGTAAAGGTTTTTGCAGAATGTCCTGATTTTTGCATCACAGTGTTGGTCTGTTTTGCATAAAATTATGGCTTTCTGGTAAATTAGTAGCACATTGTTAAAGACTGAAGTTAGAAAATAATGACAGACAGTTCAGTGTCAGTCTTCATACTCTTCCGAAAAGTCGTGCTAATGCAAAACCTGTTATTCTAAAGACTTTTTAAGTTTGTAAGAGTAATATTTAAAAACTGTCCCTATTTTGGGGCCTTTGTCACAGTTTTATTTATGACTTTGTCCAGATTTCTTGTTCTAACAGGTTGAGACATATAGTCTGCGGTGACATAGACCACATCTCTGGCCCCTGAGTCAACCCTGCATAGGTCAGCTTACATATGACTACTACTAGATTGTCCATTGTATAATACTGACTGTGACACTGCCAGCCCAGCTAACTGAGATGTAAATAATCATTTCACTTGTGAATATTTATATGATACATATACATGTCTTACAAGTGTAAGAGTCCTATACATGTTATGTGGATATTAAACAACTAGTGGAGAAGTGTGTGGGTTGAACTGTATATTATGTACTGAGCTCATACCTTACAATTGTCCATAGTTTTGCAAACTGACCACGTTTGCCTTAAATGTTTACTCACTTGCTCATACATTTGTGTTTAGTCTGGCAAATCCATGACAAATGATTAAAGACAGACGTCATAAACTGTTAGCACACATGTGAATGTCAGATGTCATACAAATATCCATAGTTAGCTGAAGTGTTTGTGTGTTCTGCATTGTTCTGAGTATTAGTCATCTCTGCTTGTAATGCTGATTTGAAGACCTTTATTTAAGGTTTGATCACTTCTATTTTGTATCTTATTCTAGTATTACATTTGTTTTGTTTTTGTGTTCTGTTTTGTTGGAGTTATGAGTGTTTCCCCTCCCACTCACCCAGCCCTTGTTGTGTTCTTAAATTTGGTGGCTTTTGAGTTGCCCGTCCCTACTATAAATCGAATTTTGGACACTCTTCCCAGCCCCATGCCATCAGCTTATTCCACTTAGTAGAGGCAGATCATTTGGGAATGACCTCCCTTGGTTTCCCAAACTTAAATTATTGTGTTGCATCCCTTCATACTTAACCTAAATAAAAACTGATTTTACTGTATTTGTTTCTTCCTACTTTATTACTTTATATTGCTTTTGCTGCCTGCTCTTACAAGTACTCAATTACACTTATTCTGATGCATGTATCACTGCTTGTTAGTAGCCTGACTAATATGTAACTGCTATTCTAAGCCTTTTGGTTTAAGCATTTGGTCTTCAAGCCAGTTATTTTACATTAATGAGATTTGTGGTCTACACTCTAGTGTAAGGAGTGGGTAGATTCTGCCCTTCTGAGCTGTGAATTGCTGGTTAAAGTATTATTGTGCCTGCTTATTTCAACCGTTCCTTAATGAAATTGATGTGCATTGTTTGCTGTAGCAAAGACTACATGCAGACCTGCTGAATCTAGCTTTGTTTGTATAGCTTGAGCAGTAATCTAGGCCATTCTTTCTAGAAAGGCTTCCCCAGCACTCTAGTGGCAGGAGTATGCAGTTAGAACTTGTCTGATTGAAGACTGCTGGAACAGGGCTCAGTTTTGAGCTTTCTTGTTGGTTAATTAGTTAATTTGTTTAAATCTATTTGCTCCTGTTTTCTACTGTTATATTTTAGTGTACATATATATATATATATATATATATATATATATATATGTATATGTATATATATATATATATATATATATATATATATATATATATATATATGTTCTCCTGTGTTTCATTGACCAACACAGACTTGAAATATCTTTAGCATAGTCTTGTTGCATGTTTTGCTGTATTCAGATCTGTTTGTGTGCTTCCTGTGTTTGCTGCTATGCCATCTTGTGTTGGCCACAGCTTGCCTGCACTTATTGGGAGTAAGTAAACTGGTTGGAACTTGCCTGGCATAGGGTGCTGAGCTAAGAACTCAGGGACAAGGGTTGGTTGGTCAGTTCCAGTGTTTCTATTTTACCTTTGTTTTTGTGGTATTTAAACCCTGTTTTTTGTGGATTTGCACTTGTTTGTCCATTGTTCACCACCACTGTGCTGTATTAACCCTTTGTGAGGTATCTCATTTGCGATGTTTGTCCATTACCATCACTCCTGTATGAGTGAGGCCCTCGCCTGCAGTTATTGTATTGATTTTATCCTGCCAAACCCACACCAATGGGTACTCTCCTCAGATAGTACCCACTCTACTATCCCTGACCTCTATTCCAAAGATAATGATAATCATGGACGGACAATCACCTGTAGTTTCTCCTGCTACTGTGGTTGATATGGGCATCCTGAGACAGTATAGCAACTGCCTTATGTAAACAGACAGCACTCTACTACTACCACCTAAGAACACAATATCTGAGAGATGCAATCACATTAAGAACCTTGGCTCCTTGCTGTCTCACTCAAAAGCCAGTACACAAATGGCAGACTGCAATGCTTTGCCAGATATGGCCTTCATCTGTCTCCCCTGGGAGTTAGGCTTCTGGCAAAGGGTCTTGTCTCTCCCATAGTGCCTTATTTAGGCAAATTCATGAGCACAATATTAGCAACATGAACAGGTCATTTAAATGAAATGTAAAGGTCATGCTGCTAAATGTTAGGAGTCTTAGAATGAAACTGCACTCATTGCAAGCATTCCTTGCCCTGGAGGATGCTGACATTTATGCAGTCCCTGAAACCTGGTTCACAGCTGTGGAAAGCACCGCAACCTAAATGGGTTATCCATTCTACTGTACTTTCAGACCCCAAATGGAGGGCTACAGAGGCAAAGGAAGTTGAATTTCAATATTTATTGAAGAGACATACACACCTCCAAGCTGGTCAGATGGTAGTACACATATGAGACACACCAAGTGCAGTTAACTGTCGGTAAAACACATATTCATATCATAGCTAGCTACAGACTCCCAACCATGATGCAGGATACCTATCTGGACTTAGTTAAATCCATCAAGATTTAACCCTCTACCCTGATTCTGGGTGATTTTAACTACCCAAACATCGAGTTCCAAGACCCATTCTAGCCCAAACATGAACCCCCATAGATTTCTTGACTTCATCAATGGCAATGCATTGCATTGCATCTGGTGGTCAACACTTTTATGAGAGGTGAAAATATCCTGTACCTAGTCCTAAACAACATGAGTAGCCACTGAAACACTCCTACAGTGACATCCTCCTTGGTAAGATCCTACCATAAAGCGATCAATTTTGAACTCACCATCTCCCCTGAACCCCCATCCTTGTCAGGGTCAAACAGAAATACATTTCCAAAGCTGAATACAATCTTCTTCACAGCCACTATCCTTTCAGTTGGAACTTGAACTAATGTCCAAGCCTACACCAATGAAATATATGAGCACTTACATAGCTGTATGGACACAGCAATACTCGACAGGACCAAATCATCTACCTCAAGGAAGAGTAAACCTATCTGGTGGACAGCAGCAATAAATGAACAGTATAACAGAAGGAATATATTGGTGTCCAGGGTCAAGAAGGAGCAGGTGCCAAGTTGGAAGCATTCACTCCTTTGTTTGAACAAGCATATTTGGTCACTGGTGTGATCCTCTAAGGCTAACTTTGAGTCCAGATTGGCCACATCCACCAAGGACAATCAGAAGGCCTTCTTCACATATGTCTGAAATCTAAAGGCAACACCCAAATCTGCTCTGAACTGCTGGTCAATAACACCACATTCACAAATGCCATAGATATAGCCAACCTGCTGGCAGACAGGTTCAATGAAACCTTCACCCTCCCTGTCACCCCCATCCATACACTAGGACATCCCCAGCACCTGCTCCACTCCCCTCATCACCATGGATCAGGTCCTTAACACCCTCTCAAAGGAAAGAAATAAAGTCTCCATGGGACCTGATAACATCCCTGGCTGTATCCTACATGAACTCAGGCATGAGCTCACAGCTCCATAACACACCCTATTCAATGACAGCTTGAGCACCAGATTCATTCCAGCTGAATGGAGGACAGCCACTTTCATCCCTCTATGCAAAGGTTGAGCGTCCACTGACCTAGGCAGTTATAGATCCATCTGCCTAATTAGTCTGATCTGCAAGGCCATGGAATGTGTTATCATGGACCTAATAAACAAGGACTTTGGCAACCTCCGCATACTTGTCCCCACACAGTTTGGTTTTGTCAAATGGAAATCATTCCTGTTAAACTAGGTCAAGTTCTTTAAAACACTCACCAAAGCCATGGACGAGGGGAAGACGGTGCAGAGTGCCTACTAGACTTAGCCAAAACCTTTGACAATATTCCCCATTTGGCCATAAAACATAAAGCCTCCCAGCTAGGTTTCAACCCATATGTTACCAGATGAGTAGCTAACTGGATAACTAATAGAACCCACTCAGTCAAAGTAGAGGAAGCCACCTTTAGTAGTAGACCCGTAATGACTGGTGAACCCCAAGGATCAGTCTTGGTGACTCCACTGTTTGGCATATACTTTTCTGCAGTGCAAGTCAAAACTAGTGGTCTGTGGCTGACCAAGTTTGCAGATGACTGCAAACTAGGTGCTGTCTTAAATTCCCCTACTGATGTGAACATACTCCAAGGGGGGCTTACTCAAACTAATGATTGTGCCAGAAGCATGGCCTCCAACTGAATGCCAAGACATGCATCATCATCCTATTTGGTGAAAATGTCATCCCCAGTACTTATGACATTGATAACAATGTACAAAGCATGCAATCAGTCGTGAGGGACTTGGGCACCAAGGATGATAGCAACCTGACTTTTGACCACCACTTTGCCGCCATTGTACAGAAGGCTTTCTACATGGCCCACCTCATAAAAAGGGTATGTCATCCAGGAAGGAGGAGGTCATAACATTCCTGTTCTCCTCCCTTATCAGACCCATTTTGGAGTACAATGCCCCCTTAGCATGAATGGAATGTTGGTGGGATAGATTTGTGTCTCAAAGTACTCACCCGTCTGTGGAATAGGATCCCTCTCCAAATCAAGCAGAGTACCTCTCTAGCCCTCTTTAAGAGGAACCAAGATGACTGGATGGGAAACAGAACATACAACCCTGGGATCCCACCTGTGTCCCTGATGAACAGGGGAAACAGGTGTTAACTTTGAAGGAACATGGGCAGAATCCCTGGCTAGGCTTATAAGGGCCTCCAGGCCAATAGCCTAGTATCATCCTTTGAGCATATGAACCTACTACCTTAGATGTTTGCTGTATTTATTTCAGACTGTCCTGCAATGTTGTCTTAACATATTCGCTGTGAGTCTGAACTCTGTAGTCACACTGTATTGATTGTGTATTGTCTTGTTCCTTTATTAGTTATCATTAAATATAGTTAAACCTTGTAAGTGTGTCTGGTCTGTATAGAACTAAGTAAGCTCTGAGAGTATTTGCATATGTACTTCGTGACACTGTATAGCCCACTTCAATAGCCTTGGTCTTGCTCACACTTACCATTTGGCTAACAGGCACATCACACATTAGAATTTGTCACCCTTTGGTAAGGGCCTTACAGTAGCTGACAAACAGCTGGAATGTAGCAGTCAGAAATACCTATAAATGTGGCCAAAAAGGGCCCTAGCTAGTAAACCTGTGCCAGCCTTTCCTAGGAGTCTGTGTGTGTGTGTGTGTGTGTGTGTGTGTGTGTGTGTGTGTGTGTGTGTGTGTGTGTGTGTGTGTGCGCGCGCGTGCGAGATTCATAAATCTAATCTCAAAGTGTGTGTGTCAGCTGCATGGCCAGGGACACAATGCACTGGTGGGGCAGAGAGGGTGATGGATGTTCTGGCTTGAACACTCTGCTGAGATGTTAGCCATATAGCTGTGCCAGTGAGGAGTCTTGCTGGGGATCTAGAGAGTGAGGGGAAAACCAGACATAGACTGACTGTGATCTCTGTGTGCTCTGAAGGGTACTTGTACTTTACTGTGTGTGTACTTGTCATCCTCCCATTGTGTATGTTCCTCAATGGTGATAGTGATGAGTATTGAGGCTCCTTGATTTCTGGGCCAGTGCAGAGGCATCACACTGACAGTACATAATGGTGGATTCATCTGGTATATCACATCATGTACCATTATTGAGCCCCTCTCAGTCTGCTAATGTCATACAGGATTATTTCACAGATTGTCTAGGTCTCCTTACCATTCCTGACATACTCTGGCTAGGTCAATGTGTACTCCACACCTGTATCTGATTGCCTGACACCTATGTCTAACAAGCTGGTGAACCCCTGCAGCAGGACAGCAGGTTATGGGTAGTAGTAGTGTGGGGATGCTGGCTCTGGCTCAGCAACAGTGCATACATACTGAGCATCCAATGTAAGGGAATGGATACAGTACCAGATATTCATGTGCCATTACTGTGTGCTCAGGGGTCTGGCATGTCACAGACACATCCCTCAAACTCCATGGACAGCAATCATGTGTTGTCCAATTTGTGTGCGGAAATACACATTTCTCTGGCAGGGGGTTATACAACTATCAGGCACATGTACCCACTCTGCTAACATCTGGGTACTGCAGATGTCAGACACCTTTGAGTAGGTCACCCTGCACCACATATGCACCACTCTCTATTACTGTGTACCTCAGATGTTCCTGGAATGTCCACATGCACTTGTAGTACCACTCACCTATTTGCCGGATGTAGGCTGGATGACCTAGTACTGTAACATTGCCCATAGAGAACACCCAGCAATCGATGGCAGTGATGTATGTGGACACATAACAACACAATCTGTCACAGCAATCAGCCATTTCTGGTAGGCCTGGTACCATCTCAGTTTACTAGGTTATGGGCCATGAGAAGCCATATGCTTAGGCCACATGTTAACCCATGTGCATGCAAGGCAGCAGCTGATGTCCTCATCCAACAGGGACAAAGGTGGTATCCCAAGGGTGTATGTGCTGTTAACCATCCATTTGACCAGGTTACGCCTGCAAAGATTTTGGTAGATATCCTGCCTGATGTGGCCATGGTGATTGTTTGTGACACACATGAGCTGCAAACAAGGCCAGTTCAGGTCAATTACCAGTCTGAGTGTGTGTGTGTGTGTGTGTGTGTGTGTGTGTGTGTGTGTGTGTGTGTGTGTGTGTGTGTGTGTGTGTGCTAATGCAGTGGAACATGACCTGCGGTTGTACAGCTAGCATTCCCAGCAATGTGGAGACCGTGACTGCCTTGCATGCCACAGTGAGGTCACTCCTGAGAAGTATTATGACACTGGGTAGAGGGTTGGCATTATACCCTATAGGTGTATGGTACATGTTTGATGGCCTGGCATTCTCTGGTGGGGAACTTTTGTGATGTCCCCAGCTGATGCATGTGCTGCATGATATGAATAATGAATGGTGTATTATGCACATTAATGGTCCTCATGGTCCTCAGTGGGGGGGGGGGGATGACACATCAGGGTAAGGGGAGTAAAGAATGCTGTAATGCCAGTATGTTGACAATACTCACACACACACTGTACTGATAGATGGCAGGGATATAATGTGGGTGCTAGTGGTGGATAGTGCTAGCAAATGTGGATGTGCAGAGTCTGTACAAGATGGTGGCCAATGTATGTGGTCTTATGATGTGTTCCCCTGTGCAAGTCTTTCAGGTGGGATGTTTCATAGATGACACCCGCCATACATGGAGGCAGAGACTGCGACGATCATTGATACCCTCAGACTCAATTACAGGGTACTGCTGGGGAGGAGCTGGCAAACATGCAGAAACACAATGCCGTGTGGGCAGAACTGGTAGCGACCATAAACAAATTGGACACCATGACAGGAGCTATGAACAGGTCCAACACCGTACCACAAACCTAATACACAACGCACAACAAAGGGCTGCAGCTGTGGCCAGGGACCATGCTGGCACAGGTGGAGGGTCTGCTATGCAAGCACCACTCACAGCCATGGAGGAGTTCCTCACCAACCTTGGTCCAGTCACCTCCTCCCAGGAAACCATCACCACATATGTCGTTGTTGTGGGTGGCACAGAGTCAACAGCCGAGGAACATCCAGGTAAGGCCCCAGTGGGCACCATGTCAAAATTGTAGCATTAATAGTGGCAGCCTTTGCATACCTGGATGCATATGTTAAGTCAGACTGCATTTGTGGGTGGAGTTTTGTAAGGCACACAAGTGTACACCTATTGCGAATGTCAGTAATTTGGATAGTATCAAAGCTTGTACTGTACATATTCATAAATGCACATATGCTGTACCAATGTACATGTGTGTGTACTGACAATACCTCTCCTCCACAACTACACAGGTCCTTCTGATCTGGCTAGGGAACAGCAAGCTGAAGCCAGTGAGTGTGGACATGTCTTGCTGTGACTCACCAATACCCTATGCATGTTAAGGGCAGGCAATTTTCCATGCACACAACAATTACACTTAGCCATATTGCAATATATGCATGTTCACTTGTGGTGGGTTTAACTGCAGTGCATCACACTGGTCATCAAAGGAGGGTATTCACAGGAGCTGTAATATTTTGACACATATATTTGTATAGCTGTTGCCACTGTGCTATACAGGGGTACATTAGTATTGTGTACATAGGTGCACATTTTGTTAGGTGAGGGTCCATCACATACTACCACTCCTCACGTATCTCAGAGGTGTATAGTAGTAGCAACATTAACTGGACATAGCTGCACTGCATGTTGTTGAGGGCCTGTCCAGAGTGTATCTGTTGTGGTCTGATTGTGTGTCATGCATGTCATCATTCAGAAATTGTGGACTGTGTAATAGCCTTGTGCCACCTCGTGTGTGTGTGTGTGTGTGTGTGTGTGTGTGTGTGTGTGTGTGTGTGTGTGTGTGTGTGTGTGTGTGTGTGTGTGTGTGTGTGTGTGTGTGTGTGTGTGTGTGTGTGTGTGTGTGTGTGTGTGTGTGTGTGTGTGTGTGTGTGTGTGTGGATTAGCAAACATTATAGTGCAGGTAATAATTTATGTATGTTGTCTTCCCCACACAGATGAATGTGGGAGTTGGGGTCTCTCCCCCTCACAACCTGATGTCAATGTCTTATTGGACTCATGATGGTGGTCATAGTGAGGCACAGACAGGGTTGATGGGGGCTGAATCTGTGCCATTGGTTGATATCCAACTTTCACTCACAATGTCCCCACACACAGTTAGTACACACATACCCAGTCCCCATCAGCCACAGATAATGGACAGTCGGAGGGTGGTGGCATCAGACAGGCTGGTGTGGTGACTATGGCATCTGTGAGTGTAGAAACTAGCCATAGCCAGAGATCTGGTGAGGTTCCTCACAGGCAGATTGACAGGGGTGCTCGAAGGAGGACTGCTGCTCAACCAGCCCCTGTCAGAGGTGTCACAGCAGTTGTCACCTGATAATTGTTTTGGCCCATCATGGAGGCACAGGCACATTCTGAATGCTACACCAGGCAGGTGCTTAGGGTCATGAATGCAAAACTTCCTGCAAACATGACAACTTCCATGACATTGGTGATGCCGTACATCATTTTGCTGATGTCATGGATAGATGGTGGGGTGAGACATTCTCAGTACTCAACCGTGCAATGTCTGTGCTTGAACATATGGTGGAAGTAAGGCGTCAGACACGTGGACGTAGGTCAGCAACAAGATCAGCTGAGAGCCCATGTGGTCATGCACATTCACACTCCTGTAGTGGCAGCACCACCAGCACTACCAAAGGGAGGGCACTGTCCACACCACAATGTAGCAGGTCATGGGCATGTGGTCCTGGCTGGTCCTATCAGAAACATGGATCCAACAGACAGTAGTTACCATCAGGGAGTAGTACTGCATCTGGCCTTATGCCTGGTGATGCCAGTGACACTACTTGCAGAACCAGTTCCCATCTCCATGGCCAGAGATGATGAACTGTGCATTCTGCCATGTACATTCCACAGCTGTCCAACATACCCTCGTGTAGAGCAACCACATGGCTTGACTGTGTGTATACACATATTCACACATTACTATCACAGGCAGGTCAACACCAGACACACACTGCTTCTCTCCATGGCCCAGTTGAACACCACCCCTCATGACACACACACACACACACACACACACACACACACACACACACACACACACACACACACAATGTCTTTGGAAACCCCACACCACACCCTGTGCATGTAATGATACCTGTAGCACATCCTGGTTACTATGCCATCAATGCAGGGACATGCTAATATGGGTCTGATGCACATGGTGAATATAGTACAATGTAGTAATGTTAGGCTGTGTAAGGTGCTGTCTGCTGGCAATTGTCATGAGTAGGCATCGAAGTTTATGTACCTTTCTACCATGATGCATTATTGCTGTTAGTACTGGTGACTGTCTCTTGTTTCTCATATTCTGTTTGTGTTCCAGGTGTCTGTGTGTGAACAGCATGTAGGGCTGCTGAAATTACCAAAGCTGAGTATGGTGAAGTGAAAACACAGTGACCTTTTCATCACCAAGGTATGGCTGTATATGTGAATGTTTACCAGGTGTGTATATGTGCAACAGTGTGTGAGAGACAATGGGGGCAGACAGTTTGACCTTGCATACATACCTCTTGACACAACCAGCTACCCATCATGCATGCCACCTGGGTGTTCTGTAGGACCACAGGTTCATAGATACAGAGTAGTTTAATAGAGTACTGTTCCTGAGTCCCTCACAAGCCTAGCCATTACTTTATCCCCAACAGAGTCACTCATCAGCACCTGTTGCCCCTGCCATTGCTGGGAACTGGTTGAACCCCAGGGAAAGATGTTTTTCTTTCCCATCCACTGAACCTTGATGCAGTTGATGAGGGTATGCGTGGTACTGTGTTTGACATATTTAGGGAGTGTATTTCTGACTCATGGCAGCCTCTGGTAGCCAAACCTGACTCTCTAGCATGTATGTCTGCTATCTCATATGTGAGTCAGGCCTCCAGTGCTGGTAATGCACATGGAGTCATACTCTTGTACATGGGGCAGCTGTTGAAGGGCTGAACACAATATTGCCATCTTGGCATGCCACAGACACCTGTGGATAACCTGACCAGAAACCAGTGGGCCAGTACTGATTACAGGCTGTCTGCATGGAACAGGTGTTGAGGGCCATGACTGAACTTTGTGGGTGCTAACTTAGGCTTTTCAGATTCTGCAGATAACTGCATAGGTGCATAGCAGACTGGCCATGCTGCTAATGTGTTGTTGTACTGACTGAGGACTATTCAGAGGTAATGTCCACATTTTGGTGAACTACATACATGCATTTCCTGATGACTGCCAATACTTGTTGCCTGAATGCAACTATGTTGCCATCCTGGGTACCCAGGTCTGTCATCACAGTCTGTGTGTTTATGGGGTTGGTGCTGATGTGGGAAATACTGGGGACATGTCTTTGCCATATGGCATGCTGACACTGTTGTCTGCATTCAGCTTGAGGCTGGGACCTTAAAAGCATTCCATACCCACTGTATAGCCAATTGCATTATGTTAACAGCAGTTTGTGGCTTAATGACAGACTGCAAAATTCTTACAGTTCACACAGCCTTAGGCTGTACCTACGTGTGTGGGTGGTGCTAATTAGCATTCATGCCTATATACATGTGGGTTATTGGGGACACCAGGTAGTCACAGGGCCTTCACATGTCTATAGATTGCACACAGATAGGTGACACTGAATGTGTTTGGCGACATTATCAGATGTGGGGTGGGGGACACGACTTCTAGTAATGTGACAGTTGGCAGGACATACCATGCCCTCAAGTGCACACAAAGGACTTCCTCTGGTTTGTTACTATGACACCTTCTTTGTGTGACATTACCTTAGCTTACACTATTTGTCATAACATTAAAGTGCTTCTGATGTGCAATAACTGCTCTATGCAAT